>NC_049202.1:66996213-67211213 GCF_013347855.1 Anguilla anguilla | reverse complement strand
TGTGCACGAGTTTGCGTGCGCGTGCCAGAAAGCCTGTGCGCACGCGGGCATACGGACCGAAGCAAACATGGCGGCCGGTGTCAAAGTCGATACAGCGGCTATGTCGTCGAAGCGTACGACCTTAGTCCTCGCCGTCAATCCTGTCACACTACCACTGTAGATTAGAAAGAGAAGAGCACTTGAGCTCTGCCCCCTGCTGGTACCCAAGCGTCACAACACCCCTCTCTGTCCCTGTCTCCTCTCCCTCACTCCCTCTCTCTCTCAGTGCTGCGAGACCTATTATCGGAGTGCCACTGAAGTGCTCACTCTTTAGATAATTGTAAAAATAAATTCTGCTCCCACAGAATGAAAATTCAAAGAGCCTGAAGGCATTAGGGACACAAGTTGGTTTCGAAGTGGCCTGAGTCTTTACTAAAATAACACTGAAAGGGATCTCTAGGTGGTCTTGGCTGACACCCCAGGAGCACTTGAATTGTCACACGCCTCCGAACCAATTGGGACTACCTTTGTGCCTCGAAATTTCCAATATATGGGCGATTTTATTGTTTTATCAACACTGTATTCATGTCCAAATTTCTCTCTGGGATTTTAATGCTTTGGTTCCTTTCGCATACTTGTAAAAGACTAGTGACTTTGGTGATTTGTGAGCGGAACTCTGAGATCAGATCACCATCACGGGAGGGTCACCGTGGGTCAGAGACTGAAAGTGAGATATAGAAAGGGGGCATTCATCAAAACAGTTTTTATGATACAGTTTATATGATACAGTTTTTTTTTAATATGAGTACAGCATATGTATTTATCTTGTGTGTGTGTGTGTGAGTGTGTGTGTGTGTGCGCGCGCGCTCTCAGCTAGCTGGAATGCACTGGTACCGCCAATGCTAAGATGGCTGCCAAGCGCTAAGATGGCTGCCAGGATTCCGCAGAGCGAGAGAGCGAGAGAGCGAGCGGGAGCCGGAGAGACACACACACGGCGGAGGAGAAAGGAGCTCTCTCCTTCTCTCTCTCCGCGTCTGTGAGCGGAGCGACGCGGCTCCTTTTTTGTCTTCTGCCGGGTTTTTCCTCTGTTTTTTGGGTCCAATTTTATAATCTCTTTCCGAAAGTGTGGAGAATCGCGTTGGCGTGTGCCCCTGCGTTCTGTTATCACCTACAGCGGCCGATAAACACCTTCGTAACGCCTGCCTGTGTACGTCATCCTGGCTCTGGTTTTATAAGCAGCACAGATAAGGCCCAACAGTCCCTCTCCCAGCCCAGCTACACATATCAGCAGCAGCTCAACACTTACCACCAAACAGCGTAAGCCTCTACACACACACTCACACACACATCACACACACATCCACACGCACGCACACACATACACACACACGCACACACACACGCACGCACACACACATCACACACGCTCGCACACACACTCACACACACGCACACACACACACTCACACACACAGGCACACACGCTCGCACACACACACACAAACACACACACACACTCACACACACGCACGCATACACACACACACCACACACGAACACTCACACATACACTCACACACGCACGCACACACACTCACACACACATCCATGCGCACACGCACATACACACACAAACACACGCACACTCTCACACACACACACACACGCATCCACACACGCACGCACACACTCTGACACACGCACGCACACACACACATCCACGCGCAAACACACAAACACACACACAAGCACGCACGCACACACCGCGCACACACACACACACACACACACTTAAAGCCTGCAGGCTGCATAGCCATCCATGTTCTCTGCCTGCAGGGCTTTGGGGCACGTTGGTCAAACGCACGGTCCTCCCCAGCAGACTCACATTGGGTTTGAAGGGGCTGGTTTGGGCCGCCGCTGCTTCTCACTGCGTGTGCGCGTTTGCTTTATCTGTGGGGACTGGGGAAACTCCCGACTTTGAAAGCCTACAAGTCCCCACATGCACGGTTGGTTTTTTTGTTTTTTTTTGTGTAAGATTCAATTAGCGACCGATAAAGGCCTGGGAGGGGGTGGACTTAATATCGAAATGCTCACACCCTGGGAAAGTGTTTGAGCAGCGCTGCGGTCAGCGGTGGCAGGGCGCTCGGCGATGAGATGAGAGAGAAAGGTACGCCGTGTTCCCCCGCAAAAATGCATCGGCAGCCACAGCGCTCCAGAGCGTGTGAGCTATTTACACAGCCTGGGCGTGTTAGCCTGCCGCTCGTTTACACAATAAGGCGCATCGCGGATCCAGGAGCAAATAGTGAGCCGAACCGACGACGCCGTCGTGTGCCTCAGGATCTCGGCGGAGCGGGATCGGCATAACGACACGTCAGACGCTAAGAGCTTAGGCCTGGCAGGGTGGGGTGCGACCCGGGGGGGGCGGGTTGGGTCCTCTGTCGGGTCCATCGGATTTTTAACGATCCATTCCAGTCGAGGCACGTCGTTTTTCGTCCGTTCGCTGTTTAGAACTGAAATTTTGAAATTGCGGAGCTAAACTCCCGTGAACCCCCTGGCTCCGGGGGGGGGGGGGGCCTACGGTTTCTCGTTTGCCGCCGTTGTGACGCGCGGTGCCCCTGTTCCAGCTAGCGCCGCGGAGCCGCGGTCCTGCGGTGTCCGTTACACGCGGGGCACAAAGTTTCCATAACCTCCAGCACACTCCTCCAAATCCCCATGGTAATTAGAGTGGCGGTTAATTATGTATGGGGGGGGGGGCCTTGAGGGTAAGAGGTATATACAGTTTATACCGCCTAAGTCCTCGCAAATGAGTGGGTATTAAGTGGCATTACTGCGAGGGATGTGGTACAGATTTAAAAATGTTAAGTGGTCACAGAGCACAGCACAAAATTTAAACTAGAATAGAATAGAATAGAAAATGAAGGTGCAATAAAGATATTCCATATCTGTTGACCAAGTGTTTTTTTTTAAATATCCGGTTAAAGATGTACTAAAAAAATGGTACGGTCACACTGCAGTCCTGGATTTACGAAACCATCTTTGAGAACCAAGAGGGAAAAATGTACGACTGGGATTATGTGAAAGTTTGACCCCCTTCACTGTGAATTTGGCTGCTTGTGAAACTAGACACAGCGTGGGGCAGTAGCTGTTTGTTTGTGAGCACAGCTACCCCACACAAAAGCAAACACTGTTCCAAACTCCAAGTTTGCAGCTGACTAAATGCTCTCCCAGGGAGAATTTCATCTCTCAAACTGTGCGATTTAGAGGGTCCTCGGGAATAGATCGCAGGCCAGACAAGCGGTTCTCAACTACCAAAAAACATTTCTCACAAGAAAAACATACTGATGCTTCTCCTCAAACTGGACCAAAGTCATTTGCGAATGGCTGCTACAAGTCCTACAGTGAAAATGCCCTGTGCCTTATTCTGTACATGCACTGTTCAAATGCTGATCACCTGACAGTCCTGTCTGACCTCTCCTCTTTCTCTCTCCTTCTGTCCCTCAGAATCTGGACAATCAGACAGCTCCAGCCAGCAAGGCGACGCTGACATCAAGCCACCGCCCAATGGTGAGCACAGCGCTACAGTGCAGATGTCCCCACGACCGTACATACTCTTTTATATACAAACCTACATTAGAAATATCAACCCCCTCACACTCAGACACACATACTGACAAATGCATACACATACACCCTCATATATATGCAGAATATATATATATATATATATATATATATATATATATATATATACTGTATATATTTAGCACTGAGAATACAACTGAACTAACCTACAGTGAACTCCACACTCAAGCAGATGGCGCATACGCACGCAACGTGACTTGCAGCATGTTAACATTTAAACTGCCTCGGATATCTCACTGAGCCCGTGGGCTGCGAGCTTCAGCGTGTTTCAGATTAAAAGCCTGTCGTAGTTCTGAGGCGCGTCCGGAGAGTCCCGTAACTAGACGTGGTGTGAGCGCCCAGGCAATAAATCACGCTGACATTTCGGGAGGGGGGGTAACTGCATGGCTGCCGTGGGGTACGGCAGCGAACTCGTGCTGCGGTAAGCCAGGACTGAAGCGGGACGGGGTGCTGATGGATAGTGACCCAGTAACCCGGGGTGTCCTCAGAGACTCCGAGCCTGACCCACACCCCACACTACCAGCACTCAGTCCCTCACACCCCACACTACTCAGTCCACCTCACACACCGCTGAGCCTGGCTGTGGGTCGACCCTGGATCTGCCAGTCTCCACCACCACATTCATGTGGCCTGACACACACAGCCGACTGTTTTCTGAGTTGCATAAGAACATAAGGAAAGATGTGTGATGGAGATGTGTGTCTGTCTGTCTGTCTGTGTGTGTGTGTCTGTCTGTCTGTCTGTCTGTCTGCCCCCCTCTTCCGCACACTCACGCTCACTTCACACTCCCCTCCCACTGCAGGGCACTTGAGTTTCCAGGACTGCTTTGTGACTTCAGGAGTGTGGAACGTCACCGAGCTGGTCCGCGTGTCACAGAGTGAGTGCCGCCGCCGTCCGTCTCTCGGGTCTTCTTCTCATCGCTTCAGCCCTCTTAAGTTCTGTCTCTGTATTGGCTCCTCTGAGGTTATGCTTTAGAGGAGCCACCCTCTGTCATTCGCTCACTACCTCACTGACTCGCTCGCTCACCCGAGAGTTCAAAGAGACTGTTGGTGTGGCAGCAGTTTTTCTGGCTTTGCCAAAACATTTTTAAAAAACTAAAAATAATACCCTCATCCAGAAGCACCATGCTCTTTCTTTCTCACTCACTTGCTCTCTCTCTCTCTCTCTCTCTATATATATATATATATATATATATCTTTTTCTCTCAGTCCCTCACTGTGGACTGCAGGCAGGACTTTGTTCCTCCTGGGTGTGGACACTTATCTCCTGTTACAGACACATTATTTTCATTCAGTCAGGGGAAGGATCTCAGAAATGCCCATTTGGCTGTTAATATCGTTAAAGTCAAATAACCGTTACAACAGCCTTAAGAACTTAAGAACTTCTTTGTTCGTGTTGCGCAGTGTACAATCCCCATTGGCCTGACATCCTTTTCTCTTTCTTTTTCTACTTTTTGTTTTATTTCTCTCTCTCTCTCCTCTCCCCCCTCCCCCCCCCCTCTCTCTCTCTCTCTCTCTCTCTACAGCTCCAGTTGCCACGGCGTCTGGCCCCAATTTCTCCCTGGCTGACCTGGAGAGTCCTGGTTACTACAACATCAACCAGGTGGCTCTGGGGCGACGTTCAATCACTTCCCCCCCTTCCACCAGGTACGCCACACAACGGTTCCTTTTCCCTGCACACTTCATCAGTACATTTACCGATAGCAGCTGTGTGACACTGTGCGCTCAACAGGAAATGGATTCTTTAGTGTTGGCCTTCTCATCGTGACTTCAAAAGTCCTGATTATTATATAAATGTTCGATAGGGTGGGCCAATTTTCAGTGGTTCCCACTGTACTGTATGACACTATAGCTGTTGATAGTAGAGCTCATGTGGTTGTCATCGTAATTGAGCCAACTATCGAAGAAAGAGATGTGGTAGTCCATCAAAGGAAGGGTGTAACTAGGTACAGACTGATGATGATGATGGTGAAGACAATGGTGTCAGTGATGATGACGATGATGATGATGATGATGATGATAGCATATGCCAATGGATAATTTTGGAATGGGAGTAATTACAGGCTTGGGTTAGTACTACAGAGGCTAGGGACAGCTTTCATGTGTAGTTTACTCAGCATCTTGCTCTACTAACACTCATATGCGTGTGTGTGTTTCACACCAGCTCATGTGTGAATGTGTCATGGTACCTTTCTTTCTCTCCTTCCCTCCTCTCTTCCTTTCTCTCCATCCTTCTTTTCCTGCTCATCCTTCTCTTGCGCTGCAGGTCTGAGGTGGAGCTATATGCAAGTCTTCCACGGAGGTAGTTGTACTTATATTTACAACCTGGCCACTTTACCCTGACACATGCAAGCACACACATGTATGCGCACACACAAACACACACATACACATGCACACACGCACACAGACACACACACACACATCTATGGAAACTGAATATAAAGAAAAATACTGTGAAGCGTTGCTGTATCTTGATATTTTATTTTATTCACGATATATGTTTAGTCCATCTCTGCACACACACATCAGCCCACACATGGTCAGCAGACATCTATGCCCGTATCTCAGCTGTCAGCTGCCGCTCCTGTCGTCTCACATATGAGCGCGAGGCTTCTAATGGCTTCCAGCACACACTTACGGTGTGACACGCACATCCGAACAGCACTGGGGGATTTGATGTGAGGATGACAGGATGGAAACTGTGAGGAGAATAAGAAACCTGTTTCAGCGCTAAAAGAGGAGCCTGGTGGAGCCTCTGCTGCCTGATGCTTGCGCCGGCTGTAAACAGAATGCAATGCAGCTCTAACCGTGAAACCGATACAGCAATAACCATCTTTGCTTTTGACCTGGGTTAGCTGATTAGCAGTAGCCTTTTGGGTGAGTTAAACCGGCACTCTGACTTGAACTCGTAAGAAATTTGTTGGGACAAAAAAAATAAAAAATACACCTTGTTTCTGAAAAGACAAGGTTGTCCTTTAAAGCAGGTGTCTTGTAAGCATGTGAAACCATGAACTAAAAATAATCGAGAGAATCCAGGCACACCGTTTATCAAAAATGGCGGCAACCTCCTCTTTAACATTTTCATCGATATTAGTACCTTGCTTCTCTCTGTTTATTTATTTTGCTCACAATTTCTGATTCAGTATTGAACTGTTGCATTACCAGGTGTAGTTTTTACTCTATGCCCATTGCCTGTTCTTGCGTAAAGAGCGTTTTTTGAACGTGTTGCCCGTTCTCTCCCAGGATGCATCAGTATTTCTAGCCCTAGCAGAGCCCACGGTATCTTTTTTGTGTGGTCGTTTTTTGTTTGGTGTGGGGCGCGTGAGTGGCAGCTGCTCGCGTGTGAGGATCTTAGAGGATGGTGACCCGTGGCCCGTCTCTTCCACAGCTCCAACAAGCGCAAGTCCATCGATGACAGCGAGATGGAGAGCCCGGTGGACGACGTCTTCTACACCGGCCGGTCTCCCGCCGCCAGCAGCTCCCAGTCCAGCGGCTGGCCCAACGATGTGGACACAGGTAAGAGACTCTGGAAAGCCCTGAGGGACTAGACTGTACTGGCCCAGCAATAGAACCCCCCCCCACCCCCCAGCGATGTCAACAGTGCCTCGCCACCACAGCTACACTCACGCCTGTCATCTTACACAGAAAAATTGCATCTTTACAACAGAGAGAATGCGCACTCAGTTTGCTTACATAAAGGTGTCGATGTGTAGTGTTGAAGGTGTAGTACTTGATGGTGCATTAAATGAATTATGAATATGCAGATGTGCTTTGAGTATACAGCCTCTGTTATTTGGGGTTGAGTGTCTGCACTCCCCCCCCCCCCCCCCCGTGTCGTAACAGGCAGGGTGGGGCGAGCACAGATAAACACTGGTGGAGTGCGTTGTATTCGATCACCATTAGCTCTTATCTCTTTAGCCCGTTCTCTGATTGCCTGACTTGCTGCGTAGGGCAGTCTGTCAAGTTTGTAATTTTCCCAAACGGAGTGCTTTCCTGGAGCACTAATCCAGTTGAATTGATTGTTGAGGAGCTGCTGCTCTCCTGCTGTGCGTGTGTGTGTGTGTGTGTGTGTGTGTGTGTGTGCGTGTGTGAGACCTAGGTGTAGTAAGGAAGGTATTGCCGGCAGCTGTGGGAATAGCGTCTATGCAGTTTATTACAGCCTATTTTGTTCTGAAATATCATCTGATTTTAACTTTACAGATGGTTTTAATAAAGAGATATTTGTGCAGCGACATTATTTAATACACTCTTTTTTACAGATCACTGTTATATTTATTCTTGTCTCAGAATTCTTCTTTGGTCAAGTTAAACCATGAAAAAGTCAAGATGTTTATTAGTGGCTGGTTGATCACCATGGAGACATGAGATAAGGGTGTGTCATTAAAACTGCCAAGTGACGGATCCTATCACTTGTTCTAATTGCATTACTCACTTTAATTCTTGGAACCAAACGTCCTCATCATTACTTAGAAGAGGCCAGTACACCACAAGATACAGTATAATGCATTAGGATTTTTTTTCTGTGATGTGGATTATGTGCGTATTATATTTGGATTAATTTTGGAACAAAAATAATAAAGGAAGATAAAACGCTATATTTCCTGTAAAAAAGCAATATCAGTGCCCAAACTTAATTGCACAAACAGCTGGAAGGACAGCTGAGTTTCTTAAAAGGCTGGCTGTGCTGGATTATGGAGAGATGGTCTGTTTGCCAGAGAAGGGGCTTAGTGTTTCTCATATTTTGGAATGTCTATCCCACTATATTTTAGTGGTTAAGACAGTACAGATATGAATTTTATTTATTTAATGGAACATGCAGCATAACTATCAGTGTGTTACATTCAGCTTATGCAGATTCTGTTTTATTTGACGCAGTTGCAGTAGTCAGTTAACCATTCAACCACTAACACAGCATCTAATGTGTCCCCACTAAAATGAATAATCCAATATTCAGATTCTCCATCAGGTAGGTGGTGATCTCAATTCATATTTGAATTTGCAGCAGCTGTGTTCCCTGTCATTATCGTCATGTTTCCCGATCACCAGTTTCCATGGCAATGCTTTCAACACAAGGAAATGTCAGGTCAAAATCGAGTGTGGTTCAAAGTTGACCCACGATGAATTTCCTGAATAGGTCTCGTCATACGGCTTTCCTCCTGTAAAACAGATTTGTTTGGCTCCTGGTAACACGTTTAGCTGCACCCGCTTTCCTGAAATCTATGTATTGCGTAGATAGTGTTTAGTATCCTTCATTGCTTCTGTAATATGGGTACTAGTGGGCGAGCTAGGTGAATAGCACAAGCATTGTAGTAGCTGTAATAAATTAAAGAATGTATTACTTTATATGAAGATGAGCTGTTCGTTCAAACATATCAGGCTCATAGCAAAACTGTTCAGCTGTTCATAGCAAACTAACAAGTAAGGAAGCTTTATAATGAGCTATGATTCGAACAAAAAAACAAAAGAAATAGCAGGAATTTGCCAGAAGAGGTGGCTTTACATGCATACGTTTAGCAAGTTAGCTATTTTCATTTATAACGACACATTTAATTTAAATTGGATGGGCTTACTTTTACTTTTACTATAAAGGAGTAGTTCATATCCCATCCTGTCTGTAAGGATCATGCCAAAATTCAAGCTCAAAAACCTACACCAGTACCCTCCAGTACACTGACCCACACCTGTTTACCTTGAGTGAAAAGAACTGTCATGGAAACTGATGCCTGGGTAACACCACAGCCTCTGAAAGGCACCCACTCCCACACAGGTCTGTGTGTACTGAGCAAGCCCCCACCCAATGACACCTTGTAGTTCCCGGGAATGTGATCATGTGACCAATGGATTAGAGCTCTTGGGAACCACCTGTGAATGTCGCACAGTTCAGATCAGTGAATATGAATGAGATCTTTCACATAACAGTTTATCTCTTTTTGTATATCTGTAGCTAGATGTGTGTTCCTCATTGGTCCCTTTTTTTAAAAGTACCCATAATGCCAGTGATGTTACCCTCACCCCATCCTCAGATACCCCCCAACCCCCCCCCCCCCCACCCCCCTGTCTTTTCTCTCCCCCGTTGTTAACGATGCCCTTCTCCACTTTCAGTGCAGCACCATTTGGCGAATGTGCAGGAGAGGAAGATAAAACATGAAAATGATGGCGTGCAGTTTCCTTACCATGGTTAGAACACATTAAACTCATATATCTCAATCATAGCTGGCTTGAATTTTGTATCTACATTTTTATATATACCTCCAAGCTAGATCTGCTCCATCTGTTTATCTTCCGCTTGCTTCTGTGGTGTTGTGATGATTGGTGCCTGTTCCCACACGGACTGCTCTTTGCTGTTGGTTCTTGTTTGGTCTGGTTTGTTTTGTTAACCCAGTAGCTCACCTATGTTCCACTGTTCAATTTTACAGTACTGACAGATGCCTCGGTTGCACTGAATTACAACACAGTCCGTAACACATAATGCCACGTTCACTATTTTAGCAAAATTTAGAAAAGGCAGCTTGTAAAGCTGGTTGTGGATTATGAGAAGAAGGTTCGTGCCACAAGCCATAGCCATCTTTACAGAACAGCCATGTTCACCATTTTAACACTTTTAATTTAAATTTGATTTAGCATTTAATTTGGAAGAGGCAGTTTGTAGAGATGGCTGTGGCTGATGGTGTGAACGTCCGTCTTATTCCAGATCGGTGTTGTCACATCTCAGAGGGCTTAAGCACATTAATGCCGAGCGTGAAGGATGTCCTTCCTTTCCACTTCGTTCGGACGTGGGTGTCTATGTCCCAGCCCTTGCCAGTAAATGAGGCTGGTTCTGAGCGTAGTGTAGGTACTATATGTGTGTGCATATTCACATGAGTGTGCTATACGTTTACGTTAATGTATGTGATAACTTGAGCACATACTGTAGACCGACATTAGCCATGTAATTCTGGCAGAATGTCTCCCTGGAGGGCAGAGAACACCCCCCCTCCAGGTGGATCAGGTGCTGCTCCGTACCCTAATTTGAAAAAGTAATTTAGATAAGAAGTGTTAATCTCTGGCTGTTGTCCTCAGGTCTAATCGCTTGCTAATTGAAAGAAAATGTTGAATCCCCCACAGAAATCCAGGCCTTCTGGACTGTTGAACCTCCCCCCCCATACCCCCCCCCCCACGCCCCTCCCCCAAGTTATTTGGACAGTTAATATGAATCATTAAAATCCATCAACAAATATTTTTTTCATAAGGATAACTTTACAGTGGTTAGAGTTCCCTCATATTATCTCGTAATTACTAACAAAGCGCAAGTGTAACGTGGCACGATGTGGAGCGATGTGTTTCTAATTCGCCGCGCTTCGGTTAGTTCCGTAGAAGAAAAACATAGAAGGTTTTCGGGAGGCGCTCGCCTGGCATTTGAGAACGCGGGCTCGGTTCCTTCTGAACCGAAGGCACCGGATTCCTCGGGGAGCAGGGGGAGGAAAGTGTGACCCAGTTTAGCTAGCGTGTGAAATGGCAGAGGAACGGGAACGCGACTGTGATGTGAGGGTTCCCGCCAGCCGCAGCCGAAGCTCTGCGGAGGATCCCTGGCCGAATCAAAGGAGGCCAACGTAGGGGCGCGCGCATAAACAAACAAGACAAAAAAAAAAAGAACTCAGGTGCACCGTCTGTCCGTGCCTCTCATTCCTGGCTGCAAAACACACACACGCGCGCGCACACACACGCACACATGCGTACGCTCACACACACGCTCACATGCCTGGTGAGGAAAGCTTCGCTTCAGTCCCAGATGGTGTCTCCGTGTGTCTGTAGAACTGGGAGCTGCTGGGTTACAGAAGACATCTGTTCTGCTGGGAGGGGGGTGGGGGGTGGGCTGGGGGGGCTGGGGGGGGGGGCGGATATGTGCGGGTGGGGACTGGGGGGGGGGGGGGGGGCGAATCAAAGAGCCACAGTTTTTTCCAAATGATTTGAAAATGATTAAGAAACATGGGATCTGGGGGCGGGGCTGCTTGGTGCTTGGAGCTCGAGGGTGTGAAGGATTCAGTACCTGTGTGGTTTCTGTCTCTGAGAGTATGCCGGACCCCCAGAGATTTCACTGATCTGTAGTTTTAACAGCCAGCTGCTGGAAAATATTTACTTAAAAGTGCAAAAGTAAACATGTCTTCGCCCTAAATAATTCAGATGCGTGTATCAGATTTTAAAAAAAGTCAAAAAAAGGTTAAAATTTAACGTTTCCTGCAGCTGGCTACTAACTACTGATATTTTGTGTGTGTGTGTGTGTGTGTTTGTTTTTATGTACAGTATTGTTGTGCCTTTATTTATGGGTGTATTCATGCGTGTGTGCGTGTGTGTGTGTGTGTGTAGATGGATGTAGTCTTGTGATTGCCGGATGCTCATGTGGTGGCCTGCCTGTTAGTGTACCGAGACTAGAGATTCATGGGAGTATTTTCTCGGCTGCTAGTCGGCCAGGTGTTGCACTGGAAAACACATAGAGAAAGCATGTTCTCATTGCAAAGACACACACACACACACACACACTGGACGTGCTGAGTGAGTGCTGTCAGCTTTAAAACACGCAGGCCTCTCTCAGCATATGGATGCACTCAGAATGCTCCTGAGCATCGAGGCCCATGTTCAATATATTATTTTAATGTATAATACATCTGTCTGTCAGATTTATTCTCCACACTCATTTCGTACTTTGAAATGTGTTTATTTCAGAGTCCACCCTTTCATAAAAGATGTCCGTGTGACTCAAGTAGTAACTTTGTTTTCCGGCTTCCTCCTCCCCTCCCTTATCTCTGAGCAGCAGACGCTCATCCTCACGTTACCTCCTGTCCCCTCATCCATGTCCTCCTTTTTTTACCTCCTTTTATTACTGTACATCCTTAATTTGTTCTCTTTCACCCTCTCCCCAGAGCTCCACAGTGTATCAGATACAGGCTGGAGCACCAGGGGTAAAGCATATGCGTGCACACACACACATACACACACACACACACAGAGGCATGTATGTACACACATGCACACGCACACACACACACACACACACACACACACACACACCGTAGGCAAACAATAGCATTTTGTTTCTGTGGGTGTCCCTTGATGTACATTTGTTTGTGTGTGTTCATTTGAATGTGTATGTGTGCTTAAATGTGTGTGTGTGTGTGTGTGTGCCTGTGACTGCTTGTGTACTCTGTGAGTGTTCATTCTCTGACCAATGAGGGACGTGGGGACAGTCTGATTTGGGAGGAAGAGCTGGCTTGGCTGCTTCCACAGCTGCTGCTGTTGGCCGTCTCTGTAGTTCTGGAATCAGTGGGGCTTTTGCAGTTCATTCTGCCCACCACAGCATTCAAATTCTGCTGCTTTTCTCTCTCTCATTTGTGACCCCGTCTTAGCATTTGTGCCTACAGATAGCGCTAAGAGGATGATTGGGGTGAAATGCCTTTTAAGGTTTTCCAAAGTGCTAAAATGATTTTTTTATTAGTTTTCTCTCTCCTTTTTTCTTTTTTTTTTCTTTTTACAGTGCATTATACGTATGCGCATTAAGCCTCAGGTGCTCTTTTAAAAGGTTCATTTAAATAAAATTGCGTTTTCTCATATCCACTCCCACTTGCGGGAGATTTAACTCTTTTTTAAACAGTACGTTCGCACGCGCCCACGCGCTTTCTATATTGACGGATCCTCACACACGCCCGGCCGCAACCGTGCACAGCCTCTCTTTCCGCAGACAAATGGGATTTAATGCTGCCGCTGCGACACTCAGCCTACCGTCTCCAAAAAACACTGAACCCGGGAACGCGCAATTAGAAATCAACAACTGTTCTCCTCAAGGATTTCACGTTCGGCGAAACGTTACGTGCGGAGCGTTTATTTTAGACTACCCGAGCCTTCCTGTGTCGGCCCTACGTGTCTGCGTGGGGGTGTTTTTTGTTCCGCGCCGATTTCATGCGGTGCCTTTTTTTTTCGAATTCCTATTTCCTCTCATCTCGCCGCTTTTTTTTCAAAAAGAATGATGAAACCCTGTCCCTTAATCTTGAAAGGTGTGATCCTCTCAAGAATATGGCAGGCGCGCACCGCCGGAGAAAGCTAACCTCAACTCAGCATTTATAGAACAGGGGGAGACACTTTTTTGATATGGTGTTATAAATGAGCAGATTATTCCTTCGCTCTCACACTCCCGCGCTTCTTCTCACCTCTCCCACATGATTCCCGCTCTCCTCTCTCTCTTCCCCGCTCCTTGGCGGCAGACCGTCTGCTCGGAGCCCCGGCGGAACAGCTGGTGTGTCCATACTGTATCTGCTATTTCTGAATGGAGCGCCACCACAACCAGACTGTAGGCTGCGAGGCCCAGATTGGGACAAGGGATGGTGTAAATCTCCACTTTACACAGACATGCCTTTGTGTCTTAGATAGATAGATGTATGGATGGATGGATGGATGGATGACAAATAGATAGATAGATAGATAGATAGATAGGTAGGTAGGTAGGTATTCTGGCAATACAAGGCAGACGTCTTCATCTCAGTAAAGCTGATTTGTATGTCATCTTGTGAGAGAGGGAGGGACAGAGGGACCGACCGATAGAAAGAGGCTATAAAGCCATCTGTCAAGAGGATATGGTCTTTAATTAGCTTCTTTATGAAGTGTGTGTGCGATGGTAATGTCCTTTCTGCATTGCCTTAATGTAATGAGTGGCTCACTGTTGTGTGAAGAATGTTGGAGGAGGAGGATTCTTCTCATGGTGCAGTGTAGGGTTTGAGTGTATTCGGTCAGGCCAAGTCCCTACAGAACTGGCCCAGTTGAAGCACCTGAAGTCATTGGCTTAATCTGAGAATCTATAGAGTGCTTTTAGTTTCCGTTTTTTCTCTTTCTCACTCTCTGTTTATCTCTCTCTCTCTATCTGTCCCCCTTCTCTTGGGTTTGGTAGTTGGGCCTACAATACCTATTCCATCTATTTAAAAAGATTAGGAAGGAGACAAGATCGGAGATGGAGCTGGGCATCGTTGTAATCGCGGGATCTCGTGAAAGGCAACCTGAGCTCTTTGTGAGCTGCTTTGCTGATGGCCGTCAGTGTCAGGAATGTTGTACGCCATCGTTGAGGCTGGAGATGCTTAACCGCCCCGCTGGCCTCATGCAGCCTGATCCGTTTGCGTTTGCCATTAGTCTGTGGCTTTCAGCAGAACTTTTGTGTGGACCTGGGGGGGGGGGAGGACTGCGCACGACAGGCAATCAGACCACCAGACATAACCCGACAGTCCTTCAGCTGTGTCCCACCTGTGATGTGAGAGGGAGGTTGCGTGGGAGGGGATGGCGAGGAGAAGGACAATTAAAGACAGAAGGGAAGAAAGAATGAAGATGCAGAAGGTGGAGGAGGTGGACCATGACAAGGTTTCTCAACTCCACGGCCGCCCCGGTGGTTGTTTTCACATTCAGAATCCTCCAATCTGAACCCTTCCGTCTTTATTCAGCAGTCAAATGATACTGGAGATTTGGTGCAAAAGATCCTCCTGGACTGTACAGCCAAAGATGCAAAAAAAAAAAAAAAACAAACATGATGAGATGCTGATTGGATTACATTCAAATACCATCCGTTGGACCGGAGTTGAGAAACCCAGATCAAGACAAGAGAAAGAGAGAAGCAGAGAAAGATGTAGGCGAGAAAAATCATGAAGGAATGAAGGAATCCATTGATTTTTTTTTTTTAAATCACAAAATCATAATCAAATCAATTCAATTTTTAAAAAAATCTAATAAGTGCATTTTTTGAAAAAAAATCAGCCAATCAAAATCTTGTGAATTAAACCCACATCTTTGTTCTGCCATTTGTTGATCCATTTTTGCCAGGACTGTCCTCGCCTGGTTCTCTTAAGAAGCCGGGAAAGTTCGATTTCAGCGCCCTGTCGGCCCAGACGAGATCGCCCCGCATGGCGTTCACCCACCACCCGCTGCCAGTGCTGGCGGGCGTGAGACCAGGTGAGACCCGACGCGGAGGGGACAGGTGTGGGGGGGGTGGGGAGGAGGGGGGGGGGGCGCAGAGGGGACAAAAAAAAACAAAACAAAAAAAACGAAAAAAAAAAACGCAGGGCTCCTGGGTGTGTCCGAAATAATCGGATTAAAAACCCACTACCCCCCAACCTCACCCACCCCCCTCACACCTTTCGGATTCCAAACTGAAAGAGGAAATAAAAGGCTGGAGCTAAAACCCACACCAGATCCCACCCAGTGTTTTCACCCCCCCCCCCCCCCCCCCCATTCCTTTGTTTGCTCGAAATTAGTCGGCCTAGTTTGAGCGTTAGTTCCCCTGCGTCGTGAGATCCTCCTCCTCCTCCTCCTCCTCCTCCTCCTCCTTCTCCAGTCCTCCCAGTTACTCCTAGCTCTCCCACTGGCGCTGCTGCAGTGCGAACGGGAAGCGGGGCGCGGCCGTAACCCGGCAGAACAGCTCACAGCTGCTCTGCTCTCACCGCTCACCCAGAGGCTCTCCTGCCCGGCTAACTAGGGCTAGGCTGCTAGCAGGACGCAGCCGGATCAGGTCAAGTGTACACTGTTGGGTTGGCAGCCGTAGAATCCCACTTGCGGTCGGCCAGGCACGCGCAGGGCCTGCGCTAGGCGAAAAGCGTACGATCGTTAGCGGCTCAGACAGCGCCCGATAAGCCCTGTCTCCTGCGTTTAGCTAATGAATAATGTGCGGAGTGCATGGGGGGGGTGTTCAGACAGATTTTTCGCCCCGTGGTGCTGTGCGCGTTTGGCTGAGGTCCTGTTCAGCACTGTAAACAGCACTGGTGTTCAGGGTGCAGTCAGAGTGGCACAGATCCTCTTCACAGTGTTCACTATCTCTCTCTCTCTCTCTCTCTCTCATTTACTTTCTCCCCCTTGCTTTTCTCATTCACCACCCATTGTCTGTCTTCTATCACTGAGCACATTCTTGCGTTGGAGCCATTTGACAGTCACGCGTGCAGGATTAACTATTTCTGGCCCTCTTGCCTGCGACTGGAAGAGCAGGGGTGTAGGGATGCGGTGTGTGTGTGCGTGTGTGTGTGTGTGTGTGTGTGTGTGTCACCGTGGTGCCTGCGAAAACATTAAATACGTTTGAAAAGTTCCTCCTGATGCATTAAATGTCATTTAGAGCTACATACCCCCAATGTGTTTATGTGGCATGAGTACAGAGCTAGAGCCTGGTTGTCTGAAAAACTGGTCTGGCTATGCGAGCATGCACAGCCTGCGTACTGTTCCTTTAAGACCAACTGTCACTGATGTGGTAGACCATAGCAGGCAATCACGTAGCAGGCAATGCTGTCCTGACAGTTTTATTATGTTGCGATGTCTGCAGAGTTAGACGGTCCATCACTTTTTCCAAACTAGCAATCATTCTTTTTGAATGAACCACCCCCCCCCCCCCCCCCCCCAATCTTGGACTGAGAGCCAAAATGGAGTCACCCTCCTTAGGACTCTCGTACTCGAGCTCCCACAGAACCCTGGGCTTCTCGGGAAATATGCGTCCCATCTGTCATAAACCAATCAAGTGAACGTGCCTGGCTTTCCAGCTCCTGCTCTGTGAATTGCAACATTTTTGTTTTTTGGCTGAAGTGACTCCTTTAGACCAACTGGAAGGCATCATTCACAGAGACTGTGCTGCAGTGTGATGCGTTCACCCTCTGCAGCGCACAAAGGTTCTGTATGTAGAGATCAGCTTGATCTCCTGGCCTACATTATCAGTGATACTGGCTCGTTTGATTCATTTGGTGCATATGTTGGCTTAGATTTCATGCTAGTGTCATCCGTGGGCACTGAAGTTCTGGTCAGCAGTTAAAACGTAATGTACATTTTGCCTTGGGGTTGTAGAGTAGATTTGAAGTTGGTCCTTACCAAGTTACTGTTCTTCTATTGTAATGATGAGTCCTTCTTGTACTCGAGCTTGGATGTAGTTATTTATTGTGTACTTGTACGTGGTGTACTTTGGGGTGGGTGGATTTGAGGGTTTTATGATAAAAATAAACGCCTTCAGTTTATTTCAACTCATGATTTTCAACTCATGAGTGTGTATCATATTCCCAAAGGCATGTTATTATTCATTTAACAAGATGACATGCCTTATGCCGGCAGACATGGTTTTGGGCTGGAATAGATTAGTCCCATGCCAAACTGCCCCCAGAGCAGGTCTCTGAATTTTATGACCTGCAGTAAATAGTGTAAAAAATGGTTTATAGTTTCATGCGTCTGTGTGTGTGTGTGCGTGCGTTTTAGAGAGAGAGAGAGAGAGGATGAGAGAGTGTGTTTGTTTGTGGATGTGTGTATTCGGTCTCTGTGTATGTGTGCGCAGAGAGTATTAGTGAGCGTGTTTGTTTGTGTCTGTGTGCGTATGAGAGAGGGTTTGTGTGTGCAAAAGGGGGAGGGCACTGCCTGGCACCCCGGTGAGTTTGGCCCCGGCCCAGTTCCTAATGAGATTAAGGAGGGAGGGAGGGAGGGAGAGAGAGAGAGAGAGAGAGACAGAGAGAGAGAGAGAGAGGAAGAAAGAGAGAGGGAGAAAGAAAGAGAGAGATAGAAAGAGTGAGGGAGGCTGAAAGACAAGGAAGGTGGGAATAAGGGAAGGAGAGGGAGAAGGAGAGAACGTGTTTGGGAGGCGAGCGCTGGGTCTGAAATGCTGCCTGTCTGGGAAGGAGCGGAGCAGAGAGAAAGCCACCGACACACAGACTGAGCTGCAGGATCCATTACGCCCCACAAGTATGCAGAAAGGAAGTATGATCCGATGTGCCAGTCAATCCCAGCATTATGTGGGCATGCTGCACACTTGTGGTAGACGGGTCTGGTTTAGACCCCTGCTCTCTCTGCAGCGCACAACAGAATACGATGTCACAGAAGAAACACTCTCAGGCACACACACCTGTGCACGGGCAGACACGCATGCGTACACGTACACACCATAGCGCGCGCACACACGCACGTGCGTACACGTAGAGACACACACACAGATTTTACTCATCACAGAAAGCCCTCACAGCTCAGCTTGTTCGTTTGAGTGCCAGATTACTGGGGCGCCAGAGAATGGCGCCAGCCGTACAGCACACGGACAAAGATTCCGCACTTCCAATTTCAGCTAGCTGTCACTGACGTCTCTGTGTCCTTTTTTTTTTTTTTTTCTTTATTGTGGTGCTTATTTTCCTTTGCTGTGATGCAATGCTCTGATGTTCTGGAGGAGACACCGTAGCCATGAAAGATGCACAAAGATTGATTGTCACCCGGCACACAATGCAGTACTCAGTACTTCATGCCAGTGTTATTACGCGTGTCTTGTGTGTGTGTGCATGTGCACGCAGGTGTGTGTGAACATGCATGCGTGCGTGTGTGTGTGAGAGGGAGAGAGAGAGAGAGAGAGAGAGAAAAGAGAGAGGGAGAGAGAGAGAGAGAGGGAGAGAGAAAAAAGAGAGAGGGAGAGAGAGAGAGAGGGGGAGATATGTGTGTTCATGCAGAGGTTGCCTGATAGAGACACATACAGACGGGTGATTTATGTGCACAAATCAGAGCAGATGTTGCTAACAGCCCTTGATAACTCTCCTCATTTGTATACAGCGAGCGCCCTGTGCTTTAGACGCCCTTGAGAAATGTGAGACTTCCATTTTCATCCTAAATTGGGAAATGTTTGCAAAAAAAAAAAAAGTTGCCAGTCATCCGCCGTTCATCCCGTAGGCCACGGGGCCCTGTTTTACGGGGCGCGGCGATGTGAGCGTCTGTCGCGCTGTCTCGTGTCATGCATCCTCGTGGCTGCAGAGGTCGCCGTGACATCACAGGGTTCTGCATCATTGGCTGTGGCGGTGCTGCGTGGCGGCGCCCCGCTAACTGTGTGCGTCTCTCCCAGGGAGCCCCCGTGCCTCGGCCTCCGCCCTGCCCTTCCCCTCCCCGTCCATCATCCAGCAGTCCAGCCCCTACTTCACCCACCCCACCATCCGCTACCACCACCATCCCGGACAGGACCCCCTGAAGGAGTTTGTGCAGTTCGTCTGCTCCGACGGCTCGGGACAGCCCAGCGCACAGGTAAGGGCAAGGGGAGGGGTTTTCACACAAAGCACGCATGCACACACACACACACACACGCACACACACACATACATACACATACACACACACACACACACACACACACACACACACACACACACACACACACACACACACACACACGCACACACACACACACACACGCATACACACACGCACACACACCCACACACACCATAACACACACACACACACGCCAAAACACACACACGCTCACACACAAACACACACACACACCTTAACACACACACACACGCACCGTAAAACACGCACACGCTCACACACACAAACACACACACACACCTTAACACACACACACACACACGCACCGTAAAACACGCACACACACACACACACACCATAACACACACACATACACACCATAACACATACACACGCCAAAACAAACACACGCTCACACACACACACACACACACACTATAACACACACACACACCATAACACACGTACACACACACACACACACACACCATAACACACACACACACCAAATCACACACACACACACACACACCTAAACACGCACACACATACAAACACACACACACCATAACACGCTCATGCAGCGTAACACACACACACACACACACAATAACACACATGCACACACACACACAAACATACACACACACCAAAACACACACACACACACACTGAAACATACACACACACAAACAATATACAGTGTGCAGACTCCAACACACAAACACACACACCCACACACACACACAGGCTTACAAAACCACTCACATGCCAACGCGGAACACACAAATGTGCACAACCAAAAATACTTTCATATTTCCACTGATATAGTTGGTGAACTCTTAGTGTAACTACAGCTTTCAATACATGATTTGCACTTAGTATTAAAGCAGCCTTTGGCTGTACCAGGAGTGCAGCTGGTGAAGGAGAAAGGCAGTGGATAAAAGTTAGGACCTGTTTAGATATATAGAGTATCAGTGACCCAGTGCCCCAATGGGTACTCCTGCCAGGTGTGGGAAGCTTGGTTGTAGATTAATGTTAGCCAGTTTGTGCAGACCGTAGCTTGTTTACCCACTGGGCCCAAAAAGCACAGACTTCATTTTGCAGCCAAGGCTTCACCGGCTTTCCGTGGGAGCCGGTACTGTGGTCGGACTCTTAGAATCCGAATGTTATTCAAGGGAGAATTCTTCAGCACTTGGGGAAGAGTGCAAGAGAAAGTGAGTGTGGGAACCACTGAGGTGTTGGGTACATGACATGTGATGCTCTCACAGATAGAAGCGCAGTACACTGGCAAAGACACGTCTTCACAGAGCTGCTACGTTTTGTGCTTCGGTTGTATTTGTTCTCTTCCGAGGTTTCTGTGTTCACAGTGCTGATAGTAATTCCAAAACAGTGTCCCCACACCTAACCTGTTGGAACGCGGGACTGAGACCAGTCCTGTCATGCCCCTCCCCGCCCCTACATCCCCTCCCCTTGTCTCTCTGTGACTCAAATAAGACCTCGTTCTTAAAATTGAGAATCCTCAGAGCTTGCACACGTCAGCCTTCGTCAGAGAGAGATATGGATGAGAGCCCGTGAAAACGCGTGCGACTTTCACAGATCGATGGAGAGTTTTCATCTGATTGGATTCTTCTTCTTGCTATTGAGGCTGACCTCTCAGATCAGGACTTTGGCCTGTTTTTTTTTTTTTTGTTGTTTGCTGGTTTAGTTAGCGTTTTGGCCGCCTTCCGCTCGCTTCTTACGTAATCGTTGGCGCCAACTCGCACAATCAATGACACAGTTCAACTTTATGTTCACTGTCCATGGTTTTTGCAGTTATGTTTCATTTCAGTCACATGCTTTGTTTTTCCCCCTCCCCCCCCCCCCAACCTTTTTTGTACACCAACAGTGCGCTCACCCTCGCACCCTTGTCCCTGCGAAACACACTAACCACTCTCACCATCTCTGCCCCCTTACTCCTCGTTTACTTCCCGTTTATCCCCCCCATTCACTCAGTTCACCGGTGTTTTTCTTTTTCTTTCTCTTTACACATCTCTGTTTGAAGTACGCCATTGTTTCCGTGCAGTGTTTTTCAGTTGAGTTTTATATATTTTTTTTCTTTCTTTTTTTCGAGAATCGGATCCGCGTGGCTTTTTAAATTTATTTATTTTTTCTTTCTTTCCGCGCGCGCTCTCAGACCGGCCCTGCCTGCCCTCCTCTTGCCGAGCGCGGGTTGTCACTGTCGCCCTGACCCTGTTTGTGTTGTCCGCAGCCAAACGGGAGCGGCCAGAGCAAAATGCCGGGCTCCTTCTTGCTGCCTCCACCTCCCCCAGTGGCCCGCCCAGTGCCCCTCCCCATGCCCGACTCTAAACCCTGCAGCACACCCCCTGACGGCGGACTCACCTCGCCCGCATCTCCGTGTAAGTGACGCCACAGACCAAAAAAAAAAACAAACAAACTAAAATAAAGAGCAAAAAAAGAAAGAAAAGAAACTGAACCAAACTGGAAAACCCCATTAGTGATCCAGCCATTCAATCCTCCCCTCCAACCCCACACCACCACCACTCCACCTACTGTGAACCAGACCAAACCCTCACTCCCAGAAACCCCAGCACTCTCTCGGGGTTACTAGTTATACAGGGACAGGTTTTATGCCCCCACCCCCACCCCCTCCCCATATCCCAGAGCACCTTGCTGAGGTTCCATTCCCATAGACAGCCATTCCGTAAGGACTTCCGTGCCCATGACAGCATTTCGGGAAGCGAGCTCGCTCCCCTCCCCATCCCCATCTCTGGGCTCACGAGGGGGCATAGTTTCATTCTGATTTTTTTTTCTTTTTCGTTTGTTCCCTATCATGGAAAAAAACAAACTGATTAATAACACAAGAAAAGCAGCGTACTGCTGCCGCTCTCTTTGAAATTGAAACATAGCAGGCAAATGAGTCCAAAGTGGGAATGCGTCTGTGTCAGAGGCAGTACAGTCCCATCCCCCCAACCCCCCCTTTTTATTTTCTTTAGCTGTTTTTGTTATTCTTAATTTGTGGTTTTGAAAGGAACAAATTTAGGGCAGTTGGCGTGGACTCCAAAACCTCATGCCCCACTTACCCACAATCCCCCTGCCACTTCCACACAAATCTGACAAAAAAAAAAAAAAACAAAACAAAAAAAACAGGAAAAATATTCATCAGAAACGCGATCACATCTCTAAACATGTTGATTAGTTGAATTTAGGGCAGGCATTTGATGAGCTGAGATCAGCTGCGATCAGCATAGCCAAACGCTGGGGTGTGCTTGCCTGCGCGTTCAGTAAATGGGCGTTTCCGCTGTTGGGGTGAGTCGGGCGATGGGAAAGGCAGCCGTTTCTCTCACCCGCCACGAGAGGGGCACTGGATGGAGCACTTGTGTCCTTTTCTGTCTTTTGTCGCTATTCTTTAAATCTTTTTTTTTTTTTGATATTCTGTTCTTTGTCGTTATCTGTTGCTTGCTTTTTATTTTACCCCCTTCTCACCAAACAAATGGTTTTTTTTCATCTTTAAATTATTTTATTAATATTATTATAGTCAGTGGAATGTGTTTCCATTTTCTTTTACTGCCACTGCCCTTCCCTGCCACTGACCTGCAAAGATATATTTGCTGTCACAAACACACACACACACACACACACACACACACTGACACACACACAGGCACGCACACACGCACAGACACGCACATGCACACACACGCCCGCACACACACACACACACAAACAGACACGCGCACACACACACGCACAAACACGCATACACACGCGGCACACACACACGGACACACAC
This sequence comes from Anguilla anguilla, assembly GCF_013347855.1. Lineage (NCBI taxonomy): Eukaryota > Metazoa > Chordata > Actinopteri > Anguilliformes > Anguillidae > Anguilla > Anguilla anguilla. The sequence goes on along the minus strand of NC_049202.1, from coordinate 67,187,759 downwards.
ACACACACCCACACGCAGACACACACGGACACACACGCGCACTCACACGCGCAAACATACACCCACGCGCTCTCACACCACACACCATTTCCCATTTCCCTCAACCCAACCCCCAACTCACCCCTCATTCAATCTAGGGTATGCATACAGACAGTCTCTCAAACGGACAGTCTCTCAAATCTGCTATCGGAGTCCAGCGAACACAACTGCCCTAAGTTTGCACTTCCTGCAGCGCCTGGCTCTCCCTGGGGCCGGCGGGACGGAGTGAACACGCTCCTGCGCTCCCACAGAGCGTCGTTTCCCGACACCCTCGTCCCGGTACACACTGTACCGTCCCATGGTGCAACACCGCACGTAGCTAGCCCTGATACAGCAGTAATGCTTTTGCATTCGAACCCACTGGCAGGCAGGAGGGGGGCATGGACAGGTAGGACCTGTAAACCCCATAGCCCCCCCCCCCCTTCCCATTCTCAGTTTGGCCTGGGCTCTGGGGTGTGCACATAACCCTAGTTCTGCATTAGGCATGTAGTCCCTGCCCCCCCCCTGCTGGAGATAACAGTCATTGATCATTGATAACAATCAGCTGATAAGGGTGATGTGAGGAATGATAATAGCAACACAACTGTAGTCATTTCCAATAAGAAATGGCATATTCTGATACTGATAGTGACGCAAATCCCAGTGGCAACAATGTAGCGTGTTTGCCTTGAGTTGCACTGGTAATGTGCCGGATAGCTTGACTGACAGCTTTGTGTCTGTGTGTTTGTGTGTATGTACGAATGTGTGTGTATGTCTGTGTGTGTGTATGTGTGTGCGTGCATGTGTGCGTGTGTGTGTTTCTGTGTGTGTGTGCGCGTGTGTGTGTGTGTGCGTGCGTGCATGGGTATGCATGCGTGTCTGTGTGTGTGTGTCTGTAGCATACTCCTCGCCAGGCTCCACAGCTCCCAACAGGTTTGTCAGCATCGGATCACGGGACAACAACTTTCTGAACATCCCCCAGCAGACGCAGGTAGGCCTCCTACCTGACCTCTCAAACATGGCCTCCCCCTGCTGCTAACACTGTGCCTGTGAAGCTTCTGTAGGCCTCCTACCTGACCTCTCAAACATGGCCTCCCCCTGCTGCTAACACTGTGCCTGTGAAGCTTCTGTAGGCCTCCTACCTGACCTCTCAAACATGGCCTCCCCCTGCTGCTAACACTGTGCCTGTGAAGCTTCTGTAGGCCTCCTACCTGACCTCTCAAACATGGCCTCCCCCTGCTGCTAACACTGTGCCTGTGAAGCTTCTGTAGGCCTCCTACCTGACCTCTCAAACATGGCCTCCCCCTGCTGCTAACACTGTGCCAGTAAAGCTTCCGTGCAGCACCAGTCATTTTCCCCACCGCTTCCTCCCGTACTCTGCTCTCTCTCTTCTCTCTGTTCGCCTCAGTACTTTTCTCCACTTACTCTCCTCTTTCATTATTCACTCCTCTCTTCTCTCCGTCCTCTCTTTGTCTCCTCTCCTTCAGCTCTCTCTTCTCCTATTATCCCGCCTCTGTTCCTCTCTTCCAATCAATCAATCAAATTTTATTTATATAGCGTATCACACAGCAATTGTCACAATACGCTTCACAGACAACCCTGGCCTCGACCCCCACAGGAGCAAGCCTAAAGCAACAGTGGCTGAATCAGTCATTCTGTTCCATATTCTAGCAGAAGTGGCAGAATGATTTTGACTTTTAACTGTCTGAGAAACAGACAGGAAAGCTTTGTGTAGAGAAGGGGTGGGTAGGTAAGGGCATATCTGTTTTTGGATTTCCTGCCAAATATTTATTTAATATCAGTTTAATGCCCAGTCATACCCAGTTTCAGTTGCACTTCTTGATAAGGTAGGCTGAAGACCTAGATGTGTTTACCTGTATGAAATCTTTTACTCTGGTCTAAATGATCATTTGGCAGGTACGGCTAATTAGCTAATTAAGCAAGGGTAATTGGTGGAACTGAAAATCTGCATACACAGGAGCCCTCCAGGAATGGAGCTGCCCACCTCTGGTGTGCAGTGAACTTAAAATTCTGGCACATTTAGACACCCCAGATTCGGAGCACTGTTAGGGTTTGGGTGGGTAAGGATGGGATTTTAAATCCTGTGGCAATATTTAAAAATTTCCCTTGTAATTTGCAGAAGCAAAAAATAATACAAATAATTCCATATTCCGAATGGAGATACAGTCTCAAATATGCACCTGGCACATAATCTTTGCACCATTGTTGGAGATCACCTGCTGGGGGTGTGACATAGCCTGTATGACAGGTCCCACATCCAATGGGCACTACCTCCCAATGGGCAGTGTAAATCTAGCTGAATGCGTTCAAAGCAGGATGGTTAGCTTTAGAGGATAGAAGGTCCAGAGACTAGGGCTGTGTGGGGAGGGCTGCAGAGGGTGAGCCTGTGACCCCTACTGTTTGCTGCCCTTGATTTAGTGCGTTGGGGGAAGTGATTAAGCTCGATTAAATTAATACTTTATGGTCTGTTTTACTGTGTGGAAAGCGTCGGGTTGATCTTTTTCTTTGGTGTGGCATGGGCAAGCCAAACCAGAAGTTTGCGTGACCTGTAAAATCATAATTCTGACTGGTGAGGTCACACGTTGACAGTTGACAGAGTTTTAATTGTCTCTGCATGCATTTGGCCAGAATTTGCATATTATGTCAGCAGTTTCCATGTTTGGTATGTAGTCCAAATGAGTCACAAGGTAACGACAGTAATTGTTTAAAATTTTGCATCAAATATTTTTACCTCAATTTGATCTGGTTTAACCACATTACCAATGCAATTTTGTTGGTGCTGTGAAAAAGTAAGCAATTCATTTTAAATAATATTGCACAAATCGTTTTTTTTAAATGAGATTCCAGAAGTCAAGTATTCTTCTTCTATTTTTCTCTCTTCACTTCTCTCCCTCTCAGCCTCTCTCTTTACTCATGGCCCCCATCTCTCTCTGTCTCTCTCTGTTTCTTTCTGTGTCTATTTCTCTCTGTCTCCCTGTGTGTGTGTGTGTCTGTCTGTGTCTGTCTGTCTGTCTGTGTCTATATGCATGCACGTGTGTGTGTGTGTATGTCTGAGTCTGTATGTGTGTGTGTGTGTACATGTGTGTGTATGTGTGTGTGTGTGCGTCTGTGTGTGTGTGTGTGTGTGTGTGTGCGTCTGTGTGTGTGTGTGTGTGTGTGTGTGCGTCTGTGTGTGTGTGTGTGTGTGTGTGTGCGTACGTGTGTGTGTGTGTGTGTGTGCATTTGGCACCCCTCCTCTACTAGGCTGTGCACTTGTGTGTGTGTGTGTGTGTGTGTGCGTCTGTGTGTGTGTGTGTGTGTGTGTGTGTGTGCGTCTGCGTGTGTGTGTGCGTGTGTGTGTGTGTGTATTTGGCACCCCTCCTCTACTAGGCTGTGCACTTGTGGAGTTGATTTGGGAGCATTGTGCCCCAGCTCTGCATTGTCTTCTCCCTCCTCCGTTACTGACTGCACTTTCCTCATTACGATCAACCACACTGCCTGGAGCCAGCTCAGCTCCACCACACATGGAACCAATCTGAATTCCTTCTCTCTCTCTCTCTCTCTCTCTCTCCTTCTCCCTCTCCCTCTCTCTCTCTCTCTCTCTCTCTCCTTCTCCCTCTCCCTCTCTCTCTCTCTCTCTCTCTCTCTCTCCCCCTCCCTCCCTCCCTCCCTCGCTTTCACTACAGCCGGGCCACAGATGTATCCGACACTCAGGGGGTGACACACAGCCATGCCAACTCGCATGCACCCCCCCCCCACCCCCCACCCCCCTTCTAACAAATCTGTCATCTTGCAAACCCCAAACGTGGCCACAGAGCTACTCTAATACACAATGTAAACTGCAGCCCACCCTCTTAAAATATTTCCCCGCTGAAAATCCCTGGAGATAACAACACCATTCCGCTTATACACCGCCCCCAAGAAAACACCCTTACACCATGCTCGTTAAAGTGCCATGCTTTACGCCCAACACGCTTTAATGTTGCTTGAAAAGCACACACAAAAAAAAACTCTATATCCAGCAAATGTAACAAGTGTTGACAGCGATGACCTCTTCAGCTTCATGTTCCGTCGAGACACTTATTAATTAAAGCCTGTGGAAAGGTACTGGGTCTTTAAATGACCCACACTCCTCACCACACAGACTAGCTGTGAGAGCCAGCGAGGGTTTTGCTACTGGAACAGGCATTCTGCCGAGAGGGAGCGATGAACGCTGTGCAGAGGGGCCCTCTGGTGTCCGGACACTGGTACTGCAGCAGTGAGGGAAAGACAATTAGGGAAGGAGGGAGAGTGAAAGAGTAGTTTAAGCTGTGCGCTCCTCGGAGAAGTCACGTCCCAACTGTCTGGTTGCCCACAGCAACCAGACATGATGTCATAGCCAGTTGAACTTGAACTTGGAGTGGGGGGGTGTAAGAAGAGAGGGTGGTCACTACTGCCAAGGATTACTCTCTCTGGGGGAGAGAGAGAGAGAGAGAGAGAGAGAGAGAGAGAGAGCCAGAGCAAGAGAGAGCGCAAGAGAGGGAGAGAGGAAGTTTGGAAGAGAAGGAGGAGTTAACAGTCCAGTGACTGCTGGGATAGAGAAGGAGAAAGGGAGGGAGGGAGAGACAAACTTTTTTTGTGACCTACAAGAGTCGAACTAAACAAAGACTATTTCTCCAGAGTTGCAGGGTTTCCAGGACTTGACTTCTAGAATGTTCATTTGTGCCAGTTTAGAGAGGATTGTAGCAGAGTTCTCTTTGCTTTTCATTCTGAGTTTGTCCCGAACTGGACACAACTCGAGAGACGGGCACACACTGTCTTTTCGCTCAGTGAAACAAAACTCAAAGAACTGAGTTTGAAAATCCTAAAACATTTTTATGACCTTAAGTTTAGTTGTTGTCTTTGCGTTTTTAGCTTGTTAGCTTTCATGATTGCATCATTTCAAGTTTGCAAACTTTTTTAAAATGACAAAGACACTGGTTTTAATAGATAAAAAGAAGAGCGATTGACATCAAGTTGATTGACATGTTCAAATTTTTTCCAAGGACAAAATGGGCCAAGTCTGTTGTGCGCACTGCATACCAGCCCTGATACAGGAACGCCCTCTCCTGGAAAAATGAGAAACTGTTTGAATGAATTGAATTTTAGCATGAATTAATGACAATACATATGACCAGTTTAGCAGAATTAATTAAGAATATTTTATTTGTATTTTTTATTCAAACCAATGCATACTTGGGTAACTCAGTACCTTGTTGTAGGGTAAAGTACATATTACACTACACACTGTTCATATCAGTCCATTTTTTCATTGAGGTTATTTTTTACTACTTCGGGAAAACTTTATTTCCCAAATACAATGCGTTATCATATCTGGACTATTCTACATTTTATTTCCGGTGTACTAAAATCTCAATTGTAATAGATTGATTAAGTTGTTTTGTTTTCTTCTTCTTTTTTTGTTCTACAGTCTTGGTTCCTCTGACAAGACCTGCGTGAAGCAAACAACAAAAATTCTGTATTGAAAATCTAAAGATAAATTAAATAAACCGCTCTCCAGCCCTTCTAACACCGATGAAAAACAGAAAATACCTGCATGATTTTAACAGGAAAATAATCTCAGCTCCATGAACAAAGCAAAAAAAAAACCCAGAGGAAAAAAACATTTTAGCAGAAAATTTTAATTCAGAAGAGGAAGAGGAAGATGAGGAGTCATCTTGGAGAGCAGCAAAAGCAACCGGAAAATCACCCAGTTCTTTTTCCTTTTAATATTGAGGCACAAAGGCTGAAGAATCACGAAAACCTGCATGTGCAACAGATTTTAAAAATATGGTTAAAAAAAAAAAAAATAAACTATGAATCTAGATTTTAAAAGAACCTTGAATTGAGAAAATCTAATAAGTTTTCGCACAGTCAGTATTTGGGCATGGCCGTTCTGGCTGTTGAGAATCGTCCCTCCACATAATCCACCGTCCAACTGCAAGTCCTGACGTGATTGGTTGGAGAGAATGAACAGTACATTATATTTCGCTGCAGTCAGGAAGTTACTTACAAACCCCATTTTAATCAGCCAATCACAGTGGCACAATTCAGTGTTCAGACACCTGCACTAATTGACAGATCTCTGCTTATCCGTCAAACAATAATTGGCTGAATTCACAACGAGTGACTGCAGAAGCATCGCCAACAAAACAAGAATTTGCTGCGTCCACATCCACAACCCGCCACGACAAATCACGTTAACACTAATCGTGTGCAATTACATCCCGACTCAAATGCACTATTGGAACAAATGAGGGATAGAAGCAATTTTGCACATCAGTGGGGGGAAAAAGCAATGATGTTAAAAGAGCAAAACTAATTAAACAAAGCTTTTCTGCAGCGACGTGCCTCCGTAGCAACATTCACTCCAACCAATCAGCCGAGCCGTGGCCAGACAGGTCTGGCGCCTCCCCCCCTACCCCCCCCCCCCCCCCCCCCCCCTCTGGGTGAGCACAGCAGGCACACAGTCACAGAAACAGCAGGTGAGGCACTGCGCAGATACCCAAGACTCAGGGCTGCCCTGCCAAGACCACCGCACGCACCACACGCGCCACACACCACCCCCGGGCCCTCTGCCGCACCGTGGAGTACACACCTCCGAAAGAACATCTAAATACACACACACACACGTGCACACACACCCACACACGCACATACACGCACACGCGCACACGCACATACACGCAGGCACGCACACGCGCACGTCAGAACACTACCCTAAGCCTTGCATTGCACTCAGGCCTTCTCTCCCTCCACCAGAGCTGGTCTTTTAGGAGTCAGCAGCACTGGAAGGCAGTGCGTGTGGTGAGAGCAGCCCAGCGTTCGCTGTTCCTCGTGTGGCGTTGCGCCGTTGAGCGGGGCTGTTGCGCGGCTACGGTCAGCAGCACATTCTATCTCCCAACCTTACACAGCGAGCAGGACGTGCGCGAGCGAGCCAGCAGCTGTAGCTGAGCGTGGTTCTCTCCTGCTGTCCAAAAGCCAAACTGGAACACGGGGTAACAAACAGCAACGTATCAGCCGCTACATAATACAGGTTCTCTTTTCATTTGTCCTGATTGGGTTTTCTGTTCATTCTTTTTCTTCTGATCTCAATGCTGGATTAAGGTTTTAGTTTATTGTTTTGCTTGTTTTATTGGGTTTCATTCATGTATTTTTTTTTTTCTTCTCTTCACTGTGGTTTTATTGTATTTCTTCTTCTTTTTTTGTTTTAATTTGCAGGACAATACCGTACTCTAAACTCATTTTAGAAATCCATGTTTTCGTTTTTTTTTTTGCAGTAGATCCGCTCAGACTCCTCCCATATGCTCTTAGGAGCGCCTCTCGCAACTCTCGGATTGGTTTGGGGGGCCGGGGGACACGGGGATGACTGCTCTGGCAGCCAATCGCACCTGTGAGACGGGTGGGGCCTGTGGCAGCATGACTGGGGGTCTTGGATGGCAGCTCTCCGGGGCTGCGTGCTATAGAACACAAAGGGAGGAAGGGGCAGGATGTCCAAATCTCCGCTCTGACAAAGCCCCCCCCCCTCTGCCCCTCCTCCCCAGTAACGTTTACACTTAATGTTTACATTCCCAGAAGCCCACGTTCCAAGAACTGGATGAAACTGTGGAACAAAAGCCTGTTTTTGATTTTTATTTTAATTTTTTTTCTCCCCCATTTCATCGGGACAAAGAGGGAGATCTCTGAGTTGAATCATAGTTTATTTTTTTTGGGGTGGGTGGGGGGGTGTCTGATGCTGCCCCAGGCCACACAGCGATTGGCTTCCATTGCGGTGCGTTCCCTGCGGCCCCCGACCCAAGCCCTGCCCCCCCCCCCCCATCGCCGTGCTTTCAGAGAGGTGGCACCAAACTGCCCTCTCTTCCTCTTCCCCATCACCACAACTCACCCACGAAGCAGACAGCAATCTCTCACAAACACATCCACCTCCAGCTCAGCCCAGCATTGATTCGCCTTCCTAACAGTACGCAAACCACACACAGGTCACGACATCATCCAGCATAGTTTAACTCAGACACAAAAAACACACCGCGGTCACAGCAGGAAAAGCACACACACACACACGCACACGCGCGTGCACACACATCAAACCCCTGGATCACAATAAAGGGAAGCCTTGACATGTTTATTTTTTTCGGTTCTCCAAACTGCCTTTTTTCATTGATTTGAGATTTGTTGTTAGTGTGAGAGAAATTTTGAATGCTTATCTCATGAAAGGCAAAATAATCAAACCACTGACCTCACAAAATAACTGGACTGCCAAGCTGTGGGTTTCATTGCAGGGAAACAATGTTGCCAGTGAGCAGCTTTCTCCTCAGCATCATAGAAAATTAGTTCCACTGCATAAGGATTATATTGACAATGGTGATTTCTTTTTTAATCTATGGAAGTGCCTCTGTATTCCCTTTATGCAATTTGTTAACATGAATTCAGGTTCTTTTTCACACATAAGCTATAGAGAATGGTAAAATGTTATGTCTCAGAATCACTGGTTAAACCGGTGACCAATCACTAAAGGAGATTGCAAACATCTTTATATATACATATATATAATATACATATATATTTATGAACATATACTCTTTTCTTTTGCTATATAAGCTCTATGGCAGTCTAGTTATTTTTTGAAGCCTGGCTTTGTCAGTCAGTGACAGCATCTCTCAATATCTGTTCAAATGTACCAGTACTGACCCACTGATACACATATACACAACCTCCAGAAAAAGCAAGAAAATTCCATGGCAAGTTAAAAAAAACAAACATTTCTTTTAAAAATTGAGGGTAGAATTGAAGAAAAAGAGTAAAACAGCCTACTTTGTTTTGTTTTTTCTTTTTTTTTTTTGGATGGAAAGTATTATTATTGAAAAATAATGTATGTCGATTGAGCCATGTGCAATGCATTGGGTAGATAATTGTGTTTGTCTGTTAGAGATTTTTAAGAAAGTTAAAAGAAAAGAGAGAAAAAAAAATATTTTTGTTTCAAGTCCACAAGCTCTGGGACTCTAAATACGAGAGCGGAGAAAAAAAAGAATCCCAGTCTTTGTAAGTTTGGGGGAAAATTTTTTGAATTTTTGTTTTGTTTTGTTTCACTTTTTAATGTTTTATTTGTAATAATTTGTTTTTAAAATGTGGGAGGGCTGAAGGAACAATTTTACAAAACATCAAGAAATTATATATTGCTAGACGAAACTGGTGCTTTTTATGACATAAAGTACATTCAAACTCTATTATACATAAATAATAAACAAAAATAAGCGTTATCATAAAGCACATTTTAGGAAAAGAGCATTATTCTTCTTCTATTCCTCTTTTTGTATTTACTAAGGGGGGAGGGGTTCATTTACTTCTAGGTTGTGACAAAAGGCATTTTTCCTCAACCTTTACCCAACTTAGAGCGAGGTCAGGAGAGCTTGCAGATTCAGCGCTATAATCCCCCAGAGCCACGCAATAGAACAGAGGAGGCTGTTTCAATAGCAAGCTAAACGTAGCCTCCGGTGGCATGAGTGAACAGTCCCAGAGTTCAGTGGGTCAAGTGTCTCTGTGACGAAAGCCAGGTCAGCATAACCCATGTGTCACGCTGCAGTGTTTGAAGATCTGAGCTGTACCCAGCCCATCAGTCATCGTGACCAGAATTGCCCTCCACATTTCACTTATCATATGTTCACAAGAACACTGCCAGTCCATCACTTTTTTTTTTTTTTTTTTTTTTTTTTTTTTTTTTAACATTTGAAGTGGTACCCACAATGAAAATAACCCACGTTCATGCTGAGACACAGACAAGAGCTTCCCTGATTAGGAAGATGCATCAAAAATTTTTATCCTGTTCTAAATGTGCCAGCAAAGCAGAGAAAACTGATCTAAAGTCCACATGCTTGGAGAGATGGGAGATGTGAAACGTGAACTGATTTTTGGTAGATTTTGTAGACTCCCATCTCAGTGCAAGCATTGGCAACAAGCAAAAAAAAAAAGAGAGAGATATTGAATTTCACATTTGGGAATTAAAAGCCCAAAAAAATGATAATCATGTATTTTTAAAAAAATGGAACCTTCCCTTCTCTCTCAGCCTTTGAGTGTAAATGAAAACTGAAAATAAAGTTGTGTTTTGTGATGTAGTGTAGATTCTGAGCATTTAAAGGTTGTCCCTTAAAAGTGCCTTTTGTTCACAGACTCCATCTTGTAATCCAGAGCGCCCTTCTAAAAAAAAACCAGTCCCCTCCTTCTTACTGTCCTATATCCTCTTCTAGCTTTTCAAAGCCGTATATATAGTACTAAAGGAAATTGGTGTGATTTAGTTCTTTTTATTGTTAAATGAAAAAAAAAAAAGCAAAAAAAATATATATCTGTCCTTCCTTTCTTGCTTTCTTTCTTTCCTTCCTTCTGGCTTTCCTCCTCTCTTGGACACTGGAGTAGTCTGTAGCTGTGTGTCTGTCTCTGTTTCTCCCCTTCTCTGAGTGGAGGGGGTTTTTAAAAAAATGGCAAAAACTTTGTCTGAGCAGAATGCAGTTAGCTCACATGTTATTCTTGTCTGTGCGCTTCACAATGTATACCATACCAATCTCTTCAGCTTCTCCATTGAACAGCTAAAGTACGTGAACAAGTTACACCAGTGGGCTCTTGGGGGTGGCATGGGGAGGGTGTGTGAGGGTGGGGGGGTTTCTGTGTTCTGGGTGGGGGGGGGGGGGGGTTGAGGACATATTGTCTGCTTTCAGGGGACAAAATAACATACAGTGATACTCCTCTGGTGGGGAGGGAGTGGCGGTGAAGGGGCTGCTGGGATAGGAGAGGACAGTTTGTCATTTCATTTTTTTTTTTTTGTTTTTTTTTTTGCTGGTATGTTTTTTGATCTTCAATTTGTTTTAAATTTGTTCAAATTGTTTTTGATCTTCGTTTTGCTTTAACAATTTCTTTTGTTCTTGTTGTAATATACTTTTCATTAGCAAGATGTCAAGATGAGAATGGGATGCTAAAAAAATGCATGGCACCTTTTTAGTGGTTGTAGGGAAACATCTCAAAAATTTATCAAATAAATGAAACCACTCTAAGCACCTTATGACAGACTGTCCAAATGCATGGCTGGGTGAAAGCTCAAACCAGTACAGTCCTGTACAAGGGCCTTTTTAATGCCAGCCCCCACATTACTATTTGAAACAAAAACCCTTCTGCAAGAATCAAACTGTCCTATCCGCTCTAACCACTTGCAGACTTGATCTGTTTAGTTAAATCTGGCACTCCAATCATTCTACTGGCAAAAGAACAGCTATAATGCTCCATCTAAACATTTCCTGAGCGGTTACACGGGGTGGGTTTACTCTATTCTGATTTATTCTGAGAAGCCAGCAGCAGTATTAGCCACGAGAGGTGATTGGCTGCAGTGACCGAGCCTGGGCGGAGCGTTGACCTCTCCTGCTGTGTGGGGGGTTTGGAAATGGCCCATTTGACGGTGAGCAGCCCTGTCCTAGCTTTGTGCCAGATGTCCATTTTTTTATTTTATTTTTTTTCCCCATTCGTTTCATATTTTTTATTTAGCATGTAGCACCGTTTAGCGACGCACAGACAGATCCTCAGCTGGCCCCGCCCCCTCTCTGCCTACAGAGTAGAGTCCATGTCTCAGAAAGCACGCCCCCAGGGCTCAAGGTGAAATGCATGTGTTAATTACAGTTTCTTTTCCATAATAATAAAAACAGTTTGAAAAGAGCAGCACTTTTAACTGATTAAATAAAAGGATGTTCTTGACTGTAATGCCGTGCTGTCTGGTGTCTTTATTTAGTCCCTTTGATGTTGGGTGTGTATTTTTCTTCGAGATCAAAGACTTGAGAGAGGAAATTTGTGTGTTGCTTCCTGAGATAAGCTAAGGGTCAGCTCTTCAGTAGAAACTGAATGCACTTCATACGTCAAGAAAATTATTTTTCTATTTGTATTACGCCTCGGTGGGGCATGTGTCCCTTACGTATACTACAAGGACCATAGACTCTTTATGAACATGACCTCTGACCTCATGTAACACACAAATTCTCTAATGAAACTTCATACAGCCGCACAACAAAGCACCAGTTACTTGGATATTTAATTTCTGTTACTTTCCTTCGTATTATTATTAATCTTTTTTTGCTTCTGCTTCCGTTTCTTAATTTGCTGCCCCAAGCAAAACCAGCACACTTCAGCTAATCACAGCATATGTACACCAATGTTAGCCAATAACACGTCAAAAAATAAATAAATAAATTGGCCACCATTTTTTCTCCCCCGTCAGTTGATAGGCTACTGCTTTCTTGCTGTCAACATCTAACTTCAAAATAAGGTAACGCTTTACAATAAGGTCACATGACTTGCCATTAACTAATGTCATTGTTAACATGAATTAATGATGTACAAATACATTGAGCACAAAGGTTTGTTAGTAGTAAACAAATACATTAATAAATTATTTCTGTGATAAACTTAAAATTAGTTAACCATTAACAAATTCATTAACTGTTTTTGTAATCCCAATATTAACCGGCATTAACTAATGTAGTTGTTAAAATTGATGTACAAATACATTAACAAAGCTGTACAGATCCATTTTTAGTACTAGTTAGCAACTACATTAGTTCATGCCAATTCATGTGACCTTATTGTAAGGTATTAAAAAATGGGGGGAAGCTAGCTATCATTTCACATGTAAACCTGCACCATATTGTTTCATGGCTCAGTTGTGCTCTTGAACCTAAACAACATGAGTGTAGCCACCTGTAGAGATATCTCCAATCAGATGATGGTATAGGCCTTGTACAATGAAACTGTCGGCAAACTTGGTCTCCAGCTAGCTTTTCTGGATTCTCACGTAGGGAGGTTATTAGCTTGTTATGCTATGTTTAGTGGCCACACAGCAGCTACCTAGCATACAGACATAGTGTTAGCTAGCTGTATTAAACAACTGATTAGCTAGCTTGCTAGTTTCCTTCCTGAGGATTGCTTATGTCCTGCTGAAGTCTAGCTGGTGGTTTTACTTCTGGCACAAGGATTAGCTCGCAATATATTACCTAACTGTTGTTTTTTGTGGTCTTGTCAGACATAACTGACAGATATATCAGTAGACTGGTCTGCCTCCGGCATGCAGAAGCACACAGGAATCGACGCAAGAATCATTATTAAACTGACCTCTTATTTTGTATTAAAGTGACATTAGAAGATAACTTATTGAACACAAAACATGGTATCTCCCATATCGTTCAGCTGTATTTTTGTATTTAGATCAACTAAAAACTTGGTTATAATTTGGGGCAGCAAAGAGGGTAGGGAATGCAAATGATCATGTAACCAATAATTTTCAGTGCACAGGGGCTAGCGCACAGCAGAATAGCGCATTCAGAATATGCCCATTCCTGGCTATCCATTACAGCACAAAGACAAGTGAAGCTGCACCAGACGCATTACGGGCGGCTGTTCTTTTAGTACGTCGCCCAAAATGAGCAGTTCTCTTCCTGGGGCGGGGTATCAGACCCTGCTGGTGAGGGGCCCAGCAGGGTGCGTCTGAGCCTCCGTCTCGTTCCCAAACAGGACCTGATGTATCCACAGCCATGCCAAAGCCCCGCTGCGCTCGGGGAGCGTCCTGACCAAGTCGGCGCTAAACTGAGCAAACAGCTCCTCTTTGTGGCTCTCTCTTTTTTTTTTCAGCCTCCGTTTGCTCCGGGCTTTGGAGGAAAGATTTCCCCTCTGAGCGTCCTCTTATTGCTGCCCTCTGCCACTTCTGTGCTGGACGGTTGCCCGAGCAACCACAGTCCGGATCTGTGGCAGGGCAGCGAGGTTTTGGGTGGGCTGTCACGGTCCAGGACTGTCCAGCTGTTAGGCCTTTGAGAAAAAAAATGGTATTATGACAAAATTGGCCCTGGAAGAGAAAGCAGATTGATGGCTAATGCCTGATCATATACAACTATTGATTGATCAAACAACTCTGTGACAGCTCCTCTCTTTAGCAAAACTGAATGATTTTCAGATGTCAAGATTTTTAAAAAAACAATTACATTGAGAATCCTTTACTTCAAACTACATGCAATGGCTTGATATGGAACCACACTTCTTAAAAAGTGTAACCTTGTTGTAACCTTGATGACCACCCAGGTTATATAATCTTGTGTGACAAAACTATGAAACAACGCAAGATCCGCTAGAGAAGTTGTAAGCCTAACATGCCAACCACACTTCAGTTATGTTTTTTGGAAGAGCAATATCAATACAGCATATACACATAGTCATAGTCGGTGAGCACCTCACCTCACCCCCACAGTGCTGACTGAAGCCAGGAGACCTATACGAGCAATAACGAGTAGGACGTGCTACTCTACAGCCCCATAAAACAGGTCCCATTAGATACTATAAAAGCATCCATGTGCAGTTCACTCAGATAATTTCTCCATATCCACACGGTGGCAGGCGAATGCCATTTGACACAGTAGAATAGCCTGATTGAAATGAAACCAGTTACATTGCATTGCACTTATTTGGCAGATGCTTTCATCCAAAGCGACGTACAACAAGTGCATACCAAAAGCAACTTCATAACTATGAACACATTAAAGTCCAGTTCACACAGTGAACATTACTCACATCTAACCTTTGCTAAGCTAAACTAGGTGGCAACAGTTGGTAAATGGACTGCATTTATATAGCGCTTTACAATCGATGCCTCATTCGCCCATTCACACTCACACACACCACAAGGTGAAAGGCTGCCGATGCAAGGTACCAATCAGCTCGTTGGGAGCAATTAGGGGTTAGGTGTCTTGCTCACGCCCAGGGTGGGGGATCGAACCAGCAACCCTCCGACTGCCGGACAACCGCTCTTACCTCCTGAGCTCTGTCGCCCCAGTTAAACTCAAGTTTGTAATTATGTCCAAGAACAAAGCCTAGGTGGCTATGAAACAGAAATTTCTGTTTCCTATTTTTATTTAGAATATATAATTATCATAATCATACTATTATAATGAGATTTTCTTTATTATAAATGTATACTTGTTTACACTCTCCCAAATTGATAGTGGAGGTTGCAGCAATGAGGGTTGATAGACATGATTAGGTGTTCCAAATCAAGCAGTAAAAGGGGAAATGGCACTAATAAATGACAACAGCAGAGGAAGGCCAGCCCAAGGGACAGGAGGTCCAGGACTCAACAAGCTGAAGTCAGAAATGTGGAAAAGGAGACAGAGCAGAGCAGGAGAACTGGGCACACAGTGGGGGTTTTGGGCCAAATGGGATCCACCCAGAATGGAGGTTCTCTGCGGGACAGATCTGTTACAACTGAAGCCGTTTTGACTGCCGTCCTATTACGAGCAGCCTGTCATGCGTTACTAACACCCACTAACTCGCAAAAATACGGTGTGAAAGAATATCCATTTTGTAAGCTCTGCAGAGAGCAGCAGCATGGCACATCTTTTTGCAGGATGCAAGCTGGCACTTACAGAACGAAAACACAGATAGACGTGACAGTGTTCGGACGAGACTTGCGGACATGAGCCTGTTACAAATGGCACAATCACCAAGGAATGAGGGCAGACCTTCGAAGAAGAAAATTGTACAAACAGACCAGACCAGATGTGGTGTTACGGCCTACAGAGGCGAAGACGCTGATCTTGATCAAACTTACCCTACCGTGGGAAAACAACTGTGAGCCAGAAACAGTCGAGTATTCAAACTGGTGTAAGACTGCATTAGTAAAGGAGCAGCACAAAGGTTTTGGGAGGGACCAATTAAAGCCTCGTGCTGGCTAAGGAATAGGAGAGAACCTCAGCTGGAAGTAGGTGACGGGTAGTGACTCGGCCAAAACTGCGGACCTGCCAACGAGAACATGCTGCAGAGAAGGTGCTGAAACACCTGAGGAAGGCTGGCCACCGTTTGATGACAATGACTTTAGGCACACTGCAACAGCCAAACCAAAGAAATGAGGAGCAAACAGCACTTACTCAGCATCTAAACCTGCAAAGTGAACACAAAAGACTATCTTTCAATGGGAAGTAATGGATGTGCAACCATGTTTCTTTTTTTAAAACTACATTTAGGAATTTTGTAGTAGCTCAGCAATTAAATGTAAAAGCTGTAACTGAACTGTAAATAAAAATACCTAAAAGACCCATGTACTGTTTGTCTGCTCAAAGCAACTAAAACATGTGCATTTACATTTTTTTACGTAAGAGAAAAAAACATCAAAACTGCATATTAACAGTAGTGTTATTAGATAATATGAGGCCAGAAAGCAGAAAGTCAAAGCCTTGTTCAGGGAAGTTAGAATAAGATCAGAGAGGCAGTGGCACTAAAATTCGAATTAGTAGTAGCCTATTTCAAGGGAATAGCCCCAGTTTCTCGTACTTCCGAGTAAAGTCGATATTATTTCAGTTTTTGAGTAGCCTACGTTCTTAACTGGCTGGTATAATTCTGCCTGCCATGAAGGATATTTGAGATATTTACATATTTCTGTTTCTGACGACATGCTCGCTCTACACCGACTGGTAAAATATTCGCTGGTTAGAGATCTCGACAAGAACACACACTTCATTAATCATTTATCCCCAAAGCAGCGCTTGCACAGCAACTATCCCTTTAAACGCGGACCGCTAAAGCCGCCCGACTGCTTTTGAACTGCAGCATGACTGTGGTTAAGGTGGCGTGATTGCAGCCGCACACAGCAGCGCTCTGACGTTAGCTAGCCAGCTAGCTATTGGGCCGAGTTTGATTACGAGAAAACGCCGGTTTATAAAGATAAAGAAAAACAATTGGGACAGAGGTTTTCTGGACTCTACATATCAATGGTCCACACAGACAATATGGATGCGAAACGCAGGAGTAGCAAAACTAGCAGAAGCGAATCCAACAGTAACAACACCGACTCACCAGGCAGTCATGGCCCAGGTGTCGGAAATGCTACTGGGGGGAACGCTTTCGCCAACGACGGCAGCTTTTTGGAAATGTTTAAGAAAAAAATGGAGGAGGAGAAAAGAAAAAGAGAGATGGGCCAGTGTCAGGACGATAATGGCTCTGCAGAGGGAGAACAATCGACGCAAGAAAAGAAGACTTTTAGCGTGGCCAGCTTTGTAAGGGGTTTGGCAGTAATAACGAGAGTAGCTAGTGATAGTCAGCAGCGAGGATGGAATTTCGCCCTGGCTAACGTTAGCTAGCAGTCCAGTCTGACAGCCAACTAATATAGACAAATTGTTGTTTGTTCTTGCTTTTCTTCTAGCTATCCTAGCTTCAAGTTGGCCAGCGCTTTCACGCATATAGCTAGCTACTACTAGCTAGAGCGTTGCTGTTTGGTTAACTGCCAATCAACCAACAAACACTTTTTGGTTGATTGTAGCACGTTTCATGCAGCTAATGAACCCTGCTAAATTTCATATCGGTCAACTAACCTGTTAAACTAGCTAACATTGCACTAGCAACATTCATGATTAGTAATTCCATGACATATTAGTCGATGTGTGGGAGCAAGTCTTAGCTACTCGTTTTCTACAATGTATAGCAATGATAGCTATGCTAGCCTAATTGCAATTTGCCCATCTTGGTTAATGCTAAGTTGCTAAAGTGGATATAGCTAGCTTGCAAACGTTAGTTGAATTGACAACACCGCTGGAAGTGGAAGCAACTGTTTCTGCTACCATGGAAAGCTGGTTAGTCTAACGTTAATTTTGCAAGTTCGCTAGCTACCTAAGCTAGCTAGCTAAGATCGCTACTCTTAAACCATTCCCCAGCTGCATTTCACGATTGCATCAAAAATATATGGAGCCAGTACAGTTACAAGTCTTTTTACTCGAAAGATTTTTTTTGGTTAAGTTTGAATTAATTTAAATGTAGCTAGTTAGGGTAGACAGCTTCTATCTTTACTTGTCGCGGTCTTCTCCAGGGCACTTTGAAAGGGCTCGTATAACGGTTTTAGTTGTTCTGTTCCTTAACCAGGTGGGCAAGCGGAGAGGCGGTGCCAAATTAGCGCTCAAGACAGGAATGGTTGCCAAGAAACAAAAATTGGAGTCAGAGGTACTATTTAACATCATCCTAAATTACTTTTTTCACCATAAAAATATAATATATTTATTTTTAATAATAGTTTCATTTGCGTTCACACGATTGTTTTGGTAGTGGGTATATCAAAGGACAGATCTTTAAAACCTCTGACTTGAGACAATATAGTGACTGTGATGCAACTGCTGCTAGCAGTGTTTGTTTAAATTAGGATGCATTCTCTGCCAGAATTTTCTATTTCAGTGTAACCTTAAAATGGGAAACTGGAACGTAAGGGACTGAACCTAGTTAATCTTGGAGTAGATTTGTGCTCAGTGTTCGTGCCCTATATGACACCGAACCAATCTTTCTCCTCTACTTCTAGGTTGAACCAGGTAAAGGGGATGCTTGGACAAAATACATGGCTGAGGTTCGAAAATATAAAGCCCACCAGTGTGGCGATGACGATAAAACCAGACCTCTGGTAAAATAAAACTCCTGAGAACTTTTACACTCATCCTCTGCCCTGAACACCCAGACTTCTCTCTTCTTCCTCACCTGCCTTCTGCTGTGACTGATGGAACACTCCTGGGGTTGAGGAGGGCCAGTGCCCACCCTGTGCCCTGATAATCTGCCTGCCATATAGTGTTCATTTGAGCAGCAACAGACTGACTGGCCAGTGATATTTTACGTCTGCGCAACACATGGGCTCCTGGTGTACCTTGATTTTTGTTGTGTAAAGCCTTTTTTTTTTTGTTTCTTAATCCTTTGTTTGGGGACAGCTGCTGTCAAAACAAAATGCGAAAACAAACATTGTTTTTTGTGTTTTTGAATAATTAAAATATTTTTGCATAGCTTTTCGTTTTTGTATTGCCTTGTAGAATTAGTGTGATATTATTGTCTACTTCATCTGAATTGGTGTTTTTTTTTTTTTTTTTTTACTGTATTTGTTGATATGAAGTTGGCCTGAATCCTTGTGTAGTAAAATGTATATGACCACCTGTAGTCTTCTGGTCTGCATTGTACCTCAGATGTGCATTAGTTCAGTTAGTGGTCTGGAACAGTGCTCTTGGATAACGTGAGTCAAGCCACTCTCTCAAATCACTGTGCAGCCCAAGATGGAATGGCTGTCAATGGAGACCATGGACAATATTCAATCTGACGCATGAAGCAGGTGTCTGGGACATTCATGCAGATTGCTTATGAGATTTTTGGAATAAGAAAAATGAATCATATGGCAGAGATGGCCCACTCTGGCCTGTCCTACACTGCGTCTCAAAAGAGAAATTTGCTTGGTTTAATCCCCCATTGCTCCCATAAACTGAAGGTATAAACTTGTAAATCATGCTTTAACTACTAACAGTGCAAAGAAAGCAAATTTTGTCTTTGAACATGCAACCTGAATAAGTGATAACAACCAGTCATTCAGAGTAGGATATTGATGAACACTCATGGGACATGTTTCAAGGTGTCCAGGACTAACTAGCTTTACAGACCAGTGAGAAAATTGCATTATTTGGGTAAATGATAGAACTAGAACATTTGAAGGTACTCTTATGTCAGACTTATGGATTAACCTGTTGATGTGCTTATTTTATTCTTGTTAATATTTTAATAACAAAAGCTTGTTCTTGCAGTGCATGTTATTGCAGGTGTGAAGTGTTTAATGGGTATGATCCTTAATGAGCTGAGTACACCCAGAGAAATTCAGTTAATTCCAAAAAAAAAAGTCTCCTTTGGTTCCAACAGCGTTAGGAATAGATTGTTCATAAAATATCAGTTATCAATTTAATTTTTATTAAGTACAAATGATTACTTAACAGATACTTGTAATTGTCATAATTAATCAACAAATACGCACCTCCACAAATTATTACTCCACAAATAAGTCCAAATTTATCAATGCAAATCCCATTTTGTGTGCTTTGGAATATAAATCCTAATTAACAATGTTGTTTTCATACTATAAATTCCACCATAAAATGAGGGTATTATGTGACCATTACTGACAGTGGCACATTTCCTTGAAGTGCATAAATTAAATAAAAGGCATGTAACACGGTCAGTCCAGAATCATTTGGCATCCACCTTTATTGTGGTCTGTACATTGTTTCCTAAAAGCCGTGCCATTATTGCACACACCTAAATAAAACAAAAAGAAAAATCAATAAAGTAGTAATAGCAGCCAGGAATTTCTGACTCTCGCCTGTTCACCATACAAACTCTTGCCAGTAGATAAACCCTGGCAAACCTTGGTTGGCTCAGTGTCAAGGTCAATCTTTAGCAAAAAATAAAATAAGAATGACACTATTAATCACGTATAAGAGATGATTGTATTTCACAGAACGTTTTATAACCACAGACCATGCTTAATCGTTTCCCTTCTCTCTAGCCATTCACAAGCCTATATGCATATTGACTTGTCCTTTGTTTAGAAATTATTGCAACAGCCACTTTTGGCCCAAATAATTCTAAGACGTCATATTTCCCCAGTGATTGCATGTATCAGTTGCCCTATGAGTCAGAAAGCTCCAAAATATTTATGGTTACAAGATTTGCTGAAATTGAATAGGTGAATATGACAGAAAAAATGTTATTTCATTTCTCTGACATTTAGTTCAAACCATTGTCCCCACTTTATCTCAGACCTGACTACAGATTGATGAAAGTTATCTTTAATGTTATTTCATTCTTTTCACAGATCGTACAAGCAGCAAAATGCAAGGTTGGCCGAAGGAGGAAACATTAATCAGAATAAACTTGTAAAGGAGAGCTAGAGAATGGCTAGAGAGATAAGGATGTGTGCACAGTCTGGATTGCACATCATGTTTGCTTTGAAAAGGGCATTGACATCAACAGAAACACAATTCCATACATAGCTTCAATGGCATAGAGCACAAGTCCAAGGCAAAGCTCCTTAGGAACGTGGAAATACATGTACATATATATAAAGGCTAAACGAATAAACAATAAACAGCAGCTTTTGGGACAACAAATAAACTGACCCCTCCCACCCCACTGAAACAATGATAGAACCTCAAATTAAATCACAAGGATGACTGTAACACACACAAAAAAAATAAATAGAAATTAGATGGCATGACATGTTGTCCAAAATCTTCATAAGCATGAATGCACTTTTTGGATAAAAGATTCAAAATCATTCAGATTGCATTCTAGAATGGGGCTCTGTGCAATTGAGATCTCTTTGCTGATTACCACCCCTGTCCCAACAGTTTCCTTCAACAAGCTACTAGCTGTTGTAGTCAGTCTTAGAAATCAATATGTAGGCAAAAATTCACCCTTTGACCAATCAGAACATAGCACAGCTTCATATTCATATATGTTACTCATTGCACCTTTGGTCTTGATGGTAGAGTGCGAGCAAAATAATAAAATAAAAATCAGGCACATGAACTGAACCGATAAATACACCCCACTCTCCACCAATACTTATTGGTAATGTGTGTTCACATAGGCCAAATGCTTTCACATGTTTTTAGTTACTTCATCCTTCACTGATGACTCGGTGTAGGAAGTGCAAGCCAGGTCTTTGGCTTTCGAGCAAAAGACGCATCCCTTCAGCTTCGTCTGATCATCCCCTTCCTATTCTGCACCCCCCTCCCCCCCAAGGCTCTTGGCATGCTCCATCCCCAAACACACGCACACAAACACATACACTCTCCCACTGCTCAGCCCCTCCCTCCATGCATCAGTCCCACCACCCCTAGACAGCTTGATTAGTGTGATTTCAGGGGATGTGGTAACTAAAGGGTGGCGTTGGCTCAGTTAGTCTCGTATGAGGAAAGCAGGGCAGCGTCCACTGGCTCCATGCAGGAGGGGCAGGTGAACGAGCGCATGAGCCAGGCATCGATGCAGTCTACGTGGTAGATGTGCAGGCACGGCAGGAACCGGATGGGGTCTCCATACTCGAAGTCCATCATGCAGATCACACACCTGGGGATACAAGAGAGGGCACAAAATGGAGGGATGCATGTTTTGTAGGAAATGGCTCCAACCAAAGATGTGATTATATGTAATGTATTATATGCTACTTAGGAGTTAATTAAAGTTCATTTTCTTGTTTTACAACACAGACCCATTGATGTGCCAACACCAACTATTGTGAATCCAAAAAGTTGAAACTTCTGTGACTATCCAAAATCACAAACAAATAATCAAAAACAAAAACCACTGAACCCAATCAAAGACATAAACTAAAATTGAAATAGTACAAAAAACTCAAAAAACTTAACTTTACATATTATGTATTTTGTTGATGTTCCCTGAGCATCAGAGTTTCAGATTTCAAATACTTGCATAAAGGATTTAGCTATTGTTCCTGGTTATGGAAGGGTGAAGTTTGAAATTCCCACTCTACGAAGTAAACCAATCAGAGTGTTTTGCTATGAAGAGCAGTCTTTCAATTGGCTCACAAAATTATTGATAGCTCCACACATTGTGAGGTTTAGTAAGCCGCTGTTTTCCATTAACAGCTTTTGCACCCTTAAACTAAAAATGAGTGGGGCAAAAGTATTTACAAATCAATGTTAATTAGCGATTAGATCATACATAGAGAACCTGCACCCCAGACAATAAAGGCGGATTTTCAAGCATTAAAGTTGCTTAAATGAGTGTCAACCACAGACAGAAAGCTGGCACTCACTCCTTGACTTTCTTGTCAGACGGCTCGGAGCCAGGGTCGAAGATGCCACGGGGCAGGTGCTGGATGAGCCCGATCCTCTGGGCTATGCGGATCTGTTCCTCTTCTGTCAGCTGGGTAGCCAGCCGAGTCTGACTGGGCGTAGGATGGTACACTGGCACCTGGGCTCGCTCCTGAGAAGGTGTCACACACACACACACACACACACACACACACACACACAGGGCGTCCCACACAGTTCAGACACATTCAGACACACAGTCAGCCACAGACAAACATGCATACACAAATAAATGCAGCCATTCACACAGGGAGAAGGGTTTGAAAGATATCATCAGTGCATCGATCCCAGAACACCTCAACCTTGTTGACCCAATAAGGACTCAGTATTATGTATCAATTAATTCCTTTTTACTAGTATTAGTATTTGCAGTTTCAACTACATTTGTTCCTTAACAAATTACATTTTGTTTGACTGCTCATGTATGTAGTTTCAGACACTATACATGAGTTGCTAATGGAAAAAAATATATATATTAATTAATATGAATTATTATTCTTCTTCTTAGATATCCAACTTCAAATGGTCTTGATCTTGACAGTTGACAAAATCACAGGTTAACCTTCAACGCATACATCACAGAAAGTTTATTTAACATAAACAAAAATTAAATCACCTGCTTGTGACCAGGAACATGGCAAATCAGAAATTTTAATCATGAAACAACCTCACACAATCATTGAAACAGTGTTATTTAAACCTTGTGTTTATTTAAAGCATGTTTCTTATCCTGAACTAGTCTTACCTCGTTCCAATATACGCGATTCTGCTATTTCAAGGGGCGATCAATACACACCAGCGTTTGAATCAATACTTCACGCCTAGGGTAGCAAAAGAGTTTGCACCCAATATCAGTTAACTATCAGAGATAAGCATTCTTATTGGACACGGTTAGAATTCATAGTTTTTACTTTTGCTAAATATATTCAATAATATGCCTGAAATTCATTTTGCGTGTTAAGTAGATTGACACCACGTCTTAAATGTACGATTGTTTGTAGGCTACTGATCCGATGCGCAACGTGTCAGGAAACCCATGCCACTAATAATCCTTTCCTATATGACCAGGTAACTTATTTCTGTTAAGTCAAGTTGATCTTATGTTTGAATGTTTTCACATATATAACTTCAGCTAGCTAACCTGCCTATGCACGTAAATGTATTTCAAAACATTAACTCACGTGTGTAACAACCATGTAACTGTTACCATTTAAGCCTTACTTAGGTCTGGCGTAGATGTTATACAGTCCAAAATCAGCGTATCCTACTTGTATCAACATAACAAGCAAGGTAGCTAACTTTGTTGCTATCAAGCTAGCTAGCCGTGTTGAAAATACCTGGCTTGTCTTGATTTTTGTGACATTTAGTGTAGCTATATAGTCTAACGTTAATGAATGCATTTGACATGCAATAACTTC
Source organism: Anguilla anguilla (assembly GCF_013347855.1). Lineage (NCBI taxonomy): Eukaryota > Metazoa > Chordata > Actinopteri > Anguilliformes > Anguillidae > Anguilla > Anguilla anguilla. The sequence goes on along the minus strand of NC_049202.1, from coordinate 67,163,620 downwards.
TGCAACTGTAACCGTAGGGTACCGATAACCGTTAATCCACGGAGTCGATTTGATTCGCACCCCCCTTTCCGCGCACCTGGTAAGGCGGCGGAGGCTCCCCTGGTAGACTGGCTCCCTCTGACTCGTTTAGCAGAGACAAGTCATCGGCGCCCTGCGAGGATAGACAGTTCCCCATCGAACCGAACCAAATACGGAGGACGATTCCACACAGGCCACACTCCCGGTTTGCCAGCCCAGACGGACACTACAGATCGGACTCGGCGCTGGAATAGTCTGTTTTCTCCTTGTTTTTGGTTTGTAAAAGCACTCCGCTGACCAACACGCCGATTCACAAAACCACAAATGCTACTGTAGGACCGTTGAATTATTATAATCCTTTAAATTACTCTTAAATTTAGAAAACAAACATTCGACGGCATATGTAAAATAAAATATATTTAGCTATTTATCTATGAATGACAGAAGTTCTTCATTGATTATATAATGTTTTAGGTGAGACCTCTTGTCGACTCCATCTCTCCTTTCGCTCTGTTTACAAACTGCTGGAACGGATGTGCAGCGTCCGTGTGGTATTCTGGGAAGTGTAGTGAAAAATATTTGACGTCTCATTTACTTCATTTTTATAAAGAAACTTGAGAGAATGGTAATCTTTGCATTTTAAGCTGGGTTATGTTTGTTCTAATACATTTAATTGTGTCGTGTCCAACAATGTGATTTATGGATGCATTGCTTTGAGAAGCTAACCATCTGGGTATAAAAATAGAATTACTGGATCAGTGACCGACGGGATGTATTTTAGAGATGAGGAGTTGTGGGGGGGGGAATAAGTTCCATAGCTGCTTGAATGCCGTGCCTTTGCTTTTGTACACATGATTTCTTGGAGAAGTCTTCATGGTTAATCTCTCTGCTCAGAACCTACCATTGCTGACAATAATTTTTATAAATGCCCACTTCATTCAAATTTTCATAGATGTAGCCAGTTATTTATGTCACACTTCTCTTTACTGTACAGATAATATATCTATAGCCACCTACTTTTGTGGAGGCAAATGTATTTCCATTATTTCTCAATAGTAAGCATCACTATTTTTGCTGACATTTTTTTATTCATTCCACAAGAAATGGAGTCTGTATCTCCGGGAAAAATTGGGATAAAAATCCCATTCCTATTGTAAGATAACAAGGACAACCAAAATAAGTTATTCATACCTTAAAAACAAGTCACCTATGCAAAATAATGGTCATAAATGTATACAGGTTATACTTCTTCAACAGAAGAAAATCATGTGAGCCTCATTCTTTCATCATTTCACTGAGATATGTACACAGATAATTTATGGAAATGGCTCATCTCTTACATATTAAATTGATAAATTAAGTTTTAGACTATTTCATGTCTACTTGACTCTGTGTTCCAACAGAAAAACCACACTTTTGCAAGCTTCTGCCCTGTTAAAAAACACACACACAAAGCGTTTTAATATAGAATAGTTTTGGGGATGGAACAGAACACCAGTGTGCAAGATTATATTTCCTATAGTTTATAGTTGTGAAATGTTGCTCCCCTTGCCTGTGTCCAAAGAGTGCAGTGCATAAAAATACGGTCCATAATCAAGATTATGAATAAATGTTAACCATGAAGGAATTCCATAAGGGAGGCACATATCAACATTAAATCACTATATGCTTTATTTGTGAATGTGTCACCAGCGTACGATTATGCCCACATATGATTTTCTCATTCTTAAAGATTTTCGTTGATTTAATTTTTCATATGTACTCATAGGCGTAGATTTGAAGGGGTTTAGTATAACATTGTCATATTGAAAGATTTTTTTCTGAAATTATCCTGTCCTCAATGATAGACAGAAGAGGTTCATCCTATAGATGTAGCATCGGGGTAGAGTAGAGCACAGAATGAAATCAGAGGGAGGGGATGCAGGGTTACACATGAGACTTCAATACACTTGTGTTTGAATTGTGGTGAAATAAGACAATCAGACATTACAATTAACTAGACTTATGCAATTGTGAGATGTTATTCCTTGAGGTGATATCTGGTTTAGCACTATGCTGTTGTTTATTGCTATACAATCCATTACAATTTAATGCATTTGTAAAACGGATATGTTTTCAGTATGTCAAATTGAAATTATTCTTCTGTAATGCTCCTCAGTACTACAAAATGGAACAGCCACACTCCCTCAGTTCCTTTTGTAATATTGATTGAAGCAATTTTCATTTTGGATTTCATCATTAGAAGAAGCATGCATGTATAGAAGATAATTATTGCAATTTTAATAGTACATACTGTATATATTAGCAAATGGAGCATCAGCTAAATTGCCTTTCTTTTGTAATTGAGCCTTTCTATTTTTCAAACCTATACAATTCCATTTTGCTATATTGGAGTGGAGAGTTGCCTAAGTTGCCTTTTTTAAAGTTTATACTGCTATAATTTTTCAATATGATACAGTATAAATATATACTATTTATATATGCTGTAGACTATTTTGCCATTGGATTACACAAAGAATATGAACTAATGTAAAGACGAGACTCAATGATGCAGTGTCGATTATTTCAGATAGCTGTCTAAAACATTTTTTTTTTTTTTTTGTATTTGTGGTTAGGAGGAACTGAATGGTCAGTGTTTGTGTCCCCCCAATGTTAAAATGAAACTTATGCCCTTGTATGTACTACATTCATATTTGAGACAAAATTGTACTCATTTTGTGTTCTTTGCAAAATGATTTTTAATTTAATTCATATCCTTACAGACAATCAGATCAAGGTGTTAATCCCCCAAACTGACAGCCATTTTGAAACATGCATTATGTATGTCTAATCTATGTCTAAAATTCAATTTATTTATTTTTTTTATATGAGATTACCAGAAGGACGTATGCAGAAAATTGGAAACATAAGCCCCTAAAACACCTAAGTCATGGTTGCATTTTGATGGAGAGACACCTTATAGGGTTCTGTTGTTTAGCTATATTCAAATTCAAGTGATCTATCTTTGATATGCTTTCAGTTTCCCATGTTGTATTACTGTTACCTTTATTTGTCTTTTTAGAAACATTACTCATTCTGTGCAAGTTTTCTGTGCACGTCATATCGCTTCTTAATCCACCATCTTTTCATCGCCGCAGGACAGACAAGACATGATAGATAGAAGCACCATGTAGACATTTGGATTAAAATATAATGCATGATTTTACTGTTGCAAATATTATTTATCATGTGCTTAATTGCGATGCCTATTAAAGACAATCATAGTTTTTTAAAACAGAAAAATTACGCTTGTTGATGTTAACTTCTCGTGGCGTCAGCAGGTGTCAGGTCAACACCATCTTGTTTCCGGTTCATCAGAGACTGTTTCCATTTAGTACATTGACTGTTTCCAACCTCAGTTCAGTGGTAGGCATGCATATTTAACTAGACAGGCGGGCACGCATTCAGCCCAAAACAAGGATATACAATTGAGTCGACTAAGAAAAGCGTGTTGTATTTGTATTTCTCCTTGTAATATCTTTTAACTGAGCTGCACTCTTGGCCAGGTCTCCATTGTAAAAGAGATTCTGTCTCAATGGGACTCTCCTGGTAAAATAAAGGTTAAACAAAATGTCTTTGGGTACTCATTTCTTCTGATTATCTAGGAGGGCGTTTTGGTCTGTTTTCGCGCTTTCTCCAAAATTAGCTAGATATGTTTTTATCTTGTCCGTGCAACAGCATTGTATGACAGTCAACGCATGTTGCTAATGTTTCCTGCTAATTGTTAATCTTAGCTAAAATAATATACCGAACGCTACCCGTATATACGTCACACGAGCGATGAGCAACAAGCTAGCTTAATACGAAACGCTAGATAGCTCGGTTCCTTTTTGGCTGGATCGCAACAGCGGGGCCACTCCCGCCCACTGGGAGTATACACAGTGGAAATGTATGCGCTGTTGATGGCATTACAATAGGTGGAAGAGATCAAACCAGATAAGGTAATATTATGTTCTGATTCAAGTTCAGTCCTTAAAAGTATAATATCTTTCAAGTCAAAGTGTCGAGAAGATTTATTGTTTAAAGTTATCCAAGTACACAATGGAGTAATGCAGACGCTGTGGATATATTGGCCAAGGAGGCTTTAGCAAATGAGGAGATACAGGTAGCAGTTCAAATAAGTAAAGCAGAATCGAAATGTGTAATATGGAAGAAAGGGATACAGAAATGGCAGGAGTGGTGGGATATAGACGTGATAGGTAGGCATCTATACCAAATTCAGAATAAAGTTTATGCAAAAAGAAGAAGCATTATTGGAAACAGGGGAGAGGAGGTCATCATTACAAGGTTAAAACTGGGACATGTATTAAATAAAACATTACCTGTAGTTGGGAAGCACCCTACAGGTGTGTGTGATTACTGCCAGGTAGAGGAGACTGTGGAACATGCTATAATCTATTGTAGTGGGTACCAAAGGGAAAGGGGGAGTATAATGGAGGAGCTAAGAGAGGTGGGAATAGAGGATATGACTTTTAAGAAGATACTTAAGGCCGTAGAGAACAGCACGAGAAGAAGGATAAATTTTAATTCCATAAAGAAAATTGGACTATGGGAAAGGATTTAAATAAATGTTCAGAGACACAGTAGGTGGCGGTAATGCAACAATACTGCATGTCGACCGCCGTAAAAAGCTAACAAGAAGAAGAAGAAGTCCCGCCCACATCCGGAGGGGAAACCCCAGAAAAAACAATAGTCACATATTCTGTTCATGGGGAAAACAATTCCTCGCTCTCCATTGTCACTTCTATCTGCTAGCAAACAACCGAAAAATGCAAAGCTGCGGTGTGGTGGAATGCACTACCAACAGGGTAAAGAACACAGAACTAAGTTTTTATAAGCTGCCGAACCGAAAAACTGCTGTTCTCATTCGCTTTAGCTTACAGATGGCAGAGATGTGGGCGTGAATTTGCGAGGCTATCAACATTTCTGCAGTCATAACGACTAGCTCGTTATCGTTAGAAAGTTAGCTCGTTAAACAAGAAAGCGAGGTAGCTTTAATGGTAAGTTACTATCTGTCCTAACATTGGAGTCTAGTGGCGTGTCAGCTAGCAAGCTAGCTACAGGCTAGAATTAAGTTGGAGTTCGCTAGCGACGTTGTTTCAACAAGCTTGTAGATGGCTAAGAAGGGGAAGCTAAAATTATAGCTACTTAGCCAGCGTTAATAAAAATGCAGGTAACAAGCAGCTAACGTTAGCTAAGTTCTAGCTTCCATGTTTAAACTACGGTTAATTTCTGCATCCGTTTAACCAGAAGCCCCCCGAGCCAAAGGCAAATACCGCTTTTCAGAGACCGTTATAATGTTGTCGCTACACTGAAGTAGCAAGCTAGAGCTAGACTAACGCACGTATGTGGATTTTAACCACAGCGGTGTGTCGAATTCAGAGACTGTCGAATCCTCATATTTTCATTTGTGGTTACAGCCCGCTAGACGAGCACAGCAGAAACGTTCGGAGCGCAAAACTGTTATCATCTGCTGTAGAGGTTGAAGCTAACTAAGCTATGCAAGGCCTGGTTTTTATCTTTGTTAGGTTAAATGACGATCTTACCTTGATTCGATCAAATAGTTGTAAATATCAAAGTATTTCACTTCTGGCCATTCAGTGGGATCATTTCTCCAAGATAAGTATGGTGAGGAGAAGGGACACTGAAGGGACAATATTGAGTTTGTCAATATACCTTTTCCTCTCTGGTAGACATAGGGTGCTAAAATAACCCTTTGACATGCTTAAATCTAATGTGTTTAGCTAGCTACAGACATTTTGTTAGCGTTTCAGCCCTTCGTTGCATATTGTGGCGCCGAATGTTCCCCTCTGGTGGGCGTGGTTTTCAGGTTTTCAGAACGCGTTGCGCTCTGTTTTGACCTGATGTGCGTTCAAACGTTCGCCTTGTTCGCTGAACTTGAACGCACCTCTGGTCTTGTTGCTTTTCAATACTGCTTTCCGGCTTCTTTACTAGTCCACTACTGGACTTTGCTTCTACTATTAACTTTATCAATACCGATATTTGGGATTGTTACCGGTGTACTGACACTGGTAATCATAAGAATTGAATGTTCTCAAAAACTGTCACTAAGATTTAACTTACTGTGTACAGTAAAGCCAAAGCGTTTTCTGCTGTTTTGCCCCGTTTAGATGAAGTACTGGAGGAGAAAAGGGAAAAGGCAGGCTTTCCAGTTTCAGGACCAAAGTTAATCTATGCCGGAAAGATCCTACAGGGTGACACACCCATTAAGGAACACAAAATAGATGAGAAACTTTGTTGGTCATGGTATCTAAGATACAGTGACAGCAATGTCTGAAGTGATTTGGTTTACATTTCATTCTCGTTTTACTGTTTGATGTTTTGGTTTGGTGACTACTTTGTTGCTTTTAATGTAGTGGTCTGCATAATCTAATCAATTACAGTCTGATTCTTTATTAAGGTTTAGTTCCATGCATAACAATCCAGTATCTTACTTTTCTGATACACAGTGGTTTCCTTGTTTCCTTTGTGTTAATCTGTCTGAGAATGGTATCTGCCTCAAACATGTGCATATAAATACAAGTAAATTGGCAAGTTATCCCAAGTCTTACCTTTGGTGAGTGCAAAGCCCAGCATATGGCATTCTACTGAAAGCATAATGACAGTGTGGCTGCTTGTTATTTTAATAGCTTCTGACAGTATGAACATTGCACACAGATCAAAACAAATGTACTTGGATGTGTTTTCCCGGTGTGTCGCAGGCTAAGTCCTCCCCTGCAGAGAGTCAGTCCCTTCCTGAACCTACCATGGCTCCCGCCCCAGAACCAGTCCATGCAGCAATCCCCATTCCACGCAATGAGGACAAGTGTGACACACAGAACCAGGGTCTTTCTGGGTAAAAATCCTAACATGGCAGAAAGCCACATAGCACCCACTAAGGTGCGCATTCAGGCAAGCTGTGACACAGGGCCTCGTTCTGCTTTCATGAAGTCCACTCCATGTTTATGTCTGCAGGTCAGAAGCTGCTGGGACAGCGCAGGAGGAGGACACATTCTCAGTGCTGGGCAAGTGTTGGTTGTGTTCCAGTGACTTTCTCTGCGGTCTGTCTGTTTCCCTCTGTTGTCTGTCTGATGATTTGTCCTCTTTGCTGTATTTACCAATGCAGTGACTGAGTCCAAGGTGGCGGAGATTACGCACATGGGATTCGAGAGGGAGAAAGTGGTGGTGGCTCTCGAAGCAAGCTTCGGCAACTCTGAGCGTGCCGTGGAGTACCTTCTCGAGGTGAGACCTTGTATTAACCAGACAAATTCACAAGGTGCTGTCATCTGTAAATGAGCAATGAGGTTCAAAAACACCTCCTTGGAGATGTTCAGCAGAATGTTACCCTCTCCCCAGGACCTTTGTCAGTCATCTACAAGAGCTACTACTCTAAATTTGCAGATGCTATTGAATAATTCATAGAAAGGGACCCTCTGAATGTGATTTTTTTTTACGTGTAAATTTTGTTTGTGATTGATATCAGAGCAATCCCATCCTGATCATTTTGAATACAAGGCCATGAGATTGTTTTTGGGCACTGTAATGCCCAGTTAGCATAGGCAGGAAGGTGATAGCTTGAATAGTTATTTGGTTTAACAGAGGGCTCCAAGGTCTGTCTGACTCATGTTTTCAGTGACGTGTACTGTAAAGAAGATGATAGTGACAGTGACGGGTTTGTACTGGCGAGTGTGGAAACATGTGGGCGGTGTGGCTGAAGTGTTTTTGTTTTTGTTTTGTTATTGTTGTTAATTGGCAGCATTTACCTATGCCATTGACAGTTTCAGCATTAATGTTGGGTTTGATGATGACTAAGAAGAAGAATATTGTTCTGCTGATGTCACTGTATTTCAGTGACATCAGCAGTTAGTACAGTTAGTAAATGGGAGCATTTCACTTTCCTGTTCCACAGTGGAATATGGCCATGTAGGAAAGTATTTTTTCTGTGGGTATTCAAAATATGCTGCTACCAGAGTCATCTTTTTTTTTTTTTTTTTTTTTTTTTTTTTTTGGTTGAGTGAAATCCAAGGTAATGTCACTTAATCAAGACCTCTGACAATGACTTTCAAAGCTCTGCCCACCAGCATTCTGGGACGTGATGATGGTTGCATCCCGATCGTGTATGTGGGCACCGACTGTCGCTGCTCAGGACTGTCAAAAGGTTGCATGGCATGCATAAACCAAAATATGTAACACTGATACTCTCTCCTCAGGGGTTCCCCAGCCGACCAGTTCAGGAGAGCAGACCTTCAGACAGGTATTCTGTAGGTGCAGACACTCAGACTACTGATGAGGGTGAGTCCTGAGAACACTGCGTAGCATTTCTCATCCATTTTACATCTTTGTGACATTTTCCTACCTGTCTGAGGTACAGGTAACTGCACCAAATGTTTTGAGAAAGGTTGAGTTCTCGTGTGTTTTTGCGTCTCTGTGTGCCTTGTCTTTCTTGTATACATTCTGTTTCTAGAATTGCTTTAAATTTTAAATATAATTACATTTCTCTCCGAAATACTGTTCTGTATTGCGTTTAATGTTATTCTATCGTGTAATCAGCATTATCATTTTTGTGTTACTGTCTGTGGGTTGTTTGTCTTATTATTGATTTCAATTTATTTCAATCTCAAGGACCCTCTGAGGGACGCTCACCAGATGACACACCACAGGAGAAGCCATAGAGCGAGTGACAAGGGGTTAGAATTTTGAGCTAAAGCTATGACAGGACGGTGACTCATTCGATGAGGGCTGTGTAATGCACTGGTGCACAGACATTTTCAGCAAAGACCCGAAGATATCAGTCCATGCTTTTTATGACCCAAACTGATACCATTTTTTGATAATTAATTGTTAAACTGCTACCAATAGCCATGTTTTAATACCTAAAATCTAAATGAAATGACAAAGTTACTGAAATTAGGAGGCAATTGATCCAATTTCATGCTTTAATTTTGTAAAACTTTGGCTGAGTTTATTAAGTGGTGGAAGCGCCCTTCTTTTACTGCCTCCATAAGACTTTGCCAGTTTTGTAGGTGGATATTTAATTTAGCTGGGTCTGCAATAATGGATTTCCAGTAGCCTGGACCTCCTCTGAAACACATGCAGCCATTTTTTTTACTGTAGTATAACTTACACAGCTGCCACAGGTTGAAAGTAATTAAAAATGATTAAAAAATGCATTTACCCTGAGTAGTCCGACCATGTTTTTTGGTTTGCGTGTTTTTTTCATTTCCCATCTCTCTCTCTCTCTCTCTCATGCTCATAGTTAAAAGCACTGGGATTTTCAGAAGAGCAGGTGATTCGGGCATGCTTTGCTTATGAGAAGAATGACAATATGACTGCCAACTTTCTGCTGGACCAGAACTCCAAGGATGATTGAGACCCAAACTCCAACTCTCCTCCTGTCCTCAGCTGAAGCTCCATGACTGGAGACATTACTATTTAATATAGTTGAAAAATGTAACCGACATTATGGAAGATGTTTTGAGCAGAGGGTAGATTGTTGTGAGGATACAATGAGGCAGGGACGAACCAATTTTAAAAATTAAGTGTGTGTATATATATATATATATACACACACACACACACAGTTGCAATCAAAATTATTCAACCCCTCTAACCCATAAGATGTCTTTGTGATGTGAATAAAATTTCTTGACAATGTATCAACTAAGGCCTTTGTAAACAGAAATACATGTTTATTAGAAAATGTTCAAGTGATTTTGAAAACATACAGCTGAGTTTATTATTTGTTATAAGGAAAAAATGAAATTCTCTCCCACAAAAAAACCTAGGACCAAATTATTCAACCCCCAAAATCAGTACTTTGTGGAACATCCTTTAGCTTTTATAACTTCCAATAAACGCTTCCTATACGTGCTCACAAGCCTCTGACAGCTCTCTTTTGGAATCTTGGCCCATTCTTCCTGTGCAAATGCTTCAAGTTCATCGATATTCTTTGGTTTTCGTGATGCCACTGCTTTCTTGTTTCTTTCAAACACTCCCCTCCGGCAGGAGGCTGCGGTCCATCAGGACCAGTACTTACTCTAACACTTTGTCCCCTTGCACATCTTTTTACTATATATTTATTGTTTACTGTTTGCACTATGTTTATGTTATTGCACTATGTTTATTTCATTTCATTTCATTTTATTTATTTTAATTTAATGTTCAATGTTATGCATCACCAGACCAAAACAAATTCCTTGTATGTGAAAACCTACTTGGCAATAAAACCTGATTCTGATTCTGATTCTGATTCTGATTCTTCAAATCCCACCAAAGATTTTCAATGGGATTTAAATCTGGGGACTGAGAACGCCAGTCAAGGACATTCCAAGATCGTTCCCTGAACCAAGCTTTGGTTGACTTGGATGTATGCTTGGGATCATTGTCTTGCTGGAAAGTCCAATGATCACCAAGCTTCAGCTTATGCACTGAGGGCATCACATTCTTCTCCAGAATGGCCTGGTATTTCAAGGAATCCAGGTGCCAGTCACACGCTGAAGATTGCCAGTACCAGAAGCAGCAAAATACCCCCACAGAAGGACTGACCCACCTCCATACTTGACTGTGGGGATGGTGTTCTTCTTGTCATAAGATGCACCTTTCTTGCGCCAGACATACCGCTTATCCATGGGTCTAAACAATTCCAGTTTTGTCTCGTCACTCCATAAAATATTCTCCCAAAACTCCACAGACTTATCCAAATGACGTCTTGCATATTCAAGTCGATTTTTCGTATGCTTACTGGTTAAGAGTGGAGTGCGGCGAGGTGTCCGGCCATGAAAGCCTTGCTTGTTCAATATCCTTCTTATCGTCTGTACTGATACTTTTGTTCCAGCTTTCAAAAGGTCATCCTGTAAGCCTTTGGCAGTAATATGAAGGGTTTTCTCAGCAGTTCTTACAGTGTGCCTGATACCAGTTGATGTAACTTTACTCTTCCTTCCACGTCCAGGTAGCTTTACTGCTATTCCATGCCTTTTAAACTTCCTTATGATGCTGCCAATTGTGTCTCTTTGAACTTTCAATATCTTGAAGATATTTTTGTATCCATTGCCTGTTTTATGCAATCAAATAATTTCTTCTCTTAACTTTTAAGAGAGCTCCTTTTCTTTGGTATGTTTGCTAGTCAGCTTCAAATTGATGTGAAGAAGTGTATCGGTGGGATTTATATGTTTATCACAGGTGAAGCAAACAGTGTCGTTATGGATTTCCTAAGGGATTAAGTGTGTTTCCACAAAATTTAGTCTACAGACCAGCAAATATATTAAAAATGGTGATATTGAACGGGGGTTAAATATTTATGATATGGCTGAAATACAAAATTTACATGCTACTCGGAAATCTTAAAAAAGACATTTTTATTTTTATTTTTGATTTTATTTAGATTTTTTTTTTTAGTTTCAAGTCTCCCAAAAAGCATACATTTAAAAATATTTAGTTTCCACAGCTCTGGTGTATATATGTACACCAGAGCTGTGTCCCAGACTGTTATACACTTGACTACAAACCTCTGCACTTGACTACAAACCTCTGCAGGACCAGAAATTGTTACTCTACATGAATTGAACTATCATGCAGTTTTGTTATTTTATTTAGTCTGCAGCATGGTGTATACAGTACCAGTGCATTTGTTTTTGACCTGGATGAGGGATATTATAAAAGAGATTAGGGAAACTGTTTCAGCCTTTATAGTCCCTCAATTGAAGCATAGTTGACTCACAAATTTAACAGTACCAGAGCAGAAGCAAGTTAGTGCTTTCCGTTTTTACATCCTCCAGTTTAAAATAATTTGACTGTTAAATTAAGTTAAAAAAAAAAAAATTTAAACGGAAATAAAATGACTCCCTGAAATTCAGGTGAGCTTTTGCCTAGTATTTCACTTCTTTTCTAAGAAGAGATTCAGGACTTCAGAAAGCGTAGAATATGAGTCAAATGTGAATTTGTTTCTTCTTCTATGAGCATACCCTGCTGCGCAGAATGTGGTAATGATAGTAATATTCAGTTTGTTCAAGTTATTTGTTTATTTGAGGACATGGCAAACATAATCAAGCTTAGTGTCTAGTGGGGGCACCAGACCTTGTGTCTTGCTCACAGGTTACAGTAAAGGCACTTGGGAAACAGGCCTTCAGTTGTCCCACTGTGTGTTCTTGATTGAAGTTGGTTGAAAAAAACCAATGCTTTTATTAACAGTACATAATTGGAGAGAATCAAGCATGTAAATAATATTTGCTCTGTAATTTAACAGACAAATGCTTTTATAATTTAAAGAACATAATTGGAGATGAAGGATCATGTTAAAAAAGTGACTTACATAAAGCATTATATAAGCAAATATATAAAAAGTAATGGCTTGATAAATATAGTTCACTAAATGGTGAATGTTTGCATTCAATCGCCAATGTATCTAATAGTATGTAGTTTGCAGTAATTAAGTGCATTAAGGGATTAAATAACCTCTATTTCTGTTTAACTGGCCCCCATTGTCAGTCTTAGAATGGACTCTCTAACCTACGCTTGGCTATAACTGGAAGTTTTCCATATGACGACTGAATGAATCTCATAGGCTGGACCAACTGCTCTTTGACTCTGATTACTATATAAACTCATGTATTAGACTTAATATTTGGAAGTACTTGTACCTCTTCCCGACCAGTCGTTTTATTAAATTATAAAAAGGAGCTCCTGACTCTCATTTTCATTTGTTGTCTTTAGCATCAACACCATCATTTTTTGTTAAGAAATTCCTACAAAGAGAATCAAATTTGTAAATAATATTTGCTTGGCAAAGGGCTATTTGTAGTTAGTGCTCCATGTAAGCATCAGGGAACCTTCTAGGAACCAACATTTTTATCCTTGTGATCAGTTTTGTTTGTTTCTGAAATATTTGGCAGTAGTGTAGTATAATGGCTAAGGAGCTGGTCTTGTAACCTAAAGGTTGCAGGTTCTATTCTCAGGTAGGACACTACTGTTGTACACTGTGCTGTTGTGAGCAAGGTACTTGACCAGCTTTGCTTCAGTATTTATCCAACTGTATAAATGGATATAGGTCTCTCTGGATAAGGATTCTGCTAAATGCCTAAAATGTAATGAGATTGGAGTGATTTGCTGCCATTTCAGTGCTGTATTTGAGGTTTTTTATTCTGACAATATTTTTGTTTTACCTCTCAACAGGCAGGATATTAAACAGTGGAGATTCCCACCTAGTTTTTATATCTGGTGCAGGACATCTAAGGGTATGACCTTCCTTCTGTCATTTTGGCAATGTAAACACAATAAATAAATACTTATATTACTGGATTGTGAGTTTTCATCTAAAATAATATGACAGATTACAATGTTTTGGCTTGTTACCTGGAAGAATTCTAAATACAAAGTTTATTTATGGAAAAATGAAATCCTGATAAATCATGTTGAAAAGCATAATTAAGGTAGGCAGTTTATAAATATAATAATGTAAAATTATAATATTTATCCAATTGTTTGAACGTTATACAATGCCCTATGTACAATATATCTGGTACACACATATGATATTACTTCAGTTTGAAATGTTACAACACGAAAACGTACATACGGAGCGATCCATTCGGTTTATTTACATCAGACGCCATTTCGGCTCAGGTCCACATCGTCGTCATGTTTCTGCACAGGAAAAGTGAGTAGGTAACTGGTTTCATCGGAGCCAATATGGCGTGCTTTCACGTTTCCTCGCTTTTCTACGTTCCCGTACTCCCCTATAACTGCTCTCAGTTTGGTACAAGCCTATTTCCTTTCTCAAGATGGCAGCTTCAGTAGAAGATGAATTTGAAGATGCACCTGATGTGGAGCCACTGGAGCCGACATTAAAAAACATAATTGAACAGAAATCCTTGAAATGGATTTTCGTTGGGGGGAAAGGTGGTGTTGGGAAAACGACGTGCAGGTAGGCTGTTGTCAAGAAAAATGTTCTTTGATTTTTGTTTGTGTCGCTTCGTTAAGCTGACGTTACACACTAACACAGATCAAACCGAAACCTATGTCTACAGTGCCCCATTTGTCAGAGAGCTGGTTGACTAGCCAGCAAACCTGGCTACACTACAAGAACTCAATTAACTGTGTACACGTCCCTGTTCAAGCAGAGGGTGATTGTCTAGATATCGTTTTAGCAATAGCTTCCTACGCAGCATGTCACTTGGCTATCGAATTAGCTAGCTGGACGTAGTCATAGCTTGCTGCGTTTGGTTATCGCTATCTAGCTTGCTAGCTAGCTAACTTCTACTAGGCCATTTCACGATACGGACTTCTGCGAAATAATTTAATGGCGTAGCGAAGACTTCGGTGTCTCATCTTTATTTGCTAACCAAAGTTAGCTTGCTGGAGAAATGACTCAGTAATGTTCCGTTCTTGGTGATCTTGTCGCCATGGAAATGGAGGCCTGACTGCCTGTTTCTCTGATGTCGATTCTGTATTGTGCAGTTGCAGTTTGGCTGTACAGTTGGCATCGGTGAGAGAGAGTGTGCTCATCATTTCCACGGATCCAGCCCACAACATCTCTGACGCTTTTGATCAGAAATTCTCCAAAGTGCCAACAAAGGTCAAGGGCTATGACAACCTCTTTGCTATGGTCAGTCAATCTACCTACATATATCTACCATTCTCTTTGCTGACTATATTGGCCTGTTCTTATATTATCTTATATTCTTATATTATCTCTATTCCATGTAGCCAAACAGCGTAACGGTTTATTTAGTCTCTCATATATTTAACTGTCTAAATCCCTCACACATGGATGTCTGTGTTAGTTTCTGTGGCTTTCAGTCAAAATCAGTGAAGTATTGTTAGTTGACTAATTAAACCATTTATTAAGAAAAGCCTTTTTGTCCTTGCCTATGTATGTAATTCTGTTCCATCCAGTAACTGTTATGTCAGGATGTTTTATTTTTTTGTTTGTTTGGGGTTTCTGTGTGCACATGCAGGAGATAGATCCCAGTCTGGGCGTGGCAGAACTGCCGGATGAGTTCTTTGAAGAGGACAACATGCTGAGCATGGGGAAGAAGATGATGCAGGAGGCCATGAGTGCTTTCCCAGGCATTGATGAAGCCATGAGCTACGCTGAGGTCATGAGGTCAGTCTCCACAGCACCGCTGACACCCCTTAGTTCTCTCCTGTGCCCTTGATCTCCATGAGGGACAGGAGTTGGAAACTAGCAATAGCTATAATCTCTGTATGCAGTACATCAGTTACATCAACTTGTTTGTAATGAGTTGAAGTGGTACTATGTTAACTTGCATTGTCCCTACCAAATAAACTATATGAATGAGTGTCTTTCCTTAAAAGCACCGGTAGTTTCACACTGCGTAATGGATAAATATAGGCTAGATGACCTGAAAAGGCAGTTAAGCACACAAAAGGGAGCATATTATTTAGCCGTCTGTTCCTCTCTTGGTAATGTCTGTAATAAGCTGAAGGGTTTGTTATAACCAGGCATGTTTTGGGGAGAAACCTGAAGCAAGGACTTGCTTTGGAGTGGCTGGCTGGCATTGTGGATAAAGAGCGAGGCTGCTGCCTAGCGGTCACATTTAATGCCTCGGTCCCATCTCTTCTGAGCAAATCATGTGATGTCATGCCGATCTCCACTTGGTCATCAAAGAAGGATCCATGAAACTGATGAATCTATGTGACCGATGAAGCAATAGCATGTGCGGTAATAAACATGCAGTTTAAATGAGTTGCCAAAGGCCCACTCAGTAATTTTGGTTGCTAATAAAATGCTAATGGATTACAATGAGCAACAAACAAAGGTATGGTGCTATAGTACAGTAATATTCTCCTAATGAAAACAAATGGTAAATGGACTGCATTTATATAGCGCTTTTATCCAAAACGCTTTACAATTGATGCCTCTCATTCACCAGAGCTGTTAGGGGTTAGGTGTCTTGCTCATGGACACTTCGACATGCCCAGGGCGGGGATCAAACCAGCAACCCTCCGACTGCCAGACAACCGCTCGTACCTCCTGAGCTATGTCGCCCCTAAAACAATGATAAAGAGCCTCATGAAAGGCACTTCAAAAGGAAAAATAGGTATTTAAAATAAGTGAAGGTCCGATGCTACTCCCTTGTTCGTCTTCAGTCTTCTGAACTTCATTTCTCGTCTTTGTTTTTGATATCTGAGCGTTTTTGTAGTCCTTGTGCTGCTCATCACCATGGACACAAACTCATCACTCATTTATCAGGTTAAGATATTGAAAGGAATAGTTAGGTAAAGTTTTCCCAAATAAACCAGGCTTAACTGCCTCAGTGCTTGACATTGCAACTTTATGCAAATTGCAACAGTAACAAAGGCTCAGAAGGATAAGCAAAGTTGTTACCCAGGTTACCAAGATGCCAGTGCATGACGTTCAAAAATCTAGGTACCATGATCCACCGAGGTACTTAGTTGCCATCTGCATCATTTTCCTCAATTGGCAACCAAAATTAGCGAGTGGGGCTTGAAGTGTGAAGTGTTATTAAATCACTCCTCTCTCTCACTGACTCTCTTGGCAGGTTAGTAAAAGGAATGAACTTCTCAGTGGTGGTGTTCGATACTGCCCCTACTGGCCACACGCTGCGCCTGCTCAATTTCCCCACGATCGTGGAACGGGGGCTCGGCCGCCTGATGCAAATCAAGAACCAGATTAGCCCCTTCATCTCTCAGGTGAGCTGCGTACCTGCACTGGGAGGCGGGGCTTGGCCTGTCCGTCAAGTCTCCGCTCTTTTAAAATGAGCCCAGGGTGCCATGGAGTGCTGCTTTACAAGGAGAAGTGGGTGCTGCAGGTTAGAAAGTACTGTTGCAGTGCAGATATGTTTTTGTTAGAGGATACTGTGAAAGCTGGACTATCCAATTGTATTGGACACAGCCTGAAGAGTGTTCTTGTGTACTAGGATAAACAAACGGAATAAATTTCAATCTCTGAACACCCGGGATGTACTTAACACCCTCCCTGAATGAGTAATTACGCATCCATTAAGTACATGGGTGCATATTTGGGTTGTACATAAGACGTTACAAAGATGGCTGCCATCATTGGGGATGTCCTCATTATTACCATTGCAACTTAATTTCTGGGCTCAAAAGGCCAATTTAGCTTAGTGGTATTTTTCTGTAAACTGGTAATTGGAATTCATTGTTGTGCCTATGGGAGCGGAAATAGGCAAAGACAGTTTGATTTACTGAGAAATGGGTTCATAACAAGAGAAATCACCGCGCTCCCCCGTTTTAATTTGTTTGGTGCGTAGAAACCAAAGAAATATCGTCAATTGAAAAGAAATTGGTTCGCACTCAAAAAAATGGCTACAAAGCTTCAAAAAAATTTCATTTTTTTATTAGTTTTCTTTAATGCAGATTCGTGCACCTGCTGAGAAATGGAACAGAGGCCTGTGGATCAGTTCTGTTTGCATTAACGGCTGTGGTCATGGACCACAAACTTCCATCATTAACTCTGAATCTTGTCCTCATTTTAAAGTCTGCACATTTTCTTCTTGTGCATAACTGTATTGATGGTGCCAATAGTTAACCCAGCAGTGTCACCATTGGTTAGTCATTGCCAATGTCGTTTTGTTTTGACGTAACATCATTGGGCAACATCGCCCCCCCTAGCTAGCCATTCTACTGTAGCGGTCTTTAGCTGGAGCCGGGAGGAAGAGGGTGCCCTTCACGCAACCTCACTGAATGTTTTCATTGGCTGCTGCCGTGTGTGTGCATCCAGCTAATGACCTGTGAAAACACCTGAGCTGTTAATGCGGTTGATGCTCAGGGAGCCCAGGGTGTGAGTTCACTCTGTTGGAACTACTGCAACTGCAACTGCCATTGAGTAGGTCAGAGTGCATCTGCATCCACAGCCAGATCTCTCCAGGGTGGCTTTTAAAGAGGATATCGGCAAACTTAATGGAACAATTAACTCATTCATTGCAGCCTTCGGCGGTCCGTCCTGTAAAACATTTATTGCTGTAGCTGGCTGCCTTGTGCGTTGCTGATTTCTTGCACGTGCTCGATGTGAGTGGCATAAATGATGTGTGGTGATTTCCCCGCCCCCCCCTCGCCCACTGCAGATGTGTAACATGCTGGGGCTGGGGGACATGAACGCGGACCAGCTGGCCTCCAAGCTGGAGGAGACGCTGCCGGTCATCCGCTCGGTCAGCGAGCAGTTCAAGGACCCGGTGAGTGTGACCTGCCCGCTGGTGGGCATCGGTGGGCAAGGGTTGGCTCTGGCTCTAGGGTGAGGGTGCCCTTTGAGCTGGAGAAGTTTCAGCGTTGTCCAAATGCCAACATGAGGGAATTGTTTATTCAGTGCATGCCATATCATTTAAGGGGCCCGACTGTAGAGGCCTTCTCGAAAGGCTATAAAAGCCAGGTGAAGGGTTCATATGGATTTACGCCGCTTTTGTCTTTGAATGGTCCTTGTAGTTGGTGTGTGCTCAGTTGGCATGGCATGAAAGGGTGCATTTTCAGGTGCTATTCAGCTTACTCCACAAAGGTTCAAATTCACATCAAGCATCCTTTCTTCCTTCCTTTCTTTCTTTCTTCCTTTCTTTGTGTTGGTCTTTCTGCTGCGATGCACCCCTTGACTCTCTGCCCATCTCCTCTCTCAGGAGCAGACCACCTTCATCTGCGTGTGCATTGCTGAGTTCCTGTCGCTGTACGAGACCGAGCGGCTGATCCAGGAGCTGGCCAAGTGCCGCATCGACACGCACAACATCATCGTCAACCAGCTGGTCTTCCCCGACTCCGACCGGCCCTGCAAGATGTGCGAGGCCCGCCACAAAATCCAGTCCAAATATCTGGACCAGGTCAGCCCCAGCAGTGCAGACTGCTTTAGCATCAGGACTCACTGGGCAGAGATTGTCCTTGATTTAAAATTACATCCCTTGGCTGTCACTAAGACTGAGTCTCTAGATAACCTGTGTACTCTAGATAACCTGTATAAGTTCTGTATATAACACCTCTTTGTCCCGAAGAAAAGAATAGTATAGTCCGTGTTTGTATTGACTCTTCAACAGTGGAGGGACGTTTAATGAAAGGGATTATTGAAATGATAGCATCAGTGTTGCGGATGGGACTATCTATATGGAAGTTTCTGTCGTGTGACTTGTGTGTTCCTTGTCACCTTGCAGATGGAGGATCTGTATGAGGATTTCCACATCGTCAAACTGCCCCTGTTGCCCCATGAGGTACGAGGGGCCGATAAGGTCAACACCTTCTCCAAGCAACTTCTGGAGCCTTACAAGCCCCCCTCCAAGTGACCCCACCTTCCCCTTCACCCTACCTCAGTCTCCCACACCCCCCCCCACCATGGAACAGCTACGCCTTCGTCAAACATCCAAACAGCTACACGTTTCACTCAAGTCAAGAACACTTGGATTTCACTCTACCAATGGTGCAGGGGGACTCTGGCAGGCGCAGAATACCAGCCTCTTTTCCTCTTGGGTCCCCTTGTCCTCACAGTCAGTATTGCAATAGGGAGAAAAATGTCATCAGGGAGAAAGATGCCATCTTCAAAGTTCTGTTCAGCTGAGCTGTCATTTTCTGAATGAATCTTTTTGCTCTTAACCTTTTTTGCTGTTTGATGGTTATATGCATCTTGCTTTCGGTTCTCGGACCTAATTTATAGTAATGTAATTATTGACAGCAGTTCCACAGAGTAATAAACAAGGTGTTGAATTCCACTGAGCCCAGCGAGAGAGCCCTGATTGACATTGAGAGTGGCTGAAAGAGCAGTGAGGGTAGCAGATGTGATCTGGTTGGTTTAAGGGGGAGGATTCCAGCCCGATTGTGGGAGAGCATTTATTCCTCTTGTTCTAAATCTATTCCGCCCTGCATCCATCTTTGCGACTCACTTACTAGCCAATGGCAGCCAAGGTTTTTGGAAGGCTGGTGTTTGGGTCCTTTCTTGCAGAATTTCTCCTCTGTATGAATCTTAAAGTTTTTTTTTGTAAGTGCCGCTGTTGTTTTTCCTCTCTTTCTTTCTCCATAATCTGCTGTGCTTAGGTCTCATATTGGCTCATTTTCTTTCTGTTGATTTGCCTGCCTTTAGACTATTCTGCATCCAGCCAGCAGGTTTAACACACGGATGCACACTGGCACAAGGAAGCTTCCTGCTCAGTGAACAGCCAGCTTGTCTGACTTAATCAGGGTCCCATTCTGTATTATACTGCTTTTCAGTGAATCAGGGAGAAAACTGCTGTGCCACAAAACTGTCCTCGAACTCACTAGTGTTACATGTGTAGTGAGGACCGTTAATTTAATTGCAAATAATTAACTTTTTTTTTCCATCTTCTTTAGCAAAGATCTATTGCCACTTGGTTATGTTCCTTTTTATAGAAGCAAAAGTACTTATAAAAGAACTGTGTTACAGAAATATTAAAGCAAAACGCTGAACTTGCATGTCGACAGGAACTGTTGACTGACGTGTGTTAGTAATAATCTTTTATTGCGTTGTGCATGTTTGTACATCCTTTCCATTGGCAAAACCTTCAAAAATAGGTTCAGCAGAAAGCCTGATACTCTAACGCAGGAGACGCCCCACCACACTTAATCGTTGTGGAACGCGGGGGGCTCCATCCACACTTTTATAGCTGCGGCCGGGTCGGTTTGGGTCGCTCAGCAGCACACCATGCCCGGTTGGTCAGATTCGTAGTGACAGACCTTAAATTAGCGGCAGTCTTTCATCTGCAATCCACGACCTGAACAAACAAGCGTCCCTGTGGAGCTGGTACAGTGTATTATGTCAGATTAGTTATAAAAGTGGAAGTTCTTGCTAATGGCGAACTTGATGGAAAAATAAAAAAAAAAGTTTTAGGAGTTCACTTGGCAGTAGTGTTTAGTATAAATGTTAATGCAAAATAAACGGCAGTGCGTTTTTCCTGTTTCCGCATTTGCTCTGTGCTTTGCGCCATACGATGATGCTGACGTGCGTGCTTTTAACGGTGGTCTTTCGAACCCTGGCGCTGTGCAGTCATGTGTTAACAGCGGGAGCCTGTGCTAACGAGCTCAGTCGTTTTTTGGAGCTCTCCCGGGGCGTTCTGACCACTGAACATATCGTTCTGGGGATTCCCCCCCCCCCCAGTTCCATTATTCCGTTATATCTACTGGTCGATTTGTACTATACCGTCCACATTATCACAGAACTCAATTGACGAATGCCTTGATTCGGAATACATTGTAGTTTTAAAAACTGTTTTTAGAAATGCCTGTAATGTAATGTAATGTAGAAAGCAGATCTGTCCCAACAGGCATTCATAAAAGTTACTGATCTCTACAAGACTGGTGCACTCTTACCAAAACATGCTGTCATCACAACTTTTTTTAGCATCATAATCAATAAAATAAGCGATCATTTTCCCATCTCATTTGATTAAAATACAGCATAATTCCTGTTTAGGTTTTCAAAACATCACTTAAATTACCTTTGCGCAATTACGCGTGCTTTTCCTAGGTTCGTCATATTGTGTATATTTGGCAAATGGAAAGGAGAATATTGAAACCAGCATTTGTCTTATTGTAAGAGGTTAATTGACCGAACTTTAGAAATACCACTCATCAGTTAACTGCAATTGTCTCCGCCCACTTTGGATTTCACACACCCAAACAGCACCTCCTACACAGACGCTGAATATATGCAAACGCGGATTGGGTGCGGTGGTCATTATGTTGGGGGACCTGTGCAGAGAAGAGTAGGCTATTTTAACCCAATAGAGAAGGGGAACCGGACGGAAAAGCCTATTAGTGACAGGTTCAAAAGAGTGCCAATAATAAAATTCCAATAGTGTTAAACAAAATTGTTTGGATGTTTGAAAATTTAAGGAATCTTCAATAATTTGGTCGTTCAGGTACGTAGCCTATGCAGTGGAAGGGAGGTAGTCTATTTAGTGAAACAGTTGAATATTTCAAAATTTTCGCGGTTATTGTTCATGAATTAACATATAACTGATATTTTTGTGCACAGATGTAAGGCGTGTGAACTTTGTAACTGGCACAAAACGTTGTCGAACGAGAATAATCTTGTCATTGCCTTTTAACAATTTAGAGGGTTAATGATAGTTACGAACACTTCCTGAGATTGCATCCCGTTTGTAACATTACTAGGTGCCTGTTACATTGTAGGCAGGCACTATCTTAAAATGTGTGCCGATGAATGCATCTAATTCGTTTTGTCACTTAAGAGCCAGCAAATGCCATGCATTTCTCGCCTACCAAAACAAACCTCATGGTTTTCACAAAAAAAAAAAAAAAACTTCTCGGCGTGTCGTCGTTATCTCATGGTCATTGCCTGGAAACAAGGTTAAACATTTTTTTTAAACCCAGTAGGTCTTCTTCGTTCCTACTGCACACAAGCTACTTCTGTGAAAAATGCTGTTGTGGGGTATAGGCTACATGGAGATTATTACTATGGTACACCATAAAAGGTTATTCTTTGCATAACAGCGCTTGCCATAATATAAAACCACCAGCTTAAAATAATTTATTAACATAATTTCGATATTTGTGAGAATAACGGCTAAAATGGCTATAGCCCAGTTAGTCTAATAAGGATTTCATACAGAGCAATACAAGTACATAGACAATAAAGCAAAAATGAAGCTTAACATTATTTTAAAAAATGGCTTATAAACGTCAATGTGTATATGTGATAATTCATATACAATGAATGAAATTCTATCATAGTACCAAGTTCTTGAAGTTGTTGGCATTCTTTAATTGCAACTCCTAGGATAAATTGCAACTTCCTCTCTAGTCGACTCTTATCACCATTGTACAAACTTTTCTGCCCAACAGAAATCTGCAAAATAGCAGGAACACGTGACACCAGGATGTCTGTGGCAATTTGAAGCGCTTTGGTACTCAACGCACTGTACAGTTTGGTGTCCGAAACGACTGCTAATATCTCTCCTGTCGGAACCGAATGACCTTCAAATCCTGAACCTGGCATTTTAATCATGACTGTCACTTACACTGGAAGAGTGGCGAACGCTCGTTTTTGTGGGTTCTCTAAGTTGCTTTTGGCGTGGAAGGGAAGTATTTACAAGGTATTGTACAAGGAGTTCCTCGCGTTTTTCGCTATGTACACCGCTATCAGCATCACATACAGGTGAGTCATTTTGTGCTGTGTGCGACCTTACGCATAATGAAAATAACTTTGAACGATTTATTTATTTGAATATTGCACTCTCGAGACAGTTGTGTTAAAAACAACACATAACGGAACATTTTTAACACCTCCACGTCTAGTTTTATTTCATTCTGTGTTACTTTCAACACAGTCTGTGTTTAAAGGTCTCCCTTTGTAACACGTTAATTGTGTATTTGTAACAAAAAAAGAAGTAACTTTGACACAAAATGTTTTGAAAGTAACACAAAAGTAGTAACAAAAAGTGTTTTGTGTATTACATCCTTTTGAGAGTTGAAGTTACTAATCATAGAAGTCCAATGAATAAAAACCAGAGTATTTCTGTTTTGGATCAGAACATGGATATATAGGTACGCTATACAGTGCAGTAAATGATGACCTTCTGTAAAGTAGCGAGCACAAATCTGAAACTTAAAAAATCTTTTTTTTTTTTTTTGTTCAACTAACCGAGTTGATTGCTTGATTTAGATTTTGTTTTTAAGGTACAGGGGCCTACAGGGCCGACATATTGTCCGTGAAATGGATCCAATAGAAATCCCATTACTGTCGCATTGAATTTGACTATTATCGTGATTTCCATTTTTCTATCCCTCCTCTCTAACTCAGATTCTTTCTCCTGGATGATCATAAGAGGTACTTTGAAAAACTGGCCATATACTGTAATCACTATGCAAGCCTCATCCCCATGTCCTTCGTGTTAGGTGAGTTGCCCACCCTCTCTACGCAGGTAGCGGTATTTATGGTGTTCTCTCCAGAGCAGTGATATAGGCTACAGAAAAACACTTAGTGTGATCGAACATAAAAAACGGATAGGCCTTCAGCTATAGCCTATATGCATGGTACGGCCAAAGGCTCATTGAATAAAAACAATTATGGAAAATGACTCGGATAAAGTGGAATACAATGATCGTTGGATATGTGGCATCGATGTTTCTTAGTCGTTCACTCTCTCTCTCCCATAGGTTTTTATGTGACGCTAGTGGTAAACCGCTGGTGGAGTCAGTACACCTGCATCCCGTTGCCCGACCGACTCATGTGCGTGCTCTCGGGTGGCTTGCAGGGCGGCGACGAGCGCGGCCGGCTGCTACGGCGCACCCTGATGCGCTACGCTAGCCTGTCGGCACTGCTGATCTTGCGCTCGGTCAGCACTGCCGTCTTCAAGCGCTTCCCCACCATTGATCACGTCGTGGAAGCCGGTAAATGGCTTTGTGCATAAGGGAATTTTTTTTTATTGTTAATCAGCATACCATTCATGATCTCAGTGACACTGACATAGTTGAATCTTAAAGGATTTTTATCCGAAATGTGGAAGCAACTCATTAACACCTTATGATTATCTCAAAGATAAGAGGTATTTTCCATTTCCAAATGTTAAACTCGCCTACTTAAACCATTACACAAGCAATGTAAAATCTCCCATTTTCTGCCAGTTCTTAAATAGTTGGAGTCACTAGAGAAATTCCACCAGAAGGCTACAAATTGATTTCAGTAGGAAAATTATTTAAAAGTAACAACGCTTTCCCCACATACGTAGTCCCTTTAGAAAAGGGTAAAGTCTTGTTGAAGCATGAAACACATATGTGTCAATGCGTATAGATTTTCTTTTGCTAAACTGTCTGTAAAGACTACTTGTGGTATTTTGTAGGATAAGAGAATGCTATTCAGCGACTTCCTTGAGTTGAAAGTGGCCACAAGATAAATATTTTTTTCAGTATTCTTTCGCAGGACCTTTTCAAACCCACAGTAGTAATCGTTGGCTACATTGAAGTTTTACGCCTTACCTATTGTAATTGTTTAACGCTTTTGATCCTCTCAGGGTTTATGACGAGGGAGGAGCGAAAGAAGTTCGAGAACCTGCAGTCGCCATACAATAAGTACTGGATGCCGTGCGTGTGGTTCACAAACCTAGCGGCCGTGGCTCGCTGCGAAGGCAGGATCAAGGATGACAACACTCTCAAACTGCTGCTGGAGGTAGCGATGAGAAGTCGCATGAACATGGATGAAGAGTATAGCCGCAATAGAGAATACATACGATCAAGCTCCCCTGAGGATCAGTGAAATAATTATGCACCGGGAAATTGTTAACTTCCAATAATTTCTTAATTTTCTCTTAATCTATGTGACGTTCGTTGACATTTTAAAATGCTCCTTTAACAAATTATTTAACCATTGTATAGGCCTGCTTTAATACTAGGTTATTTAGTTACAGCTTGACTGCCTAGACATGAATTGGAATTGCAGTATCACCACAATTTTGCTCTTTGAACAAGCTATAAGAGTAGTCTCATCAATGTAATGGGGGAATACTGTCTACTTGAACACCCCACTTCCAGATTTTTGAACAAAACATTATCAAAAATCTTTTGGTTGCAAAGCCAAGCAATACTGATTCTCAGAGAGGAGTAAATAAACCATCATAATACACAATAAATGTATCTGTATGTATTCTTTTAATAGGCCTGGCTGTAGGCCTATAGACACAGGTGATTATTTATTTACTTACAAGACAAGGTGTACTTGGTAGAAGAATGGAATGCAAAGTAACAGTTGATAGAGCCTGACTCAGTTTAACAACTCTTTTTCCTGCTTCTCATCAAGAGAGGGGGAAGAAAAAAAAAGAGTGTATACATTAGAATAAAGAGAAAGGGAGAAGAGAGGTGATTGTTAGAAGATGAAGTAGGAATAGCAGAGATGGGCAGGTTGGTATCGAGTTAATTGAGGCTAACCGCAGATAGCAAGGGAGGCCGCATTGTTTGGAGAGACACAATTTCAGTGTGCAAGGTGGTATGCTACTGTTGCAAGGGAAGTGTGTTTCCTAGTTTGTTGCAGCTGGCCAGCACAACACAAATTATCACCAGACTCTATTTTTCACTGTGAACAGAAGTGTGTACATGCAATTTCATCTGCTGTATATTCATTTTAAAAGTTGTAAAAGGATCTGAGGTCCTTAAAGCTGAACCACCTGAAATATCGAAACTGACCTGTCCACAGGAACTCAACGCATTCAGAGGGAACTGCAGCATGCTCTTCCATTATGACATGATCAGCGTGCCTCTGGTCTACACTCAGGTCAGTAGTTAGTTTGTTTTCACAACCTTGTGAAGCAGAAGCTCATACCTGCCTCATTGTTTCTGCTTTTACAGAGGAACATACTTTTGTTCCAAAGACATCATTTGTTGGGCCGGGTTAATATCCAAATAAAAATGGCCTTTTCTTTTTGTATATCAAAATTTTACTCTTGTCTTTCTGCAGGTGGTGACCCTTGCAGTGTACAGTTTCTTCTTCGTTTGTTTGATAGGCCGGCAGTTTCTTGATCCCACCCAACTTTATCCGGGTCACGACCTTGACCTCTATGTTCCTATTTTCACACTGCTGCAGTTCTTTTTCTATACAGGCTGGCTGAAGGTGAGATTCCCTTACTTTCACCAGAGTCTCAGATTTTCTAGAGAATGATTGAAATGTTGACATCTCTCCTCTCTCCAATCTGCCTCCTAGGTAGCAGAACAGCTAGTTAACCCCTTTGGTGAGGATGATGATGATTTTGAGACTAACTGGTTAATTGACAGGAACTTCCAGGTACATGTTCCTCTGTACCTGTTCCATTATATATGTTTATGTAAAACGTCTTAAACTTAATTGGAGCCACCCACTTACAATGTTAAACTGTAGCTACCTTAGGTGGTCTTTGTTGAGCCGACGCATTAGAGCTCCCCTTTGTGTGTTATGACTGTCAGGTGTCCATGATGGCTGTGGATGAGATGTATGGTGACCTCCCGGTTCTGGAACGGGACCGTTACTGGAACGACTCGAACCCTCGTCCACCCTACACTGCTGCCACTCTTTTTGTCCTCCGAAAACCCTCCTTCCAGGGTTCCACTTTTGACATGGCGTGAGTCTCTAAACACACAAACAAAGCACAGTTCTGGTGGTTTCTCCATTGACATCCATCACAATCACAGTTCATATTCGCATACGCACATGAATATAAGGCTATCCCAAGCACCTATACAGGGACTTTGGCAAATATTGTCTGTGAAAAACTCAACTCTTATCTTCAAATGAATTACCAGGAAACCCTTTTCTGTGTACTAGCATAATATAATTATTTTTCATCAACATGTTATTTATAATTGTAGAGTTGAGATGATAAAGAGCTGGAGAGAAATTTTCAATATGGTAAAAACTAGAAAAAGAAATGGAAGAATTTAGTCAGTATGGGCAAAGTGAACATGTAAAATATGTATGGACAGTTTTTGCATGTCACAGACAGTAGGCCAGTTATGTTATACAAATTAGGGCCATATGTCTGTCCATGACCAGCTCCACATCAAATGTAAGGCTACGCTAAATGAAACAGCGCTGTGTGGACTGCCACACACCCATGTCCTCATCCCCTTCCCCTCAGCGTTCCAAAAGAGGAGATGCACTTCCAGCCCCTGGAGGACATAGCAGAGAACCTGGAGGAGTCTGGGAGAAGGCACCCTAACCACGCCCTGCTCAGCCGCCTCCTGAACGTCGCCCCTTCCCCGACCGGCCTGGTGGGCGGAGCCATCCGCCGGACCTCCGCCCAGCTCCAGAGACTGACGCGCTCCCCGAGCCCGGGCCCCGGCTCCTCGGTCTCCACGGACGACAGCGACGGAGACGACGACGGCGGCGGCAGCTCGATGCGCTCCGCCCTGTGCCAGGACACCCAGAGCACCATCTGCAGCTGCGGGGAGTTCGCCGGCCCCCGCCCGGCCCCACGGCCGGCGGGCGAGGGAGAGAGGGAGGGCGAGACGGAGAAGGACGACGTGAACCGCTGGCAGAGCAGGACGGAGAAAGAAAAGAGGGATGAGAAGGAGGAGTACGAAAACAAGAAAGAGGCCTTCAAAGTGAAGTCCCCGGCTACTCCACCACCTCCCTTTCTCCCTCCCCCGCTAAAACCCCAGGACTCAACGGCGTACACTGCAGCACAGGCCCCAGGGCTCTTCCGCCACCCTCCCCAGAGACGGGCCTCCAACCAGTTCACAGCCATCCCCTCCAGGTCCCCCGTGCTCAGGATCAAGGACTACCCGACTTCCCCACGTGCCACGAGCAGCAGCTCAATCCAGGACTTCTTCTCCTTCAAGCCAATCGGCGATCAGTCCAGGGCCACGCCCACTCCCACAAAGCCGGCCAATGAAAGTGGGTCGAGACAGTCTCTGCTCACCGTCCCAACATTTTCCAGTGCAGGTTCTCAAGAAAGAGCATCTCCTCCAATAACAACAACCTGCTCAACCCCAGCCAATCACTGTCAGCATTCGCAAAACGTTAGCGTGGGGTCAGAGGTGCAACAACCAGCCCAATTATTTCCAAATGGCGAGAACAATTATTAGTGTATGTAACAACGGCCAATGTAATAAAAACGGTCACTGTAATAACTTTATCCTCTTTAATGTATTAACTGCCGATTGGTGCAATAATCTTGGAACGGTTAACGTAATAACTTTTGCCAGTTCATGTAGTAACATACTGCATTAAATGGGGGTTTTTTTTTTTTTTTTTTTTTTTTTTTTTTTTACAAAAGAGGACAAAGTTATTACATTAACATTAGCCATTGTACATCAGTGGAAAGAAAATGTAACCATCTCACCAAAGGCAGGAAGGCAACAGGGGGCTCAACAGACCAGTGACAGACAGGAAAATCAAACACTGAATGAAGCAGCCCCTACTACATCAGTCATCCATTTCAAGTTCCACGGACAGACTGTGGGGGACATGGGGGGGGGTGGGTGTTTGCAGCAGAGACAATGTGCTGTGGCACTTCAACGCGATCGCCAAAGATCTGAGTGCACTTCACAAAGAGAGAACCCGGGATTCCATCTGCAAAAGTAACGACAGAGAAGAAAGAGAAACACAATACAGGTACTACCGCAGAAAGCTGTTCAATACAGGGTTCCATTTGATATATTAATTCATCGTTTAATTCTAGTTCTATCTCAGCATCTAGATTTTTATCGTTAACTAAAGCTTTTCTACAGATACTTTTGAAGTATATACTGTAACTTTTTTGAAAAAAGTTTGTTTGCTGAATGAAACTGCAAACTGTGGCAGTTGTATTACACATTCAAAAATAAATAGGAGAACAATAACACGGTCTGGTACCCAATGTCTGTTTTATTTGTAGTGCAAGAGACAAAACAGACGGACTAACTTTTAACCTATAATCTACACATGACCCCCCCCCCCCTCTATTCTGGATAACCAATTTTAAAAATAAAAACAAATTAAAGTCAGAAATGTACGGAACAGAAATTCACACAAACCCCTATCAACCCCTAGTCCTTGTAGAAATAGGTTTGGATACAGAAGTACACTTATATACTAAACATGGGTTTCTTACCAAAACAAAGCTAAAACAGTGTTAAGTTAATCCGTTTCACACACACAGAGACAATATGGTCCGTTAGTAGGCACACTCAAGCATCGAGTTTGAGCTGCAGTTTGAAAATAAAAATTAAACCATTAGCACAGCTAGTAACCAAAATCAATGGGTGCAAATATAAGAAACACTTTATCTAGCACTTGAGAAAATAAGTGTATGACGTCCACGTGTTGCCATGTTCTCTGAAGCTCACTCGTATACATTCACTAATGGGTTTCTGCGATTGGGACTGGAAACCAATGACTTCAACAAGCATCACATGGAAGGACAAATAATTTTACAAGACACACCGTATACAATATTTTTTCACAGCTGATCAGGTTTCAGGACTTGGTAAGAGGCGTTTGTGTATTTCAGTCCAGAAAAGAATCCGAATTTTACAGAAACCCACAATTTAGGTCTGAACAAAGCTAGGCATCTTTGATGATTTTCAAATTTCCCAAAGAATCATAAAAAAAATTCACACAATGGATGTTGGGATGAGGCATTTATCCATGTGTTTAGAGGTACAACATGGGTTTAAAAAAATGTTAGTTTCAGTGTATTTGCTACCAAACCCAGCATTAATTAACATAGCACCTATACATATTGTCGATCTGTAGTCTCACAGGTAGTGTAATACAATAAAAAAAAAGCATTCTCTTAAGAACGTAGACCAGATTTTGATCCAGTGTTGTACATATACATTCACATTTCAAACGGTCAGGTGTACCATACATAAGGAAAGTACCATCATGCATTTAATTTAGTCAAATTGATGCATCAAGTGTGCAAATTATCGACGTAGCTTGGGAAAAAGTGTTGGGTGTCATAAAAGCACATCTCACCATTAGATCAAGTTAAAAGTGCCCTCTGTTTAACACGGGGATTTACCGATCACTCAAAGAAGTGCAAAATATGTACAGATGGACAGAGACTTATCTGTGTACCACACACACTTTAGTGCCAGAGCGCCACACACATAATGTAGTGCTGCAGGAGATGCACGGAGGTCTCAGTCAGTGTGCAGGTCTGTGCACTACCGGTTTTGTCCACTAAGCAGCTTGGATTTCAGTTTAATATTTCAGCTGGGTGCATGTAGAAAGTGCACATTAAAAATAAAAATACAAAATGTCAATAAAAAATAAAATTCATAACCCTGGTCATGATGAAGAATCATTATCGACTAGATGAAAGTGTTCAGGGTTACAGATCTTTGTTTTTGTTTTTTTTTTTCTTGTTTTTTTTTTTTGTTGAGAAGTTTCACCAGCATTTTTCAGCTGTACGCTTCAACAAGTTTTACAAGACAAACACTGTGTATATGACCACAGCAAAAAGACAAGAGAGCACACATAAGAACATAGGAAAAGAAGACCCAAAGTCTACATGATGGACAGCAGAACAGACCAACCAGCAGAGTTCAATCCCACTTTAGGATTTTTAAATATTCTTTGAAGTCCAGTGCACCATTTTGTTCAGACAGCCCAGTAAGACTATCAGAGAGAAACAGACACCATCACATGCCACATCAGTCAAATAAGAATGACCAACATAGCGCTCGACAGTAAAATCAATAGCAATGCACAATTTAAACTGAGCAAATAAAATACCAAAAGACCACATCATTTAGCCTTTTAGAAACGACGCCCTGGCTGAGTGCCGTGTCTAAATTAAGGTTGTTGTTCTCCAGTTGAAGTGTATTCTACGCCGCAGGCATTGTTTTCTTCAAACTTGTGTAGTAGCGGTCTCACCACCATTTAGCTCCAAACAGGAAACGATCATTTTTCTCTACGTCAGATCAGTGTAATCACCATTTACGCTATTCTAAATTACAAACGAAAATGCAATTACTTTGATAGAAATAGACTTGAAGAACAGCAGTCAACATGTCCTTCCCATCAGTCGTGATGAATCAATGTGTAATTTCTCTTCCCCAACATTAAGGCCTTTCTGTTCGGTCTCTCTAGTGTTGTAAAAGGAAAAATCTCCAACCCAACTCCGCTATGGGGGGCCTTTCAAACCACAGCTATTAAATTTCCAGTAATACTACAATAAAAACTATTTACAGTTTAAAAAGATCAAATCAAAAAACATGCACAGAAAATAAGATTAAATTCGAATAATCTGTGCTCGTGAAATATTCCTGATCGTATAAATGTATCTTATTAAAAAACAGCGAATAAAAATCCTGCAGCTGGAGATGAGCGTGTGTTTGTTTTCTGCGTTCGTGACCAGCACTGAAGTGTCAAAAAGCTCCTGCAGGAATCGATCACTGCCAGTACCAGCACAGGCCTGTAGAGGGAGGCAGTACCCTGCCTGGAAAAAATAAAAACTGAGAGGAGAGCAGAGATCGCTAGAAAATACTGATGAACACCAGGGGGCACCAGAGAGCAGAGAGGAGAAAATGGCCTACACAGACGTGGATACTGTGCCACCTTTCATTCCCAGTGTACTGCACTCAGTCCGTAAGGCGCTTCCTATTCTGGGTCCTGGGTCCTGGGTCCTGGAGAGGGGCCGGCTCTTATCTGGGCTGCAGTCTGGAGGTCAGGCCCTTCCTGGCCTGGGAGGACTGCCTCTGCAGGGCCAGGAAGGACTGCGCCTGGCCCGGCGACCCCGACCTTTCACCCGCCACCTTCTGGTGCAGAGCCATGCCCTGAAAGACCAGCCAGAGCGACGATGCGCCGTGAGAACGTGCAGGAGAGTGACCCCCCCCCCCCCCCCCCCCACGCCCCCTCACGGGTTCAAAGGTCGTGCGTATCGGGGCATTTCCTCACACCGCGCACACTCACCATGTTGTACCAGGCACTGATGATGAGCTTCTCCTCCTGCTCGTGTCTGGACTTGGACTTCTCGTAGTCGTGCTGCACGGAAACAAGGAAGAGTGACATCAGAGAGGCGGAGCGGAGCGGAGTCCTGGTTTAGGACTGAGAGGGAGGGGGAGAGGACGGGAGGGGAGGGGAGGGGAGGAGGTGCTCACCTCCAGGTGCTGGATCTTGCGCTCCTTCTCACTCAGCTGGTTCTTCAGGGTGAGCAGCTCAGGCGACAAGGAAGGGGACTGCTGTTTGGGGTCCAGCGTCTTTATCACCTGCAGACAGACACACACACACACGTAGGTAAGGCTACTTTGGGGGACAGGTTAGCATTCACAGGGCTTTGCTGCAAAAGAGCATCTGTGCTCAGTGAACCTACCCAGTATGAATAAAAATTAAAAATAAATAAGACTCCAGGGCCTCTCTGCACACAGACTCTGGTGACAGAGTACAGATTACCCAGCAGGCCGTGCGGCGGCTCGCTCACCGTGCGCGCCTTCTCCACGTAGCGCTTGTAGCGCTCCTCCATCTGCTTCATGTCCTCGTCCTTCTTCTTCAGGATCTCCTGCAGCTCGTCAATCTTCTTCGCCACTGACGGACAGGCAGGCAGGGAAGGAGGGAGGGAGGGAGGGAAGGAAAGAGAAAAGACCGGTGTATGCGGTGCACTGTCAAACGGGCGTGGACCGGGCCGATCTCCACGCAGTGGACAAACGGACCCCGGCAGAGGGGCTTGCGCTTACTGTTGCCGTCCGCTTTGGGCTCCAGGTCGTCGATGTACTCCTTCTTCTTCTGCAGGTCCGAGTGAGCCTCGTGCAGCTTCTCCCTGCGTGGACCGGAGGAGGAGTTACACCCGGAAACAGCCTGTACCACTCAGCCTGCACATTCCTTCAGCTGCTCTGTGCATTATGGGATACTCACAGATGCTCCTCCAGCTTCTTTTTCAGCAGGGACGACTGTGAGGGGACAGAAACGCAGGCGGTTAGGAGCGCAGTGAGCCGCACACACAGAGCACACACACACACACACACACACAGAGCACACACACAGAGCACACACACACGCACAGCAAGGCTCATCTCTCCAATCAGGAGCGCACGCGCGCGCGCAGGCAGCTGTACTTACGATGGCCTGAGAGGCGGGGCGGCGATGGATCGGGCGGGAGCGGAGGGGGGGGGACAGAGACAGGCATGCGTTAAGACTCGATTTCCACAGCAGGCCAGTTAGGACGTCCCACACAAGGAAAACAAATCAATCAAAGACCGCAAATCAGGTGAGAATTTCCACAGTCCCGGAGGACCAGGGGGGTTACTGCTAGGTGCTTTTCATTTGACCTGCTGGATCCAAGGATTCCTGGCCTCACAGAACCAGGCAGGCTTTCATGTTTCTGTGCAGATTGTCAGTGAATTTAAATCACACTTAAATTTATCACCACAAGACTTCATTAGGGATGAGATTACATATCATTTTTGTAAGATGATCATCACAATCAGGCTTTGAGATCTGGCAGGAGGGGGGGTATTTCATGAAGCAGGATTACCGAGCTCGCTGGATTAACTGCACCGAGCACTTCAGTCCACGGTCCAGATTTGGGAGGGTTCCGGGTTTTACTCCGTGCAGTTACCCGGCTAACTCAGCGATCCTGCTTTGTGAAATGGGGCCCGGGTTCTGAGATCAGGGTTTGGCAGGACAGCTGGTGAAGTGGGCGGGGCCTGTTTGAATAGAGGGAGGAGTCCGTGGGCCTCACACACTCACATCCTCGGCTTTGCTGCCCTGCTCCTGGAGCGCCCTCTGCAGGTCCTCCACCTGAGAGCGCAGATCAGCCACCTGCTGCTGACTCAACCTGGACACACCACAGAGGAAGAGGGAGAGAGGGAGAGACAGAGAGGGAGAGGGAGGGAGAATGAGAGAAAGAGGGAGGGAGCGTGAGAGGAAGAGGGAATCACAGAGAAGGAGAGGGAGGGAGAATGAGAGGAAG
Organism: Anguilla anguilla; assembly: GCF_013347855.1. NCBI lineage: Eukaryota > Metazoa > Chordata > Actinopteri > Anguilliformes > Anguillidae > Anguilla > Anguilla anguilla. The sequence continues at coordinate 67,129,256 of NC_049202.1, read as the reverse complement.
AGGGAGGGAGGGAGAATGAACATAACCCACGTACAACCTGTGACTGCTGTCAAACTAACCGGCACATTATCCACCACCCTGCCCACCACCACATGCGCACAGTTCTACATGTGATCTCAGTGTAATCTGACCGTCTGCTGCCCAACCAACCAATCACACAGCAGCATTCGCTCATAAGGGACAGTCACAGGCACTTGCACCTTGTAAAACACACACACATTGGCACATGCGTGAGACAAGCGCATACGCACGCACATGCGCACGCACACACGCACGCATGCACACACACACGCACACGCACGCACACACACACGCACACACACGCACACACGCACACACGCACACACGCACACACCTGTTCTGGGTCTCCAGGGTGTTCTGGCTGCGCTGGGACTCCTCCAGCTGGCCGCGCACCTCCAGCAGCTGCTGCCTGTAGCTCTCCTCCTGCACACACAGCATCCGGTTCTCACTCTGCAGACGCACCACCGTCTCCCTGGGGGACCGCGTCCAGGGAAACCAGGGAGGGAGGGAGGGAGGGAGCGAGAGAGAAATGACTGAGCAGGAGGGCAAGCACAGGGCCAAGACTTTAAATGTCTACAGCAGATGCAAACATGCAACAGTGTGCTTCATGGATTTCTCCCCCAATCCCCCCCAGGGGGACTGCTGCTGGCACACTCAGCAGCCATTTTAATTGAAATTTCAAAAACAAAACAAACACTAGTTTAAGACATTCAGAAAAATCACTTAAGTGCTTTCAACGTCAGACAAGATGCCTAGTCTATCCATCCATCCATCCATGATCTATACCCGCTTATCCTGGGGAGGGTTGCGAGGGATGCTGGAGCCTATCCCAGTGTGCAAACCATGTATGCCTGTGCAATATGTGCAATGAAGTCACCCAGTGCAGACACTCACCTGAACTCTGTGGGCATGATTTCAGAGGCCAGGTTTCCCACAGTGCTGGAGTCATCTTCACACAGGCCACCTGCAGGGGGCGACAGAGAGCAGGAGAGCAGTGAGGGGAGGCAGGTACAGACACTGCGACAGCTACACTCCGCTTCATCTCCTGCAGGGGTCCCCCACCGTCACCCATCTTGAGATTTTCTGGGGCTGGTGTGGGCGTAGACTTCTGTTTCAACCAAATTCTAAATCCTACATCCCCCATTCAATTCAACTGACTGAAGACTATGATGGTTGATACCCCACTCCCCTCAGGTGGGTGACCCAGATCATACCCCACTCCCCTCAGGCAGGTGACCCAGATCATACCCCACTCCCCTCAGGTGGGTGACCCAGATCATACCCCACTCCCCTCAGGCAGGTGACCCAGATCATACCCCACTCCCCTCAGGCTTGGGGGCTCACCTGCTTGGCTGAGGCACTTCTGCTGCACCTGAGCACAGCGCAGCTCCTCGTTGTTCTCCCGCAGTGTGTCCCTCTCCGAGATCAGGCGCTGTGGACACAACACACACACACACATCTCCATCTGAGCTGCACACGCGTGCATGCACACACAGACCACACCCCACTACCGCAAACACACGTCTCACGCACCTCCATCAGAGACCACACACACACAGACTCACCTCCTTCTCCTTCTGCAGGGCCTCGTACTTGTCGTGCAGGTTCTTGTACTCAAACTGCCACTTCTCAGCCTTCAGAGCCTCGGACGAGTGTTTGGTGTGGAGCTCGTGAACCTTCACCACACAGAACAGAGACAAACCAGAGCGGTCACACGCGGTCTGCTAACAAAACCAAGCCTCCAACGACCTGTTTACCTGCTAATACACATCCTGTGAGCGGGAGAAGCAGAATATTTAAGGCTTTCTGAAAACAGGCTTCCTGGCCACTGAAAATCATTTTTTGCATTTATACTGAAGGAGGAGGGGGAGTCCACATCTGAAGGAGGATGCGTGTAATTTGCGTGAAGGCCCGTTTTGGCTGAGGCCACGCTGGCGCTGGTGCAGCCCCCTGGCGGCTCACCTGTCTCTTGTAGGTGTCCAGCTGGCTGCGGATGGCGTTGGCGCGCCGGAGCTCCTCCTCCAGCTCACAGGTGCGCTGCATGTACACCGTGTTCCTCTCCTCCAGCAGGCGCACCTGCCTGCGCAGGTCGCCCAGGTCCTCCAGCTTGCGCTTGTACGTGTCCACCAGCGCCTCCAGCCTGCTCACGCGGTCCGAGGAGTGCCTGCGCGGGGGAGAGGGGCGGGGTCAGTGCCTGCGTGGGGGAGAGGGGCGGAGTCAGGGGCGGAGTCAGTGCCTGCGTGGGGGAGAGGGGTGGAGTCAGGGGCGGAGTCAGGGGCGAGGTCAGTGCCTACGTGGGGGAGAGGGGCGGAGTCAGGGGCAGGGTCAGTGCCTGCGTGGGGGAGAGAGGCGGAGTCAGGGGCAGGGTCAGTGCCTATGTGGGGGAGAGGGGCGGAGTCAGGGGCGGGGTCAGTGCCTGCGTGGGGGAGAGGGGCAGAGTCAGGGGCGGGGTCAGTGCCTTTGCCCCTCCCTGTGCGTTCCCACCACCCCCCCCAGGCCGCCCTCCGTACCGCAGGATGTCCATCTCGTCCTTGAGCGTCTGCGCCTCCTGCGCCAGGCTGGTCAGCTCCTCGTTGCGCTGCTGCATCTCCGACACCTCCCTCTCCAGCGCCTCCTCCCGCGTGCGCAGGTCGTCTCGGGCGCTCTCCAGCCTGCAGGGGGCGCACCCACAGGGGTTCAGTCATCCCACACTGCGCTTCTTTGGACAATGAGGGGTTCAGACATACCGCACCGCGCTCTTAAGGACAATGAGGGGTTCTGGGTAGTGTTCTGCACAGTACAGCATGTTGCTAATAAGCAGTATATAGTGCAGTGCAGTGGTACAGTCCGTACATCATGTAGTACAGCATGTTGACAATAAGCAGTATATAGTGCAGTGCCGTGCAGAGTGGTGGTACAGTCCGTACATCATGTAGTGCAGCACGTTGCATTAAGCAGCATGCAGTGTAGCACAGTTAGGAGTGTCGATACAGGCCTTCTGTTTAGCACACTGTGTGTTGTTATAGTTACTGGAGAAGTAGTACAGTGTGGTGGTGTATGCACATAGGGTAGCAGTATAGGCATGTCGGGGGCATGTGTTGTGTAAGATACAGTATAATTCAGTACAGAGAGCAGTGTGGAGGTGCAGGGCAGCACCTGAAGTTCTCCTCCTGCAGCTGCTCCATCTGGCTCTGCAGCAGCAGCAGCTTCTTGCCGGTGATGGTGGAGGAGGCGTCCTGGGGGTCACAGCGGCCCAGCCGCTCCCTCAGGGAGCGCGCCTCCGCAGCCAGCAGCGCCTTCTCCTCCACGAGGGCCGAAATCTGAGGGAGCAGACACACGCAGGCGGGGCCACAGACAGACGGACGGACAGACAGAGCGCAGCAGACTGTCAGTGACACGGAAACGACGGAGCGAAGAGCACAGCAGGGAGCTCATCGGGCACAGGAGCATCATGGGAGCAGCACAAAGGGACCGGCAGTACTGAAAGGGAAACGAGCGAAGGAGACTTTGGACAGAGAGTCGGGCGCGTCACAAAACAGAAAGCTGAAAAACAGCATGCTTTTCTCTGCCCTATAAACAAGAGGACGTGAACTGTATTTAACTGGCAGGCAGCGGCAGTTGGCGTTCACGCTCCCAGTGCTGCTGTTGTGTTAGAGCAGGCAAGGGGGGGGTCACACAGACTGACCCTTTTGTTCAAGCAATTAGTAGAGGAGACGAGAGTGGGTCAAATTCCACCCCAGTCAGCAGCAGCAATGCACATGTGACCGATGACATCATGCCTGCAGGTCTGAGTTCACCTAATTCTGACTGGGTGTCAGACTGGGGAGGCCCAATAAGGCTAAAACCACAGCGGCCTTAACAGAGCCCCCCCCCCCGCTCATTTGGAGTGAACATGCCCCCCCCCCAAAATGAAACATGCCATGACAGGTCAGAGTGATGACAGGGAAGGACTGGTTACACATGCGAGCACATCCACAGCCAGAGCTGCTCTACCGAACTCTGTGGGGTTAGGCAAGCTGGTGTTGGGGGTTCAGCTGAGGGGGCTGCTTACCTTCTGAACGTCACCGCAGCCTGAACCCTCCACAGCCCCACGCTGAACAACTTCACAGGACAAACGGCTGGCTTTAACACCACACGAGTCACACATCAAACAACCGCAAACAGATGCTTCATGATGCTAGCGCAGTGACTGATGGGAACACGACCACTGGGGGGGGTCATCTCCCCAACGACCACGACGAAAATACTACATACGAACACGTTGAAATCATACGTGTGCACACAGTTCACCATATGCAATGGCTGGCAGTACAGCTAGCAGGAACACAGATTGAGGAAAACTGACGCAGCACGCCGGCACAGGGCAGCAGCCACGCACACCGAGCATGCTCCATGCCCTCTGACCTCCCAAGCTCACGCCTCACCTGGTGCTCCAGGTCCCGGCAGCGCCCGCTCAGGTCCTCCTTCTCCCCCGCCTCTTCGCTGAGGAAATAGTACTTCCGAGACTGGAGGGAGGGGCAGAGAAAAACAGGAGGGCGAAACGGAAAGAGAGAGAGAGACGGGCAGATGCACAGAAGAGCGTCAGATAAGCAAAAAAAAAAAAAAAAAAAGAAAGAAAAGAAAAACACAACAGCGATAAAATTCCACAGCCGAAACAAGTCTATTCAGGAAACACAACATGTAGCAAACATGTCAGAGTTGAGCACTTTCCTCCAGAGAGTAAAAAAAAAGCTCAAGGCCAAACAGCACAGCACCTCACCTGATAGTCAAAGTCTCCATACGTCTCAGGGCTTCCTGGCTCTACACTTTCTTTAGTCAGCAGCTAGAACACAGCACCAAGAACACAATGTCTTAAAACACCACACCATAGAACACTGAAAAACTTCTTGGGTCGCTTGAACATTCATTCTTTAATAAAACTTTTTAAAAATAGTATGTACTTAACAAAAAACCTGAGGGAAAAACTCAAACCACAATTCCCTTACATCGAGAGAGAGGATGAACACAAACTGTTGCGGTGTGTAACTACGCATAAAAAAGGACATCACGTTTGCAGACAGGTTTGAGGTTGATCGTACTGGATCAAAAAAAGGAGTAGTGGCATTCTCACCTCTTGGATGGCAGTCATGACAACGTGCTGGACAGACTCCTCCAGGGTCATAATCTGCTGGATGTGCTCTGCGGGGGAGAGACCAGCCGTGACACAAGCCGCTTCCACCGCAGAGACTGACACACTGTGTCTCCCCAGGCCCCCCAGGCCCCCCCAGCACCCACGCGCTGACCGCACGCTGTGAGCCGGCCTCGCTCTCTCTCTCTCTCTCTCTAGCCCCCGCTAACTCTGTCACAAAAGGGTCCCGCTTTGTTTAGAGATGAGACAAAGCAGAGGTGGGCTTTACTGTGCGTGTGCAGGACCGACCTTCTCTATGTGCGGAGGCCATTTCCTGCTGACTTTTGCCAATTCAATAGTGAACCGCTGAGCACAGGCTTTGTAGGTAGGCCCTGAAAATTCTAAAAGAAAGATGTTTTGCACGGAGTTATGCTAATGAGTGCAGCTTATGGGCCGTGGGACATAAGCGTTTCAAACACATTAAGACTTCATGAGGTGTCGGACGAGCCACAGACAATAAATTGCCCTTGGAAGCATGGTGTGGGGCACTCTTCTTTTTGCCTGGATTTACTGCCTGCCGGGAACCAGCACTGACTAACGTACGCGCGCACTACGTGCTCAGATACGACCCCGAAAGCCTCCCAGAGCTATCCCAGCTCACCTTGCTTCTTCTCGCAGCTGACGGCACAGCCCAGCACCAACTGCACAAGCTTTCCCAGTTCGACCACGTCCCCCATCTCCCCGATCAGGCAGACGTCCGGAAGATGCTCGTCCGACACCGGGTGGCCCAGCACCTGCGCAGACGGTGGACAGGTAAGACGGTCAGCAGAGAACAGCAGAGCGAGACCATGTGGAAGTACACGTTAAATACCGTCCTACGGTAAGAGTGCAGTCAACAGTGTGTGGGGTCACTGATGTGAAGATGCGTGTGGCATTGCATGGTACTCACATCTTGATAATACTCCAGCATGCTCTGCAGGATCTTCTTCAGGTTGCTCACCTGGAGAAACAGCAGCCAAATGTCTGTCTGAAAACACTTCTGAACGAACAACTTAAGTAGGCAGTATATTGATGAATTAACTTTTTTGAAAAAGAACCACTGGCAAATATGTTGCTGACCACCGTGGTCAGTATACTCAAAACAAACTCCACGTTCTTTGTTTTATGTCTTGTACCTTATTGAACCTGTGTTTTGTAGTTGTCCAATGACCATGATATGCACTTTTGTACCTCGCTTTGGATAAAAGCGTCTGCTAAATAAATGTAATGTAATATCACTCCACACCACTGAGGGGCGCACAAACTTGACGCACAGATTGCTTTGCACAGCTCAGGATCACTGACACCAGAGATGCTTTGCTAAAATGACCACTTCTGGGACCCCACTTTTAATGCCAGGAATTTGAGCACATTTCGTTGTCTTTAAAATATCTGTGTGATAAATCGTAGAGATTACAGTGTCCTTGCATGCAACTCTATATTCAAGAGTAATCATCCCAGAAGTATTCCAGTCAAGATGACAATGCTACCGCAGTCATATCTAGCTGGGATACAGGAGACTTCAGGAAGTGGTGTCCAATCTGATAGGTTTGCGATGATAGAAGAATTAAATTGAGCAAATTGATGTTATTTGTCAAACTAAGGACAAATTGCTTCGACAAAAAGGTAGCCACATAAAAGATGAGGAAACTACCTATAAAAGATGGGGAAACTGGTAACAAGGTAGCTAATTACCTACCTAGCGATACTGGTCTCACCATCTTTTATTTGGATAGCTCTCTTTCCAAATGATTTGTCCTCAGTTAGGCTAACAAATGAGGTCAAACTTTCCTCCTGGAAGGAGGAATAAGGCATGATGCACCATGCAAACCTATTGGATAGGACACCCCTTCCCAAAATCTCCTGTATCCCATCTAGACAAAGCCCGCTACACGACAGCACAGCGATGCAATGAGCAGGAATATTAAGTTGAACTCTGCCCCTAGTCAGTCAACAATGACCACAACCAACCGTGTGATATTTGGATGAACTAATCGCAGACAGGGGGAGTTCTGCAAACACGGGAATTGCCCGCGAACAGTTTGCGCTGGGACCACGCACACACCACGCCGGATAGACTCAAGACACCGTGTCTTTTCGTACGTCTCCTGTTCGAAACTGAAAAGGTTTGAGTTTCGTATTGAGTATACTGGTGCCTTAACTGCAGTCCACCGCTGACCGACTGGCCCTGGCTTCTTAAGAATGAGGCCGCTTGTCTCCTACCTTCAGCCGCCAGTTGGCCCCGCCTTCCTCCTTGATCCTGCCCAGCCACGGCTCGTTGAACCAGGAGGAGTCTCTGAAACCGAGGGCAAGAACCACGCCGTGAGCGAATCAAGAGGGGCCATTTTCCACAGCTCACCAATAAGACAGCCACACTCAGCTTTCTCAAAAAGCAGGCGGAACAACCGGAAAAATGATACAGTGAAGCGCATATCTTCATTACGCTCATCTCTGCTTTGCCTTTGAGAAAATAAGCCATTTTCATTAATGCCTATGTCTTAATGCCTTTAAAAACAGGCGTTGACTGTGCATTTCTTCATTTGCATTAGCACAAGCTGCTCATTCCATCAAAGAATGACAGGCTCATGATGCACACATGCAGTTTATTACACAAGATACATGCAGTTTATTTTTGCCACCATTTTTGAAGTGAGCTTTAATCAGGGGTCTGGATGACTTCTGTTGTAGGCTGTGCCATATTCTGAGGGGTTAAGTTACCTTTATATGACCAAAACCTGAGGCTGAAGACTCCAGAACCAGAATACCTTCAGTCCAAAACTAATGAAACTTTTAAAAGATTCTCATGTTGAAGGTACAAAAAAAGAGCAATCATATAAAACAGGATGCCACTCTCATTTGTGTCTCGCTCGGGCATCCAGCTTCCACCAACAGTCTGTTAAAATTTGAATAACTTGACCGTAATGGATACCACTGTATTTCAAGGAAAACTACAGGTCAATTTCCACGCTTGCTAAAAAGCTTAACTTGCTGATTTTGTAGGGCTTCCTAGAAGAGCCTGGGGGGAGTGTGGTTGAACACTTGCTCCCAGCTCCCTCCCTCAATCCTGCATAGCCGAAAAACAGCCAGCGATGAATCCGGGGTTCCCCTCCACCGCCCCCCCGCCCCCCAGTTGATGGGCTTACATTCTGTGCAGCACCTGGGCGATGGCCACTCCACTGGTCAGGTCCTGCTTGCTACTGCAGCAGGGCACCTGAAACGTCTGCAACTGGGAGGTCAAAAGAGAGAGAGAAGGGCAAGGACAGAGGCAGGTGAGAAGTGGATGGAATAGGTTAGTAAGAACGGCTGAAAGTGGGAAAACAAATGATATCCGTAGTTTTTTTTTTTTTTTAAATTTTTTAAACAGTTTTGGTTGTCATACACATTAATGTATCGTTTACTAAAGTATGGGAATCAGATTCCTCTTCAGGAGTAAATAATTGCCAGTTTACCACGTTTAATTTCAATTAGGCAAATAACTATTGCTGGAACGTAATTTGGTTGATAGCTTTGTTGTACTGTATATTAACCAGACGAGAGCAAAAACATAGTCTGCTCTGTTCGACCACAGTCCAATGGCTAGCTAGTGTTAGCTAACGTTAGCTACCAGCTGGCTGTTCGAAAAGTGGAGTTGTCCAAGACAATAAAACACCCCACGTTAATCCTTGCTAACGTTGGTGTTATTACATACCCACCGTTAGCCAGTTACAAACACTGACGTCAACAGAGACCATATCATTTATAGGTAGTGAACGTTAACGAAGTTAGCTAGCTAGCTGTTATTAGAAGTGGAATATCTCCCTAGTTGGCTAGCCAAGTTCCGCTGCAGCAACGAATTGTTAAAGATCCCAGGCTACATGTCAATTTCCAAAACTAGATATTCAGCTTGTTAACTTTTTTGTTACAATTTCCATAGGGCACCAATTTAATAATTCTGTTCTCCGACAACAAAGAATGGAACTGACAGGATTAATCCAGCCACCTGTTCCTGAAGGCATGCTAGCAACAGAAAACGGCCACGGGGCACAACACTGAACCAGTTCTGTTCCACGTCATTGCACTGATCTTTCATAGACCATGGCCTTCATACAACTTACCCAGTTTAGTAACGAGTCGCAGAGCTCTGCTTTGTTAAGACTCATCGTGGTTCTTCTGTAAAATATGTAGACAACTTAGCTAGCCAAGCTGCTACTTTGTTTTGCTGGCAACCCAGTCCAGGAATGGCCTCCCCTTGCGTAATTTAATACCGTGTACTTGCGGTGAAACCCCACATGAAAGGGGTGTGTTATAGAGTTTTGGGCATGATTTGTGGCACTTGATTGGATCTCAGAAGCATGGTCCTCTTGACCTCGTGTTGTGGTCAAATCAGAAAACACACAGCGCAACTCTCGCGTTTTTCCTTCGTCAGTAAATAAACGATGTGGCCTTTGTACCACGCTTTGTACCGTGGAATTCACCATAGCAACAGATTTGGGAAAGCTAACCGTCTATTTGCCTGTATAAAATTCCAAGGCCCACAAACCATAGCGCTGCGAATAGGAAGACAGGTTGTCTGACCGAAAATGAAATGGTGCACCGTAATGATAAAAAATAAATTGTTTGTATATTTTAGATTTGGTTTGATAATATATTTTCTCTATTTTTTTTGCTTTTTTCCGCACTGTTACAACAGCTAACTTAAATGAAAACAAATAAAGAAGTAACATGTTATTTTGATTCAATTTAGTAGAAGAGAACATCAGTGCATCCCTGTGGAGACTCAACCAACTCCTATAGGTCCCTGTGAGCAAAAGATCCAATCGACCTGGCAAACAACATTCCAAGAAGCTTGCGTTGAAAGCTGGTGCGTAAATCAATTTACTAACCATACTCCGTTGATATTTCCTTGTACAAGAACCAATGTTATACAATGAAACGATTTTTGTTACACTCACTGCAATGCTGCATCATACACATATTCTCTCAAAGCTGTGCTGTTCTAGAATGTTGCCGCACATTAACAGAAACTCTGTATTCTGACGTACTGTTTGGCCGATGGGATTACATTGCAAATGGCCGACATGGAAATTTGATTTAATATACCTATACCTGTTTCAAGATGTGTTTGTTTGTGATCAACCGCATTTAATCTTTTTCCTAGTCAAAGTTATTTGTTTCTTAAATGGTGTTAGGAACACACTGAAAATACAATTTTCTGCACACTGGAGGGAAAAAATCTCACTTAACAAAATAATGTAAACATTGTTAGAGTATTAAGCCTTCAAATGTGCATTTTATTAAATGAGTTTGAAGCTGGATGTTATATATGTACTATGAATTTTTTTTATAGCCCACTGTGATGTACATTTTGCTAATCTGTTCTGTTTTTGTTTAACAAATGTGACATTGTTCCTAACTAGTCCTTGCTAAAGGAATCATCAGAACTTATTGGCATATGTTATCTGAAAGCTGTTTACGATCAGAAATTGGGTAGCCTATTGGGTGCGTAAACGCCAAATGAAGTAATGAATCAAAGAAAAAAAAAAAAAGGCTTCACACTCCAAAAGATTTTTCAAACACACTTAAAACAATATGTTTTATTTGAGGACTTGCAACACACATTTCACCATTGAGCTTTCTGGTTGTTTCACACTGCTGAAACGTCTCGTAAGTTTTCCAGTATTGTGTCGTGTTTTTTGAAGAAAAAAAATAAAATAATAACAATTACTTAATTGTAGTAACTGAAGATGTGGTCTGTCTGAATTTTTTGTTTCCCACATACCGCCCACCATATATTTCCTTTTCAAAGGAACATTCGTTGCTGTGGCTTCCTGGGAGTTATTTGTTGGGGAATGGGCAGAAGCTCGTTCCCTGGAAGATGGGTGTACATATCAACTAATCAGACTTCTTGAGTTCCTCATTTCTACGGAAGTTCATTCCTTTTGAATATTTTACTGCGAATGTGGCCACAACCACATAACCGCTCCGACCGACTTCCTGCTCTGAAGTTAACACCATCAGCAGATCTGAGAAACGAGAAAGATGAAGAGATGGGGCATTAGAGACAGGACAGGCCCAAAACCTAGAGGAGAGTCTCTCACGCTCAGTGGTCCCGGCTGCCTTCATTCGTGGAAGTGGCAGAGGGAGAATGAGTGATAATTCCTGTCAGTGTACCACGTGATAGTGTTTCTGATGTGAAACCCTCCTCCTACTGCTGCATTGCCCCTTTCCCTTCTAGTGTCACTCTGCACAGTCATATCAATAGCTAACAATGTATTCAGTTGAGATATAATGGTATCATAGTATTACTTTTAGTCATTAGGAGTAGTAGTGGTAGTAGTAATAATAGTAGAATTTACTATTGATAGTCAAAATCTACAGAGGGAAGGACAGATTTTTCAGAGAAGGAACAGTAAGTCCCAGGTGAATATTATATATCAATGGTATATCCAAGAGGCATGTTGAAATCAAAGGGGAAGTTTAGAATCGGTGTATATGGAAGTCTTCACCTCTGGCTTTGTAAGCAGGAAATGCAGGGTCAAAGAACTGATTTGAGTCACAAATACAATAAAAATGCCAAAAACGTAAATCAGGATGAAAGGAGGAAGTGCCTTGCGGTGGGAATGGGAGGGAGCCAAGATGCATTCTAATAAGGTGCGTCTTTAGTCTGCCTCGCCAGATAATTCAATAGTACATAAAATATCCATTTCAACCTTGTCCCTGTTGAACAGTACTGTTATAACCAAACTGACCCTTTTGCCGGTTTGGTTATAATAACTTCTAAGAAGTTATAATTTCCTATCAGGATAGAGCCTATGACATGTCTGAATAATTCTATGAATTATGCATTAGACTTTCGATTGTCATTAAAGTGATCTTGCTCAAGAACACAGGATTTCGAAACGAAATTTCCTAGTACATCTAAATAACTGAGTATGTTCTCGTGCGAAACGTTGTCTAGGCTTCTGTCTAACCGTTTGTGTGACATTGAAAAAGAGCAACGAACGATTGTGCGGCAAGCCGCACAGATAAAAATCTAAGCAATGACAGTAACTGGGTGCATCACAATCTCAGATATGCAAAAAAAAACTTGTCAGCATATTTGACTGTTAAGGTTGACTGTTAAAATGTTTTTTTTTTTTTTTTTAATGAAATAACTTTGTGCAGTCACTGGCAAAATGTACACTGTTGCTCTGTGTAGGTTTACTACTTTTATAATTTCATATATTTTACTTTATTTGCATAAAGAAACTGACTCTGCACTCCTCTGTTTCCTCTTTAAATAGTTTTATTATACTTCACATTGCCGCCTTACAATTTATTAAGAGCCTGAATAAATATGGAAGACGCCACAACTGAAAAATTTCTAACAAAAGTATTATTTTATCTGTTTTATTGTTTAGAGAAGGCAAGTTGACTACTACAGTTGCACAGCCACTTACACAACTAATGCAGTTCAGTGTCCGACCATTAGGTGGCACAATTGAACAGAAGATAAATATGCTGTTAATTTTGGTGTTGATAATGCATAATATTGACTACCAAACAAAATTTTAAAAGATGGCTTATGTTTGGTTATTAAATAATTTTATCCCCACCTTTTCATCTATCATATTGTATTCCAGCTATTCCAGCTACTAGTCAGATCCATTTACAGTTCCTAGTGCAGAATTATGACAAGGCTGATGGTCTCTCATTATGTGTAAACAGAGGCTAGCAAGAACAATTCAAAGTGCAGTTAGGCCTCATGCTATTATTTTATTCATAATAAACTTACAGCCATAACATAAAAGCAAAACCAAAAATAATGACATTTATTCAAAAAAGGCATGATTTCAAGCAGAGAACAACCCAGATTATATGTGATTTAAAAAATTTTTTTAAAAACCTTTAAGATGAAAGATCACAAATATGTGATGAGCATGTTCTTAACTGAACATTGTAACGATGATATAATAATCACTACCGGTACTTGAAAACAATTTTTTAAAATTTAATTTCGGTTGACAATATCAATTATTTTTTTCTCTACAAGAGGCCTCCCACAGCCCTGCCACTGACTTTTCCCTCACAATATAGCATAATTAAAGCAGAGTGAGCAGATCTAGAAATTGTGGACATGCAGGTACGCATGTACTCCTTTTGCGCTCTCTCTCTCTCTCTCTCTCTCTCTCGCTCTATCTTTCTCTTTCTTTCTCTCCCTCCCCCTCCCCGCTCTCAGCTGTCCCCACATTGCAGGGTTTATGTGCTGTATTCTACCGTATCTCTGCCAGCTTCCTGGTTGGGCTGACCCGCCTGGACCTGGCCGAGGCGCACCTTTGTGTCCTGACGTCTGTGCCACTTCCTGTCTCTCCCACCCCGCCTCAACATTCAGGCATCTGCCCAGAACCGGTCTGTGGGGTTCCTGTGTGCGTGGGCGTGCCCGCAACTACATACACCTATATGTCCGTCTATGGCTGTTGTTTATATAAGACTGCCAAAGCACCTACAGATCTGCTTAACTATACACTCTACTTTTCTGCCAGTCGGTGCTTCAGAAAATTGGCTACCTTTTCTTCCGGAACCGTCCATCAAACTAAAAATACACTGTCTAATAGATAAATAAATGTCCTATACTGTGTGGCTGGAAAAATGGCCTCCAACACAGCAGCAATCACCATCTCAAATTGGATCCCGAATAAACCCAATGAATAGACATTCATCCCATTCGACTCTGGACTGCCCTGACCCCGGCCCAGTAAGGACAACAGCGCCTGTGCCGTAGAACCCAGCATCAGTGCGTTGGGCCCCGGGAGGAAGTGGGGAGAGCGAGCCGCGTTAGTCACGCACGGAGGGCACAGTCCGCTGACTAACGCCGTGCGTCTGTGTCTGCGTGCGCTCGTGTGCGCTTGTGTGTGCGCGTGGGCGGATGCGTGGGCTCGTGTGAGGGTGGGAGCCGAGGGCTGGCAGGGACAGAGGGGCGACTGTTTTTTAAGAACACCCCTGGCTGAATTCTTTTTTTCTTATTTTTTTTGGTCGCTTTTGTTGTTCAACAGATGTGTTTCCTTCCTGAAAATAAATGTGCCACTTCCCTTCTTCTTTCCCTCCCTCGATACAAATCTTTGGGGAGTGAGTAGGGAACATTTTTGTGATTTGTAGGTTTTTTTTAAGAAACACTTATGGGAGGGACATGTTAACTCACACTGGAACTCGCACTGGATTTAGGGTCTAAGGCTTGCTTTGATTTGGACAGAATGCCACCCACTCCATCATCAAGAGGTCAACAAAAGTTTATCTATATAAATGTTATCCATTAAATCCATGTATGTTAATGATTTACAAGTATATCTACGGTTACCTCTGGTAATTGATAGGTGAACATTATAGCAGGAAAACCAGCGACTTCAGGCATGGTGAATATTAAGGGGTCTGTCAGCAGTACATGGAAGAACTCAGGCCTAAAATACTCGTGGTACCTTTCGGTCGGTAACGTAAGCATTCCATGCAAGGAGGCAGAGGAATGATAAAATCAGTGAGCGATTAAGAGCAGTGACTTTAATAAGAATAATAATTATGGTTAAAAAAATAATAATAATGCCTTTATCGAACCGTCCCTTTAAATGAAGACTCTGCGTGTCGAGCTGCTGTGCCCGGGCACACGGCGCTGGCATGGTGGAATGTTGGCACTGGGCCCACCCCCCCCACGGCTCAGTCCCAGGTGTTCGGGATCCAAGGAAAACAGACGGCAGTGGGAGAGGGATCGGCGGCCTAAATTTGAGACATGAGGTCACGCTTAGGTGCGCTGAAAGCCTGGGATGGTGGTGAGCTCATAAAGGAAACTCAGCGTCTCCACCTTAAAACCCTGCTGTCAGCCACAGATTTATGGCAGTTTGCATGTCAGGCACTTAATATACTGAAGGAGCAAATCTGCAAACACAGGATGTTGCCCCCAGAATGCAATTTGGGTGTTTTTTTTTTATCTGAAGAAGACTATTCCTGATTTCTTCCTATTCGTAGCACCTCTACAGCCTTTGTCTCTAGCCACTGGCAACTGCCATTGAAGTTGTCTTTTGAGGGTTATTAAAAAAAATAAATAAATAACTTTAATAACCTACAGGTTCATGGAATATATGTAATATCTATTTTTTTAATTTAACATTTATATAACCAGGAATACTCCATTGAGATCTAAATCTCTTTTGGAATGGAGACCTGACATAAAATACTAAATTACGCAACAATGCAGTTGACAATTAAATATCAAATATCAAATGGGGAATTCGACTGCAGTATAACAGTAATTAAAGAACAGAGCAGAGGTTAAAAGCAGGAGCATACTTCTGTCACTCATATATCTCATATGAGTAATATTTTATTTTGTTTGTGTTAAGGTCTGCCAGTCCAAAAAGAAATCACTGATAAAGTGTATCTGTATTTATAAAAAATGAACTTTATTTGTATAGCAACTTTCATGCAATATATTAATACAGCAAATGAGTGCAAATGTTTTTCATAAACTAAGCTTTGGAATAATGTGCAAATGAATGTTGCTGTGAGTGTGGTTGGCATGAGGCCCATTCAGTCGGGTGTAAACCGCGCACACTTTCTTCACAGTTCCACAGTGGAGTGGAGGACAGCGTGAGTGTTCACGAGGAAGCACGGAGATCCGAAGCGCGTTCAGCGCGGTGTCCTGGCACACGGCTGCAGGCCTGGTGCGGACGGGGAACCGCAGCGGGACCCCACAGTTTGGGGAAACGGCGAAAGAGACGTCAAGCCTTCGTGTTGCTGCGGCTGAGAGGGACCGTGAGGAAAAGCAGGTCTTTGTCCACACGGCCCACCACAGAGAGATGTCCTCAAATACGTCACCGTTTCTCCACCATAATAATAATAATAATAATAATAATAATAATAACAATAATACATTTAATTTGTAATGCACTTTCCATTAGAAATAAATCTCAAAATGCTACAGAATAAAAAAAACAGAAGCATAAAAAAAAAATGAACCAACAGCAGAGAACATTAAAAGCCACACAAAGGAAGAAGGCCTGAATTAAAAAGGAAAAATGGCCTGATTGACCTTGTACTCCGCCCATGTCCCACAGGCACAGCTGTGTCTTTACTACAAAAACAACAAAAAAACATTCGACAGCTGCATCGTTTTAACAGGACGTTGAACTAAACATACTTTGTATATTGTTGTTGGGTAGGTGTGATGATAAAAATTGATACAATCTTGTATGTAATAATCTCTGTGAATTTAATTGTAAAATAAAAAATAAACAGAGTAATGTGTTGCATTTGCCAAATCAAAAATCTGTAAATAACCTAATTACTTTTCATCCGATCATTGTCACAATTAAGTTTGGTAATACATACATAATACATACAGTATTAGCCTAAGGTAAAAAAAAAACAATAAAATAAAACACAATGGCTGAAATATAATCAGGGAAATATATGGTGCAGAATGTACTTCACAAACAATGTAAAACAGGGACCAGGGTTAGGTGGGGCTGCGTTTCATAGTAGTACATTCCTTTGCTTACATCTACAAGGTGTGAACTGCGTTCAGCGTACATGCATTGTTGTTCTTATGGAAACAGAAAGGCGTGAGCTGAAAGCCCGTGGCTGCACAGCACCTGAGCTCACCCCAGCATGTGTGCGAGCCAACCCAGCTCAACCTCTGGTAAGGTGAGGATAAACACAACCCTGCCCATAGATAATACTTGAACAATGGCTTTCCTCCACCCTAGCACCCACCCCTTTAAATTGCAGTACGTGCTCACGCCTGGTCCCACGGCACAGCTAGGTGTGCCCGCCAGGTTACTGTGGTTCCGCGGAACCGCTTACCCCCCCGATAAGGGTGCAGCGAGTGGCACGGGGGTTGTCTTTGGAGATGGGAGGAGTGGCGTGGCTGTGCCTGGCCACATTTCCCTTTTTGGAGCCTGAGCCAGGGGGGAACTTGAACCACAAACCGCATGCCAAAAAACTGCCATGGGCCCTGTTCCTATTAATTGCGTTTTTATTTCGCAGACTCATTAAAGCTGAATGCCAGGACCAGCCAGCAAGGGAGATGGAGCGGTGTCCTTAACAAGATGGCGTACAACTGCGACGGAAAGAAGAACTGTAAATACTTTTTTTTTTTTTTTTTCCTGGAGAAATGTCTCCTCATATGGTTATAACAGAGTGAAGCATTAGTCATTTTCATTATGTTGCCAGCCAACTACAGTCATTAAACATCTGTTTTCCAGAAAGTACGCCATGACCTTTTTTACAATAGACAACCCTGTATCTAGTCTACACAGCAAAGGCTTGTTCAAGCGATAAAATAAGCACTTTTTGCTGTTCAGGCCACAATGAACACTGGCAGCATTATTTTTTAATTTGCTGAATTTTACCAGAAACTGATGGGACAAATAAAATGGTCAGAGCACTAGCAGAGGTGTGTACACAGTATTGCAAACTATCACAATCTTCAATACAAAGCAGCTTAAGATTCTAGATGCTACAAGGACATATTTGAGTGATCTAATCTTGTGATAAATTAATAAATTCATGATGTTTTCTACACTTCAATACGTTTTAATATTTCCTCAAATACAGATGACTACCTTCATGATTTGAGACAATCTTTTAAAAAAAGTGTATTCAAGGCACAACATTGCTGCCCCAGCCTTCCTTTATGAAAATAGACTATATTTAATATTATGACATAACTTTCCAGAACATGTAATTGTTAACATGGCAATACTTCATATATTTGCACATGTATTGTGAAATGATGCAGTATCTTAGGAATATATTTTTATTTCAATAGTTTTAGCATATTTTATTTCTGTAAGAATTTGTCCTTGCTTGTAACAGTTTCTGTATTCGAAAATCACCTGGAAAAACAGATTCAAGAGTAAGAAGTGTTCCTTTTAAGTGCTGATCCTGACCAAATTTAATCAAGACGAAACCTACCACCAATGAGCAGAGCACAGAGAGAAATGATACAACCTCTTTAAAGGGTGTATCTGTGTGTGTGTACATGTATGTGTGTGCATGTGTGTGTGCATGTATATGTGTGTATGTATGTGTGCGTGTGTGCATGTATATGCGTGTATGTACAGTATATGAGTGTGTGTGTGTGTGTGTGCATACGTGTATGTACAGTATACGTGTGTGTGTGTGTGTGTGTTTGCATGCGTGTGTGTTCAGTATATGAGTTTGTGTGTGTGTTTGCATGCGTGTATGTACAGTATATGAGTGTGTGTGTGTGTGTGTGTGTGTTTGTGTTTGCATGCATGTGTTGACGTGTTTGTTGTACAGCTTTCTCTGCCCCTGCTGTTGCACAACATTTCTATTTTTTCTGAATTCTTCTAAAGCAGCCCAGATCTCCCCCTTTTTGCAGACACCTGCAGATCAGCTGAGACCAACTGGCTGACCTCCCCAAAGTCCTTAATTACACAGCGGGCCTGAGAGCCAGGGTGTTGTGCACTGTCGACAAGTGCAGGCTGGAGAAGCTCTAGCCTTCCCCAGAGTGGCACTGGACCTGACTCAGCACATCTGACGCTGTTTACCAGACCCGTCCACTGCGATCATTATTACCGAATGTGCGCTTGTGGCTATCCAGGCCAGACACCGCGGAATTAACCCCTGCAGTGCTGACGTTCGCATCCCTCACCCCCATCGGAACCCAAACCCCTGGAGCCTCTCACGCATGCTCCTTCAGGCTTGGGGTGTCTTTAACACACATGTGCACACAGATGCTCTCAGTGCATTTACAGTCTCGGTTGGAGCCCGGCTGTTCTTCATTAAATTAGCATTTTTATAAAGATTTTCTATGTGGGTTGCTTTTAGCACATAGTAGATTGTGGATGTTTGTACTATGGCTGATGAAGTCATGTGCTATATATACACTACATTGCAAAAAAGTATGTGGAGACCTGACATCCAAGATCTCAAAATTATGGGGATTAATATGGAGTTGGTCCACCCTTGGCTGCTATAACAACTTACACTCTTCTGGGAAGGCTTTATACTTGATGTTGGAACATTGCTGCAGTGATTTTTTTGGCTGGACCGCAACAGCGGGTCCAGGCCTACAAATGCGAATGTCTGTGACTTACTGAGTGAGTGGTGAAGTTACACCATTGGTCGGCCGAGTTATGACGTCACACCATTGGTCGGCCGGTCCTGCTATATACTAGGTTTTGACCTGGTGTTGTTCCATTCAGCCAGAAGAGCATTAGTGAGGTGGGCACTGATTGGATGATTAGGCCTGACTTGCAGTTGGCTTTCCAACTGATTCCAAAGATGTTGGATTGGGTTGAGGTGAGGGCTCTGTGCAGGCCAGTCAGCTTCCTCCACACTGTACTCAACAAAACCATTTCATATGGTCCTCACTGTGTGCCCAAAGGCATTGTCATGCTGAAACAAGAAAAGACCCTTCCTCAAACTGTTGCAACAAAGTTGGAAGAGCACAATTCTCTGGAATAGCATTTTATGATGTAGCATTAAGATGTCCCTTCACTTGAGGCCTAGCCCAAACCACAAAACAGCCCCAGACCATTATTCCTCCTCCACCTCCTCCTCTATCATTATTCTTTGGTAGTATTTGGGCCAGTACATTTGGCACTATGCATTTTACCAAAACCAGATTCATCTGTCAGACAGACAGATAGTGAAGCATAATTATTCTAGAGAACGCATTTCCAGTGCCCCAGATTAAAATGGCGGTGTGCTTTACACCAATCTAGCCGATGCTTGGCAATGTGCATGATGATCTTAGGCTTGTGTACAGCTGCTAGACCATGGAAACTCATTTCATGAAACAGTTCTTGTGCTGACGTTGTTTCCAGATGTAGTTTGGAACTCTGTAGTGAGTGTTACAACTGAGGACAGATACTTTTTGGAAGTAAACTTCACTGGAACTAAGGGGCTGAGCCCAAATCATGAAAAACAGCCCCAGACCAAGGGGTGTTCAGATACATTTGGTTAGATAGTGTACATATACATACTCTATACATTCACCATTCTCTCTTGTTTTGTTTAGTCACTTCTGTTGATCTCTCCAAAGACCAAAAAATGCACATATTATACATTCATATTCTGAACCCCGCGCATACTTTAAAGTTTCTCTCTCTACCTCTTTGTTGGTTTTCTTCCCATAATCTCACTCTCTCTATGTAGGAATAGCACCCCTCTCTCTCTCTCTCTCTCTCTCCCACCCTCCCCTGTGTTTATTTGTCTCCTTCTCCCTCTTCCTCTCCTCTGGTGTGTGTTTCCACTGTGGTCCCCTCTAGCCGTGTCTGGCTCGGGGATCCAGCTGTTTTGTCTGAAACTCCAGATGTGGGACGATAAGGAGGTTCCGCGCCTGTTGCTCTCCCAGCCGCCCGTAGCGGTAGCAGCGTTTACCCGTCTCGGTCTGCCGGTGTGGGCCGTGCCCGGCTAGGAAATGGCCTAACTTGCGCTGGGCTGACTTAAGAGGGGGATGAAGTGAAAGTGTGACTGCCTGACGGACGGTCGTACTGACTGGCTGACAGGCAGCCATGTTGCATGACTGACAGGCAGCCATGTTGCATGACTGACAGGCGGATAATCTTCTGCACAGGCCAGTGCTCATGTTAGACAAGGCTCCCTCCCCCGACAACACAGTACTCATCACTGCACTTGAGCTGTGTTTCCCTGTCACAAGACACACACACGCACGCATGCACACACACACGCACATACGCACACACGCACGCACGCATGCACACACACACACACACACACGTGTATGGATGCCACCAGTGGAGCACCAGTGGTGACTGACACATTATTTCAAGAATGACACATTTGATTCACATCCAGATTTGAAAGTGCTGGATGAGTGTAAGGCAGTTCTTCCCACACATTCCTGCAGGAAGAAAAGAACTCTGGAGGGCTTCCGGGCGCAATGTCACCCTGTTGATAATTACCCAATGGATCTGTATTCACAAAAAGTTACAAAAAGGAATGTCATTCAAACGTGTCGGATTTCCATTGTAAAATAATGCACCATAATAAATTAGCGAAGTCACTGCGGCAGTAAACTGAAGAAGTCTTCCTAACAGAGTCTTTCTCTGTATTTCCAGTGTGATGATGACCTAGGTGAACTCAGACGAAATTCAGCCAGAATCCTCCTCCCTCCAAGGAACAAAAGCTCCCCAGACGTGGGTGGAGCCCGTCCCCACCCACGCCTCACAGCGCTCATGTGCGGCTGGCTGCTCTATGCCTGCCTTGTTGTCTGGGCGCGGGCGTACAGGTGGGTTACCTGGCAGCCCAATCCTGGCCCTTCAGCACACCTGGCAGACCAGTGCAGACAACCGCTGACAGGGAAAACATGACAGAGATTGATGGGCTGGCGACCACAACTGCATTCCATTGTCTTTGTAACTGTGAGAACTCAGCAGCAGCCTAACACACACACGCACACACACACACACACACACACACACCTATACACATACACACGCACAGACACCCAAATGCATACACACACAAACACTAAAGCATACATAAACACATACCCACACAAACTCCGAAGACGTTGACTCCAAAAAAAGCACTGCATTCACTGGGTTTCCTTGCTCGGCTTGAGCGACCAACTAGAAGCATAAAAAAAACAAATCAAAAAAGGTTAAGTGTGAGTTACAGTGTGTGGTTTTCCATCAAAGACATTCATTATCACCAAGCTATTATACATTTCCACTCTTCTAGGCTGGTTTCTCATTATGTTTTGGCTCTTGAGCTCTACCAGATAGCTTCTATTTAGCTTCTTACCTCAGGGCTGTCTTAACCAGAATGGAAACATGGTCTTTTAAAGTGCCATGTTTCTCTGGTTTGTTCATGTCTTGTTGTTTTATCCTTCGGGAACAATGGCTGACCTGGCTCTGCCTTCAGCTCTCTAGTTATCTGACCCAGATAGACACTTGGAATGGAAATCCCCACACACAGAAAACAGGTTGAGAAAGCCGCCCAGAGGTTTCCAAAGCCACTGTCTGGTCTGCAGGCGTATCCCATCTGGGTTTTTGAGGGATCGTCCTTGGACTGTCTGTGTGACTGGGACAGTGGAAGGCCTCAAAACCATGCAGACTTGGCATTTCCCCAGTGCAATGGAAGGTGAATTGTCTCTGTATAAGAAGTGTTCGGAGAAGTAAAACCCAAAATCCTTCCATCAAATGGCTTCTTGTTCCTGTGTAGCCACTAAATAATCACTTTCTGCTCCTCCACGACAAATTAAAGAAACGCAGGCGTTGACCAAAAGTACATTCTTACAGCTGCCCACAGTGCTGTCCAGTTCTGAAAGATTCTTTTGATGTCATATCTTTTCCCCTGGAGACTCTGCCTGTGTAAAGGTCGCTGGTTTCTGTGGTGTTTGGTGGAGTACAACAGGGTGGATTTGCACAAAGGGTCCTTTTGAACAAAACTGTGAACGCCACATAAACACTGGGGTCCAGGGTCGCACAGTAAACCTAGGTAAGATATGACTAGGTTCATTAAAAAAAAAAAATTAAAAAAAAACTTGGCACTGGAGGACAATGCTGTCCAGGATCCGCATGGATGCAGTGTAACTGTAACTCTTCCCGTGGCCCCCCAGTCCAGCGCATCATCCTCACCATCCTCATCCTCAGCGAGTCCGTAGTCCCAGTAGAGGTAGGAGATGAGTGCGGGAACTGTGAGCGCTCCTGTGTTGATGCGGACCGTATGCAGCGCAGTCTGCACGCAAAGTTATCTGATTATCGCTGCTGCACATAACTCAGTGGGCTACAGGCAGTAATTAGGACTACCTTGCCCCAGGGAAGGGTGCGCAGACACACAGTTAAAGAGTAACCTATTCCCCTGGCCCTGCTCTCGTCCAAGGAAAAAAAGAACAAAGCAAAAGAAATAAAAACACACTTGGTTCCCGTAAAAACGGGAGGAGGGGTTTGGGAAGTCGGGTGAGTCACCGCTGCTCCTTATAATGGCTCTGCTCTTCTCAGCCGGCTGACTTTGGATCTGCAGTTACTTCAGCCGCCATCTCAGCCAGCCGTCTCTAATCATAATCAGGGCCTGGCACGCGCGCGGAGACCAGCACACACACACGCGCCCGCACACACACACACACACGCAGACACACACACACTCTCACACACACACGTGCGCGCACACACACAGAAACAAACACACACACACACACACACACAGACACAAACACAGACACACACACACACACTCACACAGACACAGACACAAACACAAACACAGACACAAACACACACACACACAGAAACAAACACACACATGCACAGACACACACACACACAGACACAAACACACACACACACACACAGAAACAAACACACACACACACACACGCGCACACACACACACACACAGACACAAACACAAACACACGCACACACACACACAGAGAAACAAACACACACATACACACGCACGCACACACACACACACACACACACATAAAACACACACACACACACGTTTGTCCCACTGCTCACAGCTGCAGACACGCACACAGCTGCGATCGTCCAGCTGGCTGGCACATGCATGGTCTTGATGTGGCTCTGCGTTTGAAAACCACATAAGAAAAACAGTGCATTTGCGACAGTTCATAAATGACTTGATTCCAGACTGGGGATCTTGCACTTAGAGGGGGATGTCTCAGATGGTGACTGGGGGAATTCTAGACTAACTTGTGCAGGGAAGGATCTATGTTCTAACACATACAACCTTAAGTTTCATTAAGTGTTACATAACAGAAGGAATACAAAAAAAACCCCAAAAAAAACCGAAGAAATCCTTACACATACTGACTCTGTAACTGGAACATATCACAATAGATGTATAAAAGCAGATACATGCGTAAAGACAATCCAATGAATAACAGTATATATCTCATAATATCTAAATGTCAGCACAGGCAGCAGAATGTGCTCCAGGTGCTCCACCTCCGCAGCTGTACAGTAATTCTTCCACTCCTCAGCCCATTTTATTCCATTTATTAGAATGAAAACAACACCGCGTTTGGAATCAATTATTTTTATGGCAGTGTTTCCAAACAGGCGTAAATCTGTGGCTGAAATTTGGTGGGAGCTTTTGGTTTAGATTAATTGGTTATGCACAGTCATCAAGAATTTGAAGGGGGTTTTTTTTCATTGATTGGCTGCACAAGCTAAGTTCTCTGATGCCAGTGATTTTGCTGATGATGCTGTTTTAAAGTGATGTTTGTCTGCTCAGAGTCGGCAGATGTAATTTAACTCTATAGCTAACTCAGGTACAACTGACTTCAAAGGTGTATGAATGAATACATACATGCGCATACATACACACACACACACAAGCAAATATATATGTATGTATATATATAAACAAAAAGTGAATATACCCATGCATTGTCTTTGTCTAGAAGATATTTATAATTAAGACAAATTTGTGTTTTTGGTATACAATTTTATAGCTTTGCATGATTATAACTTGAAACTGTTTAATCTCTCACTTTAGTATTGCATGGACTGTATCTGTTTTTTTTTTTGTCTTTCTGTAAATCATATTTCTCTCATCTTTCTGACACTAAGATTTTAAAAAGTCACATCACAAGACAAGTCTGTTCATATACTGAAATAAGCACCTAATTTGTATGTATTGTCTAGGCAGACAGCTAATCCCATGTCACGCACATATATTGTATTCAGTAACCATCAGACCTCAATTGATGTGTGTCAAGTCATTGTTAGAAACTGACAAGGGAAAAGCATGTAAGATACTCACGATATAAAGCAAGGGTTTTCAGAACATTTGAAGAACAGGAGAATATAAGCTAGTAAGCTATAGCAGGCTATAAAAACCTTGGGGAACTCTTACCCTTGACTTCAACCTTCAGATTTAGAGAGTAGAGAAAATTGCAGTCATACAAAATGGTCTGACCTCCCCTTGAACATTTGAAACAAATCAAAAGACCCATTTTTCTGAAGCCTAAAATGAATTAATCCCTAAGAGCATTGAAAGGATGCAACAAAGGAGGGTCTATTACATCGCAGGATCGATTTAAGTATTACACAACAAAGGCAGTGGTTTATAGTGCTCATTTCTATTACAATTACATCTGCCCCTTCACTGAAATAAACCTTTAAGAAGTAAACACAGCCAATTAATTTTGTAAATTGGACAACATTGAGGCTGAACATACATTTTCTGGTGTAGGGTATGAAAGTTATTAAGCTCTACTGTCACTGGGTGGAGATCATACGAAAACATGTAATGAAGGTAATTCACTGGCACTCCTAAACCTATGGCTGTGTTCAAAACGCACGTGTCTGTGCCCTAAGTGCTCATTCACTTGGCACTGAGTACTGCCAAGCACACTGCTGAATATGTGCTGCATCAGCAAGCGTGCGAGTCTGCAATACACACAAAAGTATTCACATTTGGAATGCCCCTTTCATGTCATCGCCTCATCATGACCTTTGACCCATATGTCCATGGACCACGTTTATCAAACTTGCCAAAGTATTTCAACAGAGGTATTTTGGTACAACAAAATGCCTGTTGACATATTGCATTTGTTGTCAGTGCTTTCTTCTTTGTTGGATGTAGCATGTAGAAAGGAATCCTGGGATAGGTAGGGTAGGTAGGCTAAAGTATTGTCATTGCAAATTCACGTGTGGCATTCTCACACACCTGTGTTCACCCTGTGAATGCCTGATTTGACACAGTTGAGATTAACTGCTTTAGGCTTGTAGCACGCAACCACACCTCACACAGAGAGTACAACCACTTAAATCCCAGCTCAAGTGAAACTGATAATTGGGGGTCATTATAAAGAAAGGGCAGTAAATTGTATTAAATTAGGCCAAAGTATTTACATTCACAAACAGTCACAGGACCACAGGCTTGCTTATCTGTCTTTGTGTCAGGTTAAACATTAGCAATAAAAACCTGTAATTTGTGATCTGTCGATAATTACCCAGGCTACATACACTCAGAGATTACATCATCACTTTGTTTGTCTCTTAGTCTGTCTGTGAACGAGATAGCTAAACATTTCACAGACGTTCAGACAATACTTAATAGTGCTAAAGGAATGCGCTCCACCAACTGCTGCTCTTGTTTGTAAACATGTATATCACTGCAGTCTGGAAACGTCTCAGAATTAATTACCCTGATTACATTTCACTTTCCTTTCTCCATGGCGCTCATGTACAGGCATTGGAGCCGGTGTGGAAAACATTTCCTGGCTTACGTTGGTTCACTTTTTCCTTACATCTCTCATTTGGGAATTTTTCCTACCGCAAGCATCTTAATTTTAAAAAACAACAAGTTTGCTATGTCTTTCTGGAAACAATCAACGCAACTGCACCCATTCGGGTTTTTTAATTACATCAGTACTGTCTAAACTTTGCCAGAATAACCATGTAGATACTTAAAAGCAGCATTAAAAACAGAGTCTAAATTAGTTTAATTAGTTAAGTTAAATTAGTCAGATCATAAAACAAAAGAGATAATTTACCAATTACCATGCTGTTTAACTGTGTGTGTCAAATCAGACCCCCCAAATCTGTTGAGATTTGCTTCGGGGTAATTTGGCAAATCACAATAAACGTTAAAACCAATTACAATGTAATGGGCCTAATTTTTAATTTCCCCATTTCCTCTCAGAACTGCAGAGTGAACGCTTCCGTGCTGTTTTCCAGGAGTGAGTTCTAATTGTTTTTTTGCATCTGAGGAGGACAGTTGGGAAGAGGCTGTGGCCTGCCAACCGTCTGTCAGCCTGGATCCCGGGGATTGCCCGTTGCTGTCGCTTGCTGTTTCCTCCTCGTCAGACGCAAGCAGATATTGTATTCACAGCAGTCACTGCCATAATTCCCCTCAGCACGACAGCCACGTTTCTCTCATTCAACCAGACAGGCCTGTGAATGCTCAGATCAGATCACCCCCATTCTCTGTAAATGCACGCACGAATGCACATACACACACACACACACACACACACACACACACACACACAGACACATGCACTCACACATGCACACTTACAAACACACACATGTGCACATCCTGTTTTCCCTCGCTGCAACACTGTCCTGTTTCTCTCTCTCCCTCTTAGGTTCTGTTGCTCTCTCTCTCTCTCGCTCTCGCTCTGTCTCTTTCAGATGCACACACTTCAAGGAAAAAATGTAAGAAAGCCACTTGGAATCAAACACATGGGTTAGTCCTCTGGGAAAGTGGTCTGTGGAATAAACACACCCACGCATTTTATTGCGCTACAGTATGACTGCAAAGACTACGAATGTCCATAAAATGCGTTCGGTGTGATTTATGAAGAAAAGGCCGCGTTGCTTTTGCGAACACAGGCGCGTAATGTTCCGGCCCCACGCTCGCACAGATCCTGACTCACTTTCCTCAGCTCCGCGGATTTCCACTTCCTCTCTGGACGGGACTCTGAGGAAGCTCGGGCCGAAGGGTTGTTGGAGGTGTTTATTCAATCTGGAGCCGGTTAGGGGACGGCCCCTGGGCCAGAGCGGAGCTGAGTCAGAGAGCAGGCGCACATGACTGTGATTATGATTTTAATATCAATGCGCATAAATGATGCTAACGCGTACACTCTAAACCACAGAGAATGAAGAACGTGACCTCTGGCTCATTAGCTGTGGTCTTTTCTTTTGATTCTGTCTTGGTTTTTTTCTCATCAGTTTAGTCTTTGCCCTAATTTCCTGCTGACACTTTCTCCCTCCTTCAGCTTTGTTAACACGCCCCCACCACCCCCCACCTCTCTCTCCCACAAGAGAACGATGAGGACATGGTTTTGCAGCTGGCTGGAGGTAAACTGAATAGTCACAGACACATTCCCCAGCAGTGACAGTGCACTCTCACGGGTCTGATCGACTTCCAGCAGCCCTGCGCACAGACAGCAGCCCGAGCTCCCCAGCCGTGACCGGGGGCTTGCCCGTGACTCACCGCGACTCAGCCCGTCTCCGCGCTTCTCCCTTCCGTGCCAGCGGCTCGCCGGGACGGACCGGCCAGTTCAAAGCGAGAGCGCATAAATGCATGTTTACGATACGGGCCGGTATTGACAGCGTGAGGAAAAACAACTTATCTTCCCCCAGCGCAGTCACTCTTTGATGTTGGATCGCACCTGGAATTTTTGGCTTGGTTCAGCCGTCCACCCACACACTGCCTGGGGGTCGATTGGTGGGGGCGGGGGGGGGGAGGGGTGCCTGGTTTGGCTTTCACTGCCGGTGCTGATCCCGTGTGTCATACGCGGCATTCCCCCTTATCGACTGCTTTTCCTTTTACTCTGTCTCAGGCTGAAAAATTATGCCAAAGTGGATTGGAAATACATGCAGTAAAATACAAGCAACCACATGACCTCTCTCTGTGTGCTTTACTTTAGGTAAATATGGATTATTATTATTATTATTATTATTATTATTATTAGTAGTAGTAGTAGTAGTAGTAGCAGCAGTATTCTTTATTATTGTTATCATTATTACATTACATTACATTTATTTAGTGGACGCTGTTATCCAAAGTGACATACAAAAGTGCATATCATGGTATTATTATTAATAATAACAATAATGATAATAATAATAATACATTGAATTTATAAAGTGCTTTTCTCACCCTCAGTGCTGCACAGGACTGCAAATATAACAATAAACACAGGTAAAACAAAAACATACATTGGAACAGGAAATATACTTAAGCGTGACACATTCATTCAGTGACAATAAAAGAGAAAACACAGAAAGTTTAGTTAAAATGAGAGTATTTCACGAAGCAGGATTACAGAGTTAGCTGGATAATTGCGCTGAGTAAAACCCTAAACAGTGTTTTTTTTTAAACTTCTGTCCTGATTTGAGAAGGTTAGCGGGTTTTACTCAGCGCAGTTATCCTGCTAACTCAGTAATCCTGCATTGTGAGACAGGGCACAGGCTAGAAAATAAATTAGAAAAACGTAAAGGTATTCTTCAACTTGTAATTTAGCAATCACCCTTTAAATATCAATTGAGAAAACCCAGCATACTTTTACTAATTAAATCAGGGCAGTAGGTTCACCAAAGGGTAAACACAGCAAAAAGACTGTGAGTAAAAACAACAAACCAGCAAAAAAGAGAGAGAGAGAGAGAGTGAGAACAACAATCTATCACAAGCACTGGAATCACCTTTTTGACCCATTTGCTGATGCACTTTCATCTCCTGGGTCCCTGTCTAGGACAATCTCCACAGAGAGTACTTTAAAAGAGTGGCTTAGCCTACATTCAAAGCCAGCACTGTTATGTTATAACTGCCTTGAGGTTTGGAAAGTTTGACGGAAAACGTCAGTGTCTGTCCAGCACGATGAGTTTCTTTCCAGTTCTAGCCTCTGTTGTGCATCTACTTGTGTACATGGGAATGTGTGCGTGTGTGCAGTGAGTGTGTGCAGTTTCAAAATACCACTCAATATGTTCTCCCACTGTTGTATGGAATTTATGGAGAAAGTAATTCAGCAGTAGCGCTGATGCTTTAGGGTCTTTCCCTCTTCATCTGTTTAACATCCAGGCAGGAGGGCATTGAAGGGGAAAGAGAATAATCAGAGAGAGAGAGAGAGAGAGAGAGAGAGAGCTGTCAGACCTGGACAGCTGATCTGTCAGTGTGTGCTCCAATCAGCTTATTTCCTGAAAGACATAGACGTGCATGTCCTTCACCTGTCAAAACCTCAGTTTGAGAGAAAAGACAGAAGGAAATGTGACTGACGTGACCCTTTTCTTTCAGTTCCCAACGGCTTTTCCGTTTTCCCTTAATCGCTCCCACAAATGCCGCTTGTTTCCCTGGCAACAGCTATTTCTGTTTGTCCTTTCATTTCCCTACAACTGAAAATGAGTACATTCTATGCATTCTATATACAAATGTGGCAAGTAAGATCTTTGTGACTGGATTATGCCTGGGCCTTGGGTTGTTCTGTTGCAAAGTATTCCAACCTATCTCTCTGTGTCAGCCATTTTGAGAGGTTTCTCTTCTGTTCACACTTACTGAATAGAGGCTGAAAGTGTATTATTCTGAATTAACTGCTGAAAATGAAAATCTGAATCAGGGGTTGAAAAGTTGATTATCTATACACATTTCCGCTGCTTTTTTGTGTGTGCCAAAAACAGCAAGAAAAGTGTTTCTTGAGTGTGAAGCTCAAAAGTTACCAGAAGAGCACAAAGTACGACAAATTTAGAGGGGAAACCCAGAGCAACGATTGTGCTAACTCAGTCATGTGAACGTAGAGAAGAATTTTGAATACAAATCAGCACACATATAGCCCTCCAGGAACCATATAAATATACATTGACTTTCATTATCAAAATGAGTAGTGGAAGGGAACATTTGAGGATTTCCTTGACATGATACGGTGTATTCAAAACCTTCACAAGAAAAATAAAACCAGTCGTAGAAGATTTGTGGGAAAGGATTTAGTATAAATTTTCTGCATATTTGAGCAATTCTCTGTGGAAAAAAAGGAAAAGGACAGAAGAACGTGTGTTTTCTGTGGAAAAACAACAACAACTGCTGGCTGCTTATACCGTGAAAATCAAGAAATATGTGAACTGGTGACACTTTCTTGCACTCTGTTCCAAATACATGTCTCTGTTATATCACTGGAACTGACTGTGTGAACTGTGGAGAGAGAGAGAGAGAGAGAGAGAGAGAGAGGTGCTGTTCCTGCATAGAGAGAATGAGATTACAGCAAGAAAAACAGGACATGACAGAAAACCAAAAAAAAAAGAGGGAGAGAGAGAAACTGGAAAGTATGCACGGAATTCAGCATATGAATGTATAATATGTTTCTGGTCTTTGGAGAGATCAACGGAAGAGACTAAACAACACAACTTTATTTAAAGATATCTGTTATATATGGAGAAGCAGGAGCAATGGCACTGTATTGTGGTTGGAGGTTAATACAGTTCCAAAGGGCCCTGGCTAACAGGGGCCCTCAAAAAACATCAGAACATAGCATTTTCTGGGGTGGCCTGGGGTGGTGGGGCCCAAACGGTCCCAGAATCCCTGGTGGCACCCCTGAGCTGGAGCTAGAAAGAGAGTTGGTCACGATGATGTCACAACACTCGTCCTAACGTTGCTATGCTGTACCCAGGCTGAACAATATATGCTTCAGCAAAGCTCTGGTGCTCTGGCGGGGAAGCTCACCATATCTTATTGCTGTTGCCGCGCTCACGCTCCGGGTTAGGCTGTCAAGCCCATAGGCACACCGGAGTCCCAGGATCCATGTGGTGTCAGAATGAATAGACCAGTCACTGTGAAAACACAAGGGGACAGCCGAGGAAGATGGCCACTGCATGAAATGAATGGTCAATACGAATGATTTAATGGAAAGAAACTGGATTCGTATTTGTCGCCCAAGATGTGAATTCTGGGCATTACATTTTGCCATTGTATTTTAGACTTATGAAATACATCTGTGCTTCTTCACACAGAAGGGCAATTTTCATACATGAAAGCATTCACACAGGCATGCGCACAGACACGCATACGCATCACACAAGCACACATATACGCCACGCACACACACACACACACACACAATCTCCTGCGTTGACTACAGGAAGTGCAGAACATCCTGTGTGAGTCTGCCTCCATTTCACAGGAAGCGCGTTGTGGGTCAGCAATTGCCCACCGTGTGAATGAAAGCGGAGGAGGTGGGGGATGACACTGAAGACTCTAAGTGATACATTTTTAAAAAATTCAGGTGTTTGACGGGATGCCAAAGGAAGGCCTGGCATTCATTTCCACCTGGTGATAATTTGCATTCTTTCACATCCACAGAGGGGCACACTGGCGGGCAGCAGGTGCTTCTTGGGCCGCCGGCACTGCACCGAAGGAGAATAACTTCAAAGAGAAAGTTAAAATGTTTAATGAGAGCAGAACCCCACATGCCCCCAACACGGCCAGGGCCCCGACCCCAGCCCCCTCACCCCCCTCACCCCCCTCAGCCTGACTTTCCCACCCCTCAGTGCGACCCTGCACACGTGCGTTCCCTTGTGCTCAGAACTGCCTGCAAATCACAAGGACCCATTACGCTGATTATAATTGGCCGTTTGCACAGGTGCTCATTAGGGCCAGCTGAAATATCTGCTGAGACTTGACGAGGCTGGTGCCTAACTCCACCTAATGTGGGGCTGGCCTGGGAAAAACAGGTGCACCTGCGCTGGCTCTTCATGACTGCGGTTAGGCTCTGCCTCATCTCATTTATATTTATGAGATTTGCGGGATTTTTTTTTTCAGCCGCAATTTGCGTTACGGTTTTTGTTATGAATGCGTGCAGGTGCGCGCATACATGGGCTTGCTAATCGCCAGCTGAGCCGTGGAAAGAGTGGAACCAGGTATACAGCATTAGCAGAACACCTATATCATTCTCACGTGCGTTCCTGCAAAGTCTGCCGCAAGCTTGCGTTTATATTTGCTTGTATTTATGTTTAAATGTGCAAGCGCAGTCCTAATCAACGTAATCGACATTGGCAACGGCAGCCAGTCCTCTCCATATCATCAATTTGTCGAGTGTCTACAAGCAGTTGGTTGGCTTGGCTAGAACTCAGATGGTGGATTTTCTGGGAAACCCAGGGTACCATGGGAGGGGGTAAATGGGAACCAGCGAGGTACTCCCATCCATCCAGACAAAGTGGGACCTGACCATAAGTTCTGTAGTTCTGAAGTTTTCCAGAGCATACAGAACCTCTGTAGTTCTGTCTTTTGGATGAGGTACTGAATTATTATTTTCAATGGCATTTGTAGTGATCCGTGCTAGTGTGAACCCCATATTTCAGTCAAATTCTCCTGATAGGAATCTCTGTGTGGCCCAAAAAAACCTCTCGCCAAAATCCAAGACATGCTAAATTAATTTGGTAGCAGCAAGAAGATATTTGAGTGCATTGTTGTTGGTGTATTCTTAATAAACGTTCTGCAGTGCCTTACTAAAAATACAGTGTCATTCCAATTAATAACATGAAATATCAGTAATTCTAGGCATGCTTGTCAGCTCACTCAGCAAACAATGTTTTGTGAATTTATACATATGTATGATGGCCAAAACCAATTAAGGTGTAACCACTGAAGGGGAGAAAAAAAAAAAAAGAAAAGAAAAAACTTGACATACAGCTCGGAGAACATCCAATCACTAACTGTGCAGCCAAAACACACAGAGCCAGCGAGAGGAGCGTCGAGCACATCCTGTTCTTCCTCATTCGCGCTAGGGTCTCCACCCCGCGGGAGGCAGCGATCTGCGCTCGTCCCCGTACGGACGGCGCCGCTGGCGCTGCAGCGTACCGAGCTGAACCGCGCGTCCGTGGGAGGAAGCCGTCGCCCTGAGCGGAAGGGAAACGAAAACCCCTGCAGGTCCTCGCCGAACCACAGGGATCGGGAACGCCTTCGAATGGGCGGCTCGCCATGGCGACAAAAAAAAACTGACATTTCCAGTTTCGATAGAGAACAGAGTTAACCGTTTAAATGCTGGACCGATTTGAGTAGACTGTGGTCTCCCCTGACTGAAATCTCACAATCCCCCCCCCCCTTTCTCTTTTGCAAGCACTATGAGAGATTTCAGAAGTAACTGCAGCCGGGCTGTGTCCATTTTAGCTTGGGCCAGTCACACTGCTATGCCAATAAGCTGTCAGAAGGGATGCATTGTTCTAGACACAGTGCAGTAATGAGGGAATAAAACACTTTTGTAGTTGTGGAAGTAAGAGACTGCACTCAGCGCTGGTCAGAAAGCATGCTTTTGGATATGCAATGCGTCTGCAAAAACATACATTCGGTTCAATCTATGGTACATGTGCAATCTTTTTTTAATACTTATGTGTGTTTGTGTACGCATGTGAATTCATGTCTGTGTGTGTGTGTGTGTGTGTGCGTGCGCGCGCATGTGAGTGTGTGTGTGTACATGTGCGTGTGTGTCTGTGCATTTGGGATACACTTCTGCTTTCAGAGCTATTTTAGGTAAAGGAACATTTACTTCCTTCTATCTGAAACAGCTAGAGTGCATGTTGAACAGAGGCTATAAACTGGTTTTAACCTGTACTGTGATAGTTGCATATAGCTTTCATTTGTAAATAAATGTGCATTCAGACCAATTTCTAAAAAACCCAGGCAAAAAATGAGGAAGCAAGACATATAGAGGCAAAAGTATAAAAATACTCCTGTTTCTATATGTCCAAGTGAATATGCAAATAAAATTGAATTGAAATGAGTGAGAGAGAGAGAGAGGCAGAGAGAGAGTGAGAGCAAGAGATCGAAGAGAGAGGGAGAGCGAGTGAGAGAATGGTGGTAAATAGGGGAATTTCTTGAGGGGACCACAAGATCATTCATTCCAATTACTAGCAACTCTTTTTCGCTTTCATTTCTGTGAAAATTAAATGCCAGGACTTTCACAGGAACCTCCATCAGGGCTGGGGTGGGAGCCCGCAGAGGTGGTCCAACCGGTGCGGTGCGGTTTGGGGGGGGGTGGAAAAGCGATGCGAGGACAGATGAGATGCAGGTGGAGGAATGGCTCACATGTAAGGGGGGGTGGGGGGTGAAGGGGGGGGGTGGGGGGTTTGCTACGCCTCGGCAGGAAGCTGGTTGTTCTTCTGCAGGGAAGTCACATGAGAGCACGCGGACCACCTACACACACAACAGCGCTCAACATGCTCCACATCCCGGAGGTCTCTGAGGGCCGCTTCAAAGGAAACCTGAGTTTCTGCCGCAGATGTTTGTTTTTCCCCCCGTAAGGTATTGATTGATTGCGTTCTCCTCAAAGTTCGTGTCAAAAGGTCCAGAAAAAAAAAAGAAGAAGCTGCGTAAGAAGGCTGTGTTCAAAATAACAACAAAGCTCTTCGAAGGAAAAAAAAAAAAAGGTTCAATAAAGAGCAAGTAATCAAACAAACAAACAAAAAAAAATCCTTGAAGCATCTCTCGACATTCTATTTTGCGAGGTGTTGTGTGTTCAAATGGAAACGGGACACGGTGCGCTGAAGTTTATCCATTTCTGTTCTGTCAGATACAGCCTCCACCAGGCCTCAGGCTTCCCTTCAGTCTCACATCTGTCTCCTTATGCGTCTCACAAGCCAAATCCATACAGGACATTCTCCTTTAGCCTGTAGGGTCAATGTGGAATGCTGTTAACCCAGCTGACTACCAGGCATTATGGTACTGTCAAAATACAACTTTCATAAACACTCCCTCCAAGCTCCGAGTTCTGGAGTGCTCTGTCACACTGAGTAATATGGCATCACATCACCATTCGTAGCTCCAAACAAGATGGACTGACACTGTTATGGAGATGAAACTGACACAGATATGTATGAACGCGACACAAATGCTCAAACCGCTTATGTACAGTCAGTCCTGGCTGTAGAAAATACAAAGCAAGATTACATAAAGACATTATAAGTGTATATCTGTGCTCTAGCCCACTGACTGCTTTAAAAACAGGTCAGCAAAGACAACATACTCTTATTTCATATGGAAAATCACCAATGGTAGAGCAAACATATGTAAATCATTACAGTAGTGATTAAACAATTTAGTGATGATGTGAGTAACTCAGAGTATTAAGTGTGCGTGTGTTTGCGTGTGTGTGTGTGTGTGTGTGTGTGTGCATGTGTTAATTTTTAAAAGGATGACAGTAAAATATTTTCTTTTACGTGCACATGATAGTACAGCAGTGGAGCTCTGGGTGTAGGTTCGGGGGAGTGGTGGGGGTTGACAAATAATTAATCTATTTTCTGGAAGTCAGAAATAATATACATGAGGTTGCTAGGTGGTAGGTGGTAATGCACATTTTGCCAGTAACCTGGCTGTGTGGTTCGTTTAAGAGGGAGTGGCAGAGAGTGAGGCTCTGTGCAGTGTAATTACAGGAGATGGTAGGCACATTGCTTTAGGGGTAGGATGCGTGTTCTCTGGGAGCGGGGTCTCGGTCAAAAAACTTTATTTGTACGGTCCTTTTTACAAAGACGCCATAAGAAAGACACTTCAGAGAGAGAAAAAGGCAACAACAAAAAAAAAAAATAGGCAAAAACCAGGCCTGAACCCTCCAAAAAATGAGCAAGTTGAGAATAAAAAAACTCCCCAGTGGGAAGGAAAGCACTCAGATGGTGGTGAGAATAAACAGGCTGAGAGAAAACTCCCCAGTGGGAACTACTGGAATCATTTTTTTACAATGTAAGGTGTTCAGCCACCTGTCTGCGTTTTCACACTGAACACCGCGGCAAGTCCAAATCGCACATCTTAGAAGCGCACAGCACAACCGTAGTGACTCTCCGAAAACAAAAACATGCGCGACTTAAAGAGATAAAACATGGCCCAATAATGAATTTGTGTAAAGTATGCATTTTAGCATGTCGTTGCCATTTCCTGGTGCATGTGCTAATTTATGAAGAGGGCTGCCTGAAATAGACAGTGATCTTTAACTACTGTGTGGTGAGGTCTTATTAAATGTGCATACTTCTACTGTTAAATTTGATTCAGAAGTACGAGTTCTCATGTCAGAGGCAAAAACAACCGTGCTACTGGATTACCACAGGAATCCGGCTTCAATATGGGCCCACATTTTTAAGAGCCAAAATGTGAACGACTGTCGGGACATCCAGATACATTTCTAGTGGGGGGAAGGTTTCATCCATTTTATATCACAGCCAAAATATTCGATGCATTGAAGTTAGAGCTATCTGTGTACCTTTAATGCATAAATAGACGTACATGTTTTACATTGGAAAAACTTAAAAGGGCGATAAGAAAGCTTGTTTGAGCTTGGTCTCCTGAATCACTCAGTGCACGCTGCAGTTTGTCAGGTACTCAATAGAACAACAGTCTCTGCCACTTGGCTATCTTTTTAGCGAGCGCAACGTGAAGGTAATTTTCCGTGGCAGAGGAACGCATTCCATTTGCTACGAAGACCAGCCCGCAGATTACCGTGGAAAGCGCTTGGCAGGAACCGTAGTCTTCCTCTCTTTGCTGTCACCGATCTCTTGGCTCCCAAGAAATTTGACAAAGTACTGTTTTTGATGCTGTTGTTTATTATGACTCACAATCCGTGAGCTTGGATTAATATGCTGTGTTGCAAGTTGCTCTGAATAAGTATGTACTGCTCATTTAAGAGCAACGCTTCGCCAATGTCTCTCAGCCTACCGCATGACCGGAAAACAGCTCTTTTGAAATGGGTTAAAAAAAGGCTTGATTGCACATTTCAGGAACATAAAACCAAATTATCCGTCCCCCTAATAAACTAGATCAAAATATCAGATTTGCTGTGGCATGGATTTCTGGGAAGGCCGTTTGCAGTAAGCTTGTATTCCCCTATCAGGCCAGTGCCGTTGGTGTCATTTCCTGGAAGCATGTAGGCTAGGCAGATATCACGGTAGTTTGGTTGAGTGTAGTCAGCTTGTGTTTAAACAAACCACTGGTCACCCACTCAGTTTCACACATTGATGCGCACACACACACACACACACAGCCAGGAATTTTCTCGTTTCTTTCGTCCCCTGTTTCTCATGCATTCTCAGTGCATTCTAGATGCTCTGGCCTTCCCGCTTTTTCTTTTAACAATTGCTTTTACGCATGCATGCATGCAACCCACACACGTTGCTCCTCACAAACTACTTCAGAACACCCATGAACACTTCACACATATGAAAGTGCACATGTGGATATGCACGTGTGTACGTGCGCACACACACACACACACGCACACACGCACACACATGCACACACACAGTCATGACAGTTGCGCTGATCTGGTCTGAAAGATGGGGGTGAAGCCATCATGAGCTCATCTGGTGCTTTACTGGAAATCATACGCCATGATTTTTGTCCAGTAAAGTGAACAATGCCGCACATGCTAAAAATAGCCCTTGAACACTAACTGAACTGTGGTAACAACTTACCTTGATGTTAAACACAAGCGTACGTCAATAATGTCCGCTGTACAATTTGCAGATAAAAGCATTGAAGCTTCTTTGTATTGGGTTTTTTGTGATTATTAAACTCCACAACTGTAGTAGTACTTTTTTGATTCTCTTTTTCTCTAGTTTAAAAAAACAACATTTGTCCAACATTCTCATCTCTTGAATTTCAAAACAGTGCACAAAAGTGTATTTGTGGATTTGTGTGTGCGTATTCTGCATGTGTACATTTGGTTAATTATGCACAGTATACCGTACTTTGTTTTACCCATTAATATAGTTTCAGCACTCCTCTAAAGGACGTAATGGGTAAAATGCAGACATTAGCACAATAAACAACGTGATGAGAGAGCCAACAGAGACTAATGACAATAGCAGGAATAAAATGGCTTCATGGTTTCAAAAATTAGGCTTATTTACTCCTGGACCAGTTTGCACATAGAATATGGGAAGGCTACTGATTCAGCAGTTTGGTTGACTTTGGATTATGATTCAGTAGTTTGCACTGAAGCATTTAATTAAAAATGTATAATCTTAATGAATAAATAGCTAAATGATTACATTAAAGATCACACACACACACATTGCTCATTGAAAAGCATGACTAAATTCCAGCGTGACAAATAAGCATGCAAATGAGATTGAAAAACCGTGATATTTAGAACAGAAACAGCGAAAATAAAAAAAACATACTTTTGCCAGTAGAAATAAACAGAAGGAGAAGTGCAGGAGTATGTGGCATGCATGTCGCATAAAACCAGAGCCAATACCCCAGATAAACTCAGGACATGTCCGTCTCCGCCCACAGAGCATAACTTACTGTAAGGCATTATGCAATAGCCTGAAAACAGTGCCTACAAAAACCACAAGAAGATTACCGAGAGCGATGCACTTTATCTAAAAAATAACATGCAAACCACGCAGATTACACAGAGTGTGGCACAAGATGATTAACGGGAGGGGGGGGGGGGGCACAGAGAGGAGCATCCGGGCACGGGTTTGCCTGGCAAACTGTGGCTGCGATATACTAAAAAAATGCAAGGTGGGGTGGAGTAGGGAGGGAGGGGGCATGCTCTCACTGGTATCCTGTTTGAGTGGGGGGGGGGGGCAGGCGGACACCTGTTCCTGCTCCAGAACAGCTTCACTTCTCTGCCAAAAAAAAATGATCTCAAAAGTTAACACACCAACTGGCAACTTGCCTATTTACAGGTACCGCCAGCAGGGATAAAGGCATGTTTGATTCCGCCTTTGATCATATGTACCCTCCCACTGTGTACAACCTGCAAATATTCCAACACAAAAAAACAGAACACAAGTTCAAAACAGAACACATGCAGGCTGAACATAGAACGTACTAAATAGCCACACGAGAATGTGCAGTTTTGCCGAATGAAGACTAGATATAGCAGCAAACACAAGATACTCTCTCTGTTCCTTTATGACACCATTCCCTGTCCTGGCCATTGTCCACA
This sequence comes from Anguilla anguilla, assembly GCF_013347855.1. NCBI lineage: Eukaryota > Metazoa > Chordata > Actinopteri > Anguilliformes > Anguillidae > Anguilla > Anguilla anguilla. Next base: position 67,089,756 of record NC_049202.1, on the reverse strand, counting down.
ATGTCTGTGACTGCCCTGAAAGGACACTTCATTGGACAGAGGTGACCTGTGTGCCCCTCCTTACGTAATCTTCCACAGCACAGCAGTTCAGAACCTTTAGGAGTTTATAAGGGAGCCAAGGTGGCAGGTGAGAAAAAATGTCACATCTAAAAAGTCTGACAACCGCTCACAACGGAGTCGGAGGCACAGTGATGGCTCAGCATTTATTATGCAAGCATTTGGAGCCATTTATTTGCTCATCGTTTCAGATGTAATTATGGGGCTTAGTTCACGATGGAACCAGTAAATCACAAAGCAGCAGCAGCTTTGAAAAAGTCCCGCAGTCAGCGGAAATATAATGGAGGAAAGTTTTTCTGCATGTGCATGGTGCATTCAATTCCTTTCACTGTAAGATTTAGGTCCTGTGAGCCCCGTATGGAAGGAAATATAACCTGGTAAAAGTTTTCCATGTTCAACAAAATTATAATACTTTATATGGACACAAAAAAACAGCAGATACTCAAACTGTAAACTTACAGAATATGAATTAAATGTTATTAGGCATCATGCTAATTAAAAGCGATTGATTTTACTTGAAGAGTCAAAGCAATGGAATCAAATGAGCAGCAGAGGTCAAAGGCAGACAGGACAGATGAAAGGAAAACCAAACCTTCACACTAGTGCAGCCTTCAGCCTTTAAACATTGGTAGTAGGGGGAAAATACAACTGACCATCAAGAGGGACAGACAAACAGTACTGCATGCCATTTGTCTCCTGGAGGGGAGAGGGTGGGGGGTGTGGGGGGGGTCTGGGGTCTGGGTGTGGGGGGGTCTGGCATTTTCATGGTGCACTCATCCACCCCCGAAGCCTCCCGTCTTGTGCTAAAGGTCTGTTATTGCTACAAGGCACCCACGTACTTCACCTGCGGCTATGTGCAAGAGAGCCTGATCTGGAGCCCGTTCATTAAACCCATTACACGAGGCGTCCCTTTCCCACAGGCTGCAGAATAACGAGCAGTGAAAATGAGTGTAGGGGCGAGGGGGGGTTAAAAGGGATGTCAGCCCACTCGTGCTTAATTCAGTGACCCCCCCCCACCCCTTATGGCTGACTAACGAAGCTTCTCCGAATCTTAATTAAGTGAAGAGCACTAGGCATTGCTTTGTTGGTCACCGCTGCCCAACTCCCATCGGCTGCACCTGCAGGCTTTTTCAGGTTCACTGGGCTTTGAACATTGAAAAGGCTGTCAGAGAAGAAACCAGGAAACCTTATTGGGTCTAGTAAGTCCAGCAGCCGAATGTTCAGTGCTTAGCAACGTCTTACCAAAGGGCACAGAATCAAAACGTTGTAAATAGGGCCTGCGATAGCCTCCGCTTCGATTAAAAATGATCTGTCTGATTTTCTTAGTTTGCACTTAGCTCCAAAAAGAAGACTAAACTTTGCATTAACAGAAGATGGCCAAATAAAATCTGTAGGGCGGAATCAAATGAACCACACTTTTCCTTACATGGACGCTTAAAACACTAAACTGTCATAGAGCGCGTTAATGGACGTATTACCAAAAATCAACACAGTTGGCTAGCCTATAGTAATCATTCCTGTGCACTGGTGTAAAGACAAGTGCTGCATTGATCCTTAAATAGATGACATTTCAAATATATTAAACAGTGCCAAATATCAAGTAGCGGAAGAACAAATTTATTCACGAACATGAATTCCTCATAAAATGTACTTTTTTTTTTGCTGTTCCAGTCGCATGCTTCTCCCAAATAGGTCTTTATGTACATCACAAATACAGGGATAATACCGTATTCACCAGCCTGTACTGTAATGCTGAGTACAACATGTTTTCATGCCAAAAGCAGATCAACTTTAATCTATAAGTAATGCTGATAAACCAGATGGACCCCAGCAGGATCATAAAGCAGGTTAAAGCACACCCTGAGGGAGTCATGATACAGATTTCTAAGATGGAGCCTGTTTCAGGCATAGGAGAAGAACGGGTGAAGGGCTATACAGAAGGGACACAGCAGAGAGGTGTCAAATAAAATTCTGTAGACCTTTGATTTGCCTACAACAAACTGCTACAGCCTCTCTCTTCCTCGATCTCTCTCTTTCTCTTTGGATATTGTTTCTCTGCAGTAGAAGTGAGGAATACAACTGTCAGATGTCACAATCAAAATGTTAATCCAAGACAAAAAAACGTATGAGCTTTTTCACCAGAATATGGAAAGGAAGTTTAGGTCCTGGACACTTTTGCAGGGTGAGAAGTGACAGAGACCGGGTCAGCCATGTTTACAATCAGTGTCTTCTAAGCTGAAGAATACAGCCGACATGAACACAGCCTGTTGCGCCTGGAACACCAAAGGACCTTCAACAGGACTGGACATCATGGCCCACAGGAACAGGCCCTCTCTGTAATCTAGCCATCTCAGCTCTGCTAATTGCACACCACTGGCTAAGTTGTCAATTACTCCCAAATTGCAGAGAAGCAGGAAGCTAAATTAACCCTATAAATGATAAGCTATGGGATACACAGAAAAAGCCCCAAGAAAACCCCATTGTGCGTGAGAGACTCCTGACCTCCCGGTCACCTCTACCAGCACTCCAGGGCCCTCTTCCTCCAGGGCTTTTTAATGACTAAATTGGCGGTATACTTCGTCAGTGTCACTCCCTCTGTCTGAAGTTGCTGGCTGGGAGGAGGGCTGTACAGTTTTGGAGGGTGGTATAAATGTCTCATTTGTCTGGATGCTTTGACCTTTGACTTGAAAGGGTAGATGCAGTAAGGAAGAATCAGCAGTTATGATCCTGACTTGATAATGCTGAAATTTCCCAGAGGCCAATACAATGGCAATATAAAGGCAGGGAAACAATTACTAGTTGTAGTAAATTTATTTATATTGTGGTTGCTAACCTAAAAGAAATTTCTACATTAGACACACAATTACATGCCAGGTGGATCTAGAGATGGAAACAGCACTGACATTTGACCAGGTTTTTACAAAAAGCACAAACTTGCTTCTACAAAGATATGGAATAAACCTTTATACACACGAATACATATCTAAATGGAATCGTTTACTTCAGAAGTAGAATGAACAGGAACTGGCAGCCATGGAACACCGATTATAAATTTATTTTTAAAAACAGCAACAGTTACGTGTTTGAAATCCGACTGGAACTATGATGTAAAAAATGTTCAGAGATACATAAAGCAGTAGGCTATATTGAAATCATTTTATTTGTTTTATTTATTCGTTTATTGGACAGGGACATATATAACATTTCTGTAAGTGTGCCACAGTTAGCCAGGAAGGCTCAGTTCAATCCGGAGTCACTGGACTACAGGGTTCGGCGGTGAGAAGAAACTGGAGCACCGGGAGGACCCAAAGAGGACCCGGCTGCTAACCACTGCACCACCGTGTCGCCCAGTACCACACAAAGCGAGCATTTGCGGAAATTCATCGTTATAAAACACATACAGCAGTAATTTAAATGATGCCGTTTTTAACTACGGTCGCGCAGAGCGGTAGTAGCGTGCAGAGGTACTGAAAATGACAGAACAATGCTTCACAATAAAATTTTTAAAATTAGAACCGCAAAAAATAATAACAAGAAAAGAGAGTGTGGCTGCACAAATAATGGAGCCAGGCCAGGCAGGCAGCAAGTGCACAGCGGTACAGAGAAAGCCTGTGTTCCTGCTGCTACTTTAAAAAGCAACATCAAAGACACATCTCACACGCCACCAAAGCCACTTGTGTTTTCTAGTGCCGGAAGACCCAATGCTCAGAGCGAAGAGCAAGCTCATGCTTTCACAATGAGTCGAAAAGCCCTCTCATTCATGCGGCAGCACAACAGTAATTACTAGACTGGTCTAATTTCTAAATTCAAACAAATATTAATTCATAGTTTCAAGCAGACAACACATACAGTACATGCACTATAGTTGTGTTAGTATTATTATGGTCATCTGTTTGTTTGCCATAAACTGCATGCATTCTCTCAGAGAGGTCCTCTTCCACAAGCGCGGTAAGAAAATGAGAGGATGTGAGCAGCTGAATTCATCTCACATCCTGCGTGAAGAGCCCAAGAGCTCTCTTCAGCCCTGGAGTGTACGTCTGTCTCTCACACACATGCACGCACACACGCACAGACACACAGACACACAGACACACCAAGCACACACGCACACACACACACGAACACACACGCATGCACACACAAACACAGACACAGACAAACACACACACACACACACAAACACATGCACAAACACAAAAGAGTTTATGCTTTGTTTTGATTTTTTGGAAAATATTTCGTTGCTAAATCAGACATTAAAATAATATCTCTAAGGAAACAACAGCCTAAGAGGAGAAGGAAAAGGGGGGAGGAAGGAAACTGCAGGTTTCAGGCAACCAAAATGCATTCAAGACAGACAGCTAACTTCTCTGAGCTCTAGACAAGTCACCACCTGCTGACAATATTGATACAGCAAATAATAGCAGCATTTAGCATATTTGACATAATGTGGCTAGGCATGGCCGGCTTCCTAAATCCACAATTTCTTGTTTGCACACACCAACCAAACGTGAAGAGAATAAGTAAAATGGCAGTGAAGTTGTCACGGCATGCATGTCAGCATACTCAAGTCTATACACGCTGTGCTGGCAAAACCATCCAACTTTTTTCTAAATTGTCATTAGGTTATTTCATTTGACTAATGGATCATACTTTTTTATAGTCCCAAGGCAAAGCAATCAATTTGCATTAAAATGGAAAAAAGGCATTTTGGCATTTGAAATGAATGCACATTACAAAAGCTCTGTTTTTTTTTCTTTTTTTTTTGCTGAATTGAATAAATTTCAGGTGGGGAATTAAAAATGTTGAATGCAACTTCAAATGTCACAAGCCTAATGATATTATTACACCGTCAGGTGACGTTAGCTTATTTTATAGATTTGGATCCAGGAATGCATGAGGTGTAGCTGCTATATAGATATAGCTAATGAAGATTCGCTGATATAACTGGATAGTGCAGTATTCTTGCCAGGCTCGGGTAGATTTGAATGCGGGCAAAATTATTCTTGAAGCTCAGATGTGAGTGCATTATTCTAAGCATGTCTGTGTCAGTAATTCTGAGTACATTTGCACTGACCAGAAACAAAAGCATCTTTCACCTTGTACATCACAACAGTATTCTGTAAGGCCTCCGTCCCTCCAGTTGTTAAAATCTCTGGTTATGGCTACAATCACGTGATTCACAACCTTGCAGGGATAAGGAAAACTTGTCCTGACAGCCCAAGTGCCTATAGAGACAGTGAGTCAGCATTTATATGTTACATGCCTACACACGATAATATATGAGCCTAGCAGCACTGAGCATGGTTCAAGTCCTATTCGGTTTCCCAAACAAGCTCGACATAACTCCCTTCCTCTGCCACCTCTTTCAACACCTCCCTCTCCCACCCGTGGGCGTGATTTTGGAAACCGGCCGAGTGGGATAGGCTTCCCGGTTTTCTCTCACAGAGGAAATGACGCGTTTGTGTCCATATATGGGCTGCAATCAATACAACGTCGATTGGATGAGTCAGCTTCCGCAAATCAATTGCATGCCTTCGGTATTAAGGCGAAAGGTCCGACAGAACGCATGCCCCTTACTTATTTTTGGTATAATGTTAAAATTAATATAGCTTTCATCGAAAATGCTAGAGATGTACTTCTGTGTTAGTTTATCTACAGTATGTCCTAGTACCTTGTATAACAGAACAGCAGTTACCTAATGTCCCTCTAGTCCGCCAGCTAATGTATGTATACAGGATCAGATGTGTTGCGCGCCTGAACCTAACAAACTGCGAAAATGAATCGACGAAGCAATTAAGTTTTCAACAATAAACGTATTCGGTTAATGTCTTTCAGCACCCAAAATGTGTATCCACGAATGCCAGACTGGGAGTGCTGTGAACTTGTTTCGTAAAACCGTATCCGGCGGTTTGCCATAGCTAGGCTAATGAATTGCTATGGGAACCAGATGAGGTCAAATAGGCCTAGATCGTTATTTAATTTAATGAGGATAGGCCTACAGGAGGGTTGACATGCCCTGTCACTGTCGCTTTATTTTATGAAGACAGCCAGTAAAAGATGATCTGTGAACAGTTAATGGTTCCAGTGGGTTGAAACTTGAGAAAAACTAAGCCCACATCCCCTTTTGCTGTGGGTGTGTCGTGGCGGTATGGCACGTTCGTTAGTCACACCCGTAACGTTTCAGAGCTGCTTTTCAATTCTAAAAAGAGATGTTTGTGGTAATTTCACCAACCATGAACTAAGGTAAAACTTTGAAAACAGCGGGATTGTTTAAAAATGCTACCAGTCTTACTCATCAATTAACGTTAGATTGCCAACAATTAATTGCTTCAACAGCTGGCATGTCCATACGATACAATTAACGTAAATTTAAAGTTTATTTTCTGGAAATCGAGGACCCTTTTTGATAGTAACTTGCTAATACAACTAGTTACAATATGTCTTCGTCAGTAGCAGACTAGCTGATGCGAGTATGCCGTTGACATTTTACGGGCAAGCTGGGGGCGGCGGCTTAAGCTGACCGACAGCTATAGCAACTGTACTCGCTCAGTCGGCCATCGTAACAGCAACAGATTAACTTCCGATGTTTCACTCGCAGGAGTGTTATGGCCGCGATGCTAATGTGGATACGTAGCGCAATACCAAAGTCGAATCCTAGCTTTTTGGGCATGCGAATTGTCTAAAATCAACCGCGCGACTCGAGAGGAAAGCTAACTAAATGTAAACGAGGAAAACACAGTCACGTGTCTACAGTTAGCAAACAATCCAATGTAACATGGTTAAAACGAGCTAATGTTAGTCATGTCTTGCTGTAGCCTAACAACCGTATATTGCTGGAGTAAGTGTAATTAGCAAGACAGCGAACGCCCTGACCATGTAACCGCACACACAATCTGATATGATTTAACTGCGCGCTGAATTGTATAGTGTTAAAAAAGTAAGAGTAAAAAGGTCCCACCACCGCATCAATTGTCTGCTCAAACTTATACGTTAATGTTACCTCCTCCTCTCGCCTCAAGGCTTGTTTACAATCGCAACAGTTCCTGGCAATAACGTCATCCCCCATCCGACGTTTCTGGGCGTGGAGTTGAATCGTCGTGGAGTTCCAACCAATCAACGATGTCCTGGCCACGCTTGTCTGGCTGTGTGTATATAAATTGAGTGCGGCAGCTCCGAGAACAGGCAATACGCACATTTGACGGGACGTAGATCCAATACATCACGAAGCTGCATGAAGGCAGATCTATGAAACTTTCGCCTGTACCGTCTCAGAAACGGAGAACAACCACGAATTAGACATCGGACATCACTTTGATACAACTGTCAAGAATAACGGCATCTTTTGACTTGGTACAGTAGCGCTCAACTACTTTGGGAGTTTTCTTCTGTTCTTTCATACAACTGAGCTTGAATTTAAAACTGTCATTGAGGGGCATCTCAGTGCTGAAAAGACATTCAAGAGGGTTTGCTCTTGATTTGTTGAGCGGGGTGTTCATTTGAACCAGGAATCGATATTGTTTCTCTCAACAAACGTCTGCTGTTAGTATTTTGTGCTTTGAATCGTATGTCTACAAAAATGGAACAACCGTTTTATCATGACGACTCGTTTCTTTCTGCTTATGGTCACTCAGACGCTGCCCTTCACGACTACAAGCTCCTTAACCAGAACATGAACTTGAACTTGACCGAGCCTTATCGGAACCTCAAGTCCCAGCTGCGAACCGAGACCGATTTCTACCCAGCTTCGGCCGAAGACGTCGGCTCACTGAAGCTCGCTTCTCCAGAACTGGAGAGACTGATCATCCAAAACAGCAACGGTGTTATTACCACTACACCGACCCCTGGCCAGTACTTCTACGCCCGGGGAATCACCGAGGAACAGGAGGGTTTCGCTGAGGGTTTCGTAAAAGCTCTGGACGAACTCCACAAGATGAACCAGATGCCCCCTCCAAACGTTTCTATAGGAGCCGGCGGTGTGACGACTTGCACTGCGGCCTCTAGTGTCTTCGGTGCTTCTCTGCAACCTGAACTTCCTGTATACACAACACTGAACGCTTGTTCATCGAACACTAACCTCACGTCTGCGTCCAACTATCCTACAGCCACCATCAGCTACTTGCCGCATCACCAGTATCAACATCACCAAACAACGACCCACGGCTCGCAGCTATTTCAGCATTCCTTGCCTGGACAAGGGTTACATCAGCAGCGGCTCATGGCTCTGAAAGAGGAACCTCAAACCGTTCCTGATACACAGAGCAGCGACGGGTCCCCGCCAATGTCACCAATCGACATGGAAAACCAAGAGCGAATTAAGGCAGAGCGCAAGAAATTAAGGAACCGACTGGCAGCGACTAAATGCAGGCGACGCAAACTTGAGCGTATCTCCCGTCTGGAGGACAAAGTTAAAATTCTCAAGTCGGACAATGCCGGGCTCTCAAACACTGCTTCAGTGCTACGAGAACAAGTGGCTCAGCTCAAACAGAAAGTTATGACACATGTTAGCAGTGGTTGTCAACTCATGTTAACGTCAAAGCTTAAGTCGTTTTAAACGGCCGACGGTGAAGGACATTGCTTTGAACAAAACACTGGAAGATATGTTCATGTTTTTTAGGCTATTTGTTAAACAAATAACGTTAGAGCACTGGAATATTGACTATTTAGACCAACTCATCTGCATGTTTTCATTTGAAAATGAAATGGTTTGTTTTTAAAAGCTGATGTACAGAAAATGGTTCATTCATTTTTTTATCGATCGTTAAATGGTACTTTTGGCTGCAATGCACAGCTCATTTTACAAAGTCAGCGCCCACCATACAGTATCACCAATAAAGGAGGCGTTTTATTGCTTTGTGTGTTTACAAATGTATTGTCGTTTGATGCTACATTCCAAGAAATAAGTTATTGTCTTATGTCAGGTTGATCCTGAAAAACTCGTTTTGTGTAAGTTTTTGTCTTTCTTTTTGTACAAAATATATTTAAGTAAAATACTTTGTGAAATCACTTTCCTCTCTCTGTGTGTTTTTGGTGGAAATATATAACATTATTACAGAGAAGTAATTCAAGACAATGAATTTCTTCATATCAAAGATGATCCAAACTAGTTTATTATTATTATTTTTAGCCAAAGCAAACTGACCGGAACCGCAAAAATAGAACAACAATTTCGGGGGATTCGTGAAACCTATGCACCCAATTCTACAGACTGCCTTGACGTCTGTGACGTAAGCGCGTCGGGGCCTTTCCCCTATTAACGCACAGGAACATGCCCATATATGGTAACTTCTCGTGCTGGAGACGTCACAGCAAAAAATATTTCCGGGAACCCCCGCCTACGTTGCCAGTTAGAATGGTGGCGTGTTTTTCTTTTCATTTTGCTTAGAGGTATTTTCTTCGTGTCCGTGTGGCGTGTGTCAACGTTACACAAAGTAGCAACGGGGAGTTTCCCCACAGTGTATATCACTGCCACCGCTGTCAAGTTCCCAAAACAAGCACTGAGAAAAATAGAAAGGAGATAAAAATATAACTGCTGATTTTCCACCCAGTTTGCAAAAAGAGTTCCATCGTACACGGTGAAAACAATAAATCACGAACTTTTTGGTTCAGTCTCCTTACTGACAATTTTTTTTGACCTCTCAAAAAATGGCTGAATCCTCACAATCCAACACACAAGGAACTGCATAAGGAAATGTTGATTTCTTGATGAATGTTTTACACTGGAATACTAACACACACTTGCGTGTGTGTTAGTATTCCAGCAATCTGCGTGCATGCTGTGAAATTACCGAAGATGAACTGATAGGCTGGCAAGCGTTGTTGTTAAGAAAGTCTAAAATTGAACTGTTTGTTAATATGTGGCAAAGAGATTCCACAATGTATGTTTGAGAAGGGTGTAAAGTGCACAAAGGAATGCTGGAGCTTTCTCGCACACCATTTGGCCTAGATGGCTAGGCTTAGAGTCAGTAGAGCTGAAGTAGAGTCTGCACACTAGAATTCCTTATAAATATTTCACTGGTGTCAAGCAGTGCTTTGATCCGTAGTGGATCTTCATCAGGTCAAACTAAAAGTACCTTGTCCTCACCCATATTTATAGACTAGTAGGCCTAGTAGGTCACCTGGTATAGGTCACCTGGTGTCTGATGTCAACCCAGGTATATGATGTCACATATGGAGACGAGCATGCATATGTCAAAGTCAATTAACCATTACCACTCAATTAAATTCAGTAATAATCCTCCACAATATAATCACGCATAGTATCAGTCAACAATATACATAGGCACATGCAGTAAACTATACACAGAATATTAAATGTTATCGCATTAAAAAGAATAGTATACCATCCAATTTCCCACCACCTACAAAAAAATGAGGCTGAGGCTTTTTATCAATGGTTATATCAAAGTGTATCTCAGGAATGAAGAGCGTCCACTCTTGTTTCATATCAGTGTGTCCTATAACAGTTCATAGCAGCCAGCAGCCATGAACATTATCCCTGTTGATTTTATAACCCCCCCCCCCCCCCCCCCCCCCCCCCGCAAAGTTGTATTCTTCAGTCTGACATTCTATCATTTTTATGCTGACACGTGTAAAAGAACAATTAGGCCAATTCTACATTTATGTTGTCTGTGGTTGGAGTGCTCATATCAGAATAGTAAAGCTGACCTAAAAAAAACAGGGAGGATTTTATTAACTGGAGTCCCTCTTGTCAGCACAACAGAAAGCCATCATTTTGTGCCACAGTTCACTAACCTGGTATTTCTTTGAGCTTGACATGGAATCAAAGAACCTACATCAAAAGAACGTTGAAACCTTGACCCATATCTGTAAAGATTCAAAACATGCTCTTCAGAGTGGAATGAAACCACAAGGGGAAAAAGCCCTTCACCCTGAAGTTGTGCTTAGGGGTGCACTTATAATGGTGTAAATAAGTGTTGCTAGGCTGTGCCGAAGATGTTTGCATGCCTCATGTTGTTCATGAACTGTCATAGAAAGATTTAAACACCCCCTCCCCCCCCACCAACTTTCTGCAAGTTTTGTCCCTTCATCACTCATGTGTTGAATTATTAGTCGTTTTTTTTAAGAACCATTATGGGAAAAAAAAGAAGAAATCTGCTTTCTCTAGCCTAACAAAATCAATTGAAGAAAAACAATCACATCAGCAGACTATATGGTTCCTATTATAGTTATTTCTTATTTATGCTGTCACTGCACTGCATGTATGTGTGTGTCTCTGTACACGCGCGCGCACACACACACACACACTCTACAAAATCTTTCAAGAACCTTCAGGTCACATGTAGGCTATTCTCTTCAGTTAAAACCACACATTTTTGATCTGGTTCAAGGTTGGAGACTAAGATGGGCATTGCAAAACAGTCATTTTGTGGTCAGTTAAATGGCTCTCGTTTGGTTTTAAGGTATGCTTGGGATCATTGTCTTGATGAAAAGGATGAAAGATTCTTTTATAGCCAAGTATGCGCTTCCTGGCAGTGAGATGCCAGGTGTTTTACTAGAATGTCTTGGAACTTGAAGCAGTTAATTCCACTGATCTTGGAAGCACTTTTAGAAGTCCCTTAAATATGGGAAATATATGGAACCCACTTATATTCAATGGATAGAGTGAATGATGCTTGCCTTTTTGTTTGATCCAAATGAGAATATATTACACATTCATCGTAATGCATAAGGCATGTTTGGATTGTATATAGAATAACAATTCAACATCCCATTTAAAAAGCATTTTCATAATTTTTGTGGTTTATGAACCATCTTTGGTATTTGTACCAGAGGGCCACTAAGATTAAAGCTTATATTCTTACAGAAAGCCTTTGGTATCTGAACAGAGTGCCTTCATGGGTGGTGGCACTGTTGCTGGAGGAAATATGTGATTTTGTTGAGAAACTGAAATATAATACGATCTGGCCCTTTGAAAAAAAAATACAACGGTATATCATTGCATCCATCTGATTTTCCTACAGTAGGTCACAGAGAGGAAAGATTCCATAGGGGCGTGTGAGCAAAGGTATAATTACCGCTCTGACTCACTGTCCAAGCTCATGCAGGGATCAGGTTAAATTATACATCTTATCACCAACACCAGCCAAGGCCAATTCACCCCCACTACACCAATTAGTGGACAGCTTCAGCCAACTACCCCCTTCAGACACAACCACAAACCAACAGTGACTGAGCAGTTTCCCAAAGAAAAGTCAGATTATACCAGAAAAGATATGCAAGTGATGACAAGCTAATGAGTGAGTTCTCAATGAGCAGTATATGAATATTACAGCTATTCATACAACTAATGTGGATCTTAATTAAGGGCGTACAAAGTGGGTCTTCATTAAGGGCGTACAATTCCAGTTGTGGAGGGTCAGGATGTATGCTGGCTTTTGGCGCATTTCAAAACGAGTGCTTAATTGCAAGTCATTGACAGGCTAACAACGCCACACATGTTCACAACTTGAATGACATGGTGCCACCTAGTGGCAAGCTTCTGAACAGGCACATCCTGCTACAAATACTGTCACAGAATAATGGCCCATTTCCACTTTGTCTTTTCTGCATGGTTATAGAAGCTATTAGCTACAAGGTGGTTAAAAAAAAAAAAAAAAAAAAATTACATGCAATTTTACCATAAGAACTTAATTAGTGCCATTATGAACCATAATAGCTGAAGTATGACTACGCATATATTCACAAAAATGATTTGCGCAAATCTGCGTCATGACATCAAAAATTGAAGAGCCATAATCACTTCCTAATACACCTCTGATGAATTTGTTTCTTACGGCACAGGGAATAATGCAGGGCATAATTGCATACGTAAGGGACTGAGGTTTTGCTTGTGTAATTTGCCTTATAAGGTAAAAAGGTGCTCATTTTAATATGCACAAATACTCTCTGTATGCAGGGTTATACATCTGGAAATTGTTTTCAATGACGAAACTGAATTCTTCAGGTCGTTTTAAAAGTTAGGAATTTCTAAGCTCCCCACTGAGGTCTATAAACCCCAATTAACAAAACTTCCATAAGTGTCAATTCGGAAATTGTTTTCAACATCTTTTCATTCCCCGCTTGTTTCTAAAGGGTCTCTTTCCCATTTGTTAACGGACAGGACATTGTCTGTTAAGAAACATTGGCCACAGGTTTTTAAAGAGCAAAGCAAGTCAAGCTGTTGGTTGGACAGCACGCCTCCTGCAGTTCAGTGGCCTCATCATCTCACTGAGGAAGAGTTTTTTTTTTTAACTTGGTTGAGGAAGTATGTCACGTACTGGTCTTCTAACAGCACTTCCAGTAGCAATCCGGTTTTCCTTGGAGGTGCCTCCCAGCAGAACTAACCATAGCCTTTCACCAAAAGGTTTCCAAAATGGCCCATCTGCGGGTGAAGCCCACTATGCCAAAAGGCCCAGGGAAATGCAGTCATAACCAACTGGCACAAATCCTGACATCTACAACAGTGACTGATGGGGGAGGTAAAAAAAAAAAAAAAAAAACATTGCAGAGCCTTGCAACCTTTTCAGATTTATTAATTAGACATTTTCATTACATTTTACTGCCTTCATTTGATAAACCAATTACAGAACAATTGTCAGGTACAAAATTTTAAACATTTTTAACATCTAAAGTAAAACAGAAATACTTCCAGTGCTTGGGACTTTTGAGAACTCAAATACAGACAGCTTATTTGTTCATGATACCGAGGTCAAACTATTGCGTCTGTACGAAGTGCTTGGAAAATGACAGTTGAATTTGGCGGTACGAAAAACCTGGCCGTAATTAAGAAGCGAACGACAACAAATGAGAGTAAATGCCAAACGGCAAAGCTCAGAAGGGACGGGGACAAACAGGACAGGCGGAGGCTGGGCGGAGTCAGTTCTGCTTGGAGAAGAACTCCTTGCTCTTCTGCACATCAGGAATAATGGTGTCACTGCCAGGCTTCCAGCCAGCAGGACACACTGTGCAAAGGAGAAAGCACTGCATTTAGCTTAACGACGCACAGAAACACTTATTAGGCCAGCTCTCATAGTTCTAGGGAACCAGCACACACCACAAATACACTTAAAATTTCCCTGGGGGAAAATAAATAAAATATATATATTATGTATAATGTGATGTCATCACCTTCAGGAAAAAAAAAAAAACGGTCACCCAACGGTCAATCTCTCACCTTCTCCATACTTGTCGGTGTGCTGGAAGGCCTGCACCAGCCTGAGGGTCTCGTCCACAGAGCGGCCCACGGGCAGGTCATTGATGGTGATTTGCCTCAGCAGGCCCTTGTCATCAATCACAAACAGACCCCTACACACAGAGAACACGGAGAAGAAAGGGTTAAAAAAAAACAAAAAAACAGGGAAGTGTGAATGGTCAAAGGGGGATTGATGGTAAGAAAGAAGGTGAAATTCTTGGGGTACACCATGTTTCACCACCCATGCACATAGATACAGTAAAATACAAGAGATAGGACTTTTAAACATGGTGAATCGAGAAGGGTAACCCAGCAAATGCAATAATACATGCAAGTGGACATTAGACAGACAAATACATATGCAAACTGCTCTGCAAACACACACCCAAACCAGAAATTTCTGTTTACACAAAGCTTTTGTAAATTTACATAGTACGTTAAGGCACTTATACAGGATATTGCCCTCCATAAAAGTATCTGCTATCTAAGTGCATACATAAAGGTTCAGGCAAATTGTCCAAATCGCAATCCTTAATAGTAGTACATATATAAACCAGTGAAAATGTAAATTGAAGTGCTATCTATAGTATAAGCAGTGACATGTGTTTGAGGACAGGACAAAATGATAAGTGTAGCATTGGTAAGGCTAGTAAACCCAGGCTAAAGGCTCAGCGTTCAGTGCAAGACTGACCGGTATGCAACGCCATCTTCCTCCTTCAGAACCCCATAGTCCTGGGAGATGGACTTGGTCATATCGGCGACCAGGGGGATCTTCATGGCCCCCAGCCCCCCCTGCTTCCTCGGAGTGTTGATCCTGCGGCGAGAGGGCGCACACAAACGACGTTACTGACATCACAGAGGACCCCTTACTGACGGGGTCAATGACATCACGGTGACGGGCCGAAAACCTCAGAAAACATAACAGAGAGGTGCTTGACTGAGGGGACTCTCTTCCAGAGCTTTCCCCAGGCAAGCAGCAGCTCCAGCTCCAGCTCTCCCTCCCCTTGTCCCTCCCCTTCTCAAAAAGCAGCACAGCCCCCCCGGTGGACCTCCCTGCCATCAACCTCAAAAATGAGGGAAACTGCAACAGAAAGGACACCCCAAAAAGCGTAATAAAAGCAAGGAACAGTTCCTTGACTGTTTCCCACCAGAGCTGAGGTGGGCAGTGACCAGGCTAACAGCCTAAGCTGTGACTGGCCCAGACACTAGGAAGTGCTGCACGCTCTGGTGTAAAGCACGTTGCTCACACAGAGCACGTCTCAATCAATGAACCGGCTCTCACTCTCTACGGGATCTTTAGACTGGAGGCAAGGGGTCTACAGAGATGCTACTCCATGTTTGGTCTCTGTAGTCCCAGAGAAAATATCCTCCACGATACTGAACAGGGTGGCAGTAAATCCAGTATATGGCAGTTGAGACACCCTGGCTCTGAGTGTGAAGGTACTACAGGGGCTGGGGCAGGGTCAGCTGGAAGACGGTTGAAGAGTGCTTTTAAAGAGGGGGAGGGGTTAACAGGGCATATGAGGACACTCAGGATAACCCATCCTGGATGGAAACCGGGACAGATCAGAACCAAGTCACTACAGGCGAAAGTTGAGTGTAGACAGGGTAGGAAATAAAAAGGGGACACAGTATGGCACTCTAATGGCAAAGGGTTACACTGGATCACACTTAATATTCAGGAGTATTCAAGTTTAATCTTTACTTCAGGATCTCATACCTCACAAAACACTTTTTCCACTTTAAACTAAGACCGTTTAAATAACAGATTAAAATACATATATCCACACTTTCATTTGAAAATAAGTTGATTGCCAATGTTTTACCTTGTTTCTTTTGCTTAAGTCCACTCATGCATATATATGATTACTAAAAAAAAAAAATATTTCAGAAACACTAATATTTCTCATCACAACACAAGCTAATGGGAATTCAAAACTACATATGATTATATCTGCAAATACATAGAGGACAATCCCAGAACTGTTGTAAAATTTACTGAATTCTGCCAGTACTGATAGAGACGTGACCGTTATGCTTTCTCCGTATCAAAGATTCCCCGTCAGCTAATTCAAACACTGGGCCTTATCAGAGTCCAGCAGGTCACTGAGACACAGAGGAGATAACCTTGGGGGGGGGGTGGAGCCACAGAACGCCTGCAGGCGCACGTTTACAACCCCCCAGTCCCGGGAGCCGAATCAGCATTCCTGACTAGGCCCCAATTCCACACTTCTGTTTTTACATTTCGCCAAGAGAGATTCTGGTGCTGTGAACTTGACCGCAACAAGTTCAACAGAAAGAGATGCAAAAAATTTTGGCTGAATTA
This sequence comes from Anguilla anguilla, assembly GCF_013347855.1. NCBI lineage: Eukaryota > Metazoa > Chordata > Actinopteri > Anguilliformes > Anguillidae > Anguilla > Anguilla anguilla. The sequence continues at coordinate 67,073,182 of NC_049202.1, read as the reverse complement.
ACTGGCTCCAAGAACCGTGGATAAAGCACCCTTTGGAAAAGAAATGTTATCAGAAATATACAAAGAGAAAAAAAGAATCGCCTATGTAGATGCCTCACATAGAGGTACTGGTCCAGACTGAATCAAGGAAGTAATTTCCAATTATGACAGTTCTGCCACCCTTATTTTCACTGGTACCTTTTAACAAAGTGTATATGGGGAAAATAATTTCAAAGTGCATACAGAATAATGGATCACAACAGAGCTAATGTGCGGCAATGAAACAGGAAAAGAAAACAGTGGAGAAATGGGAGCAACGTGACATGTCTTCCATCCCTCTACCCCTTAACCTTCCCTCCACACCCCCGCCCCACCACCTCCCCCCCCACCACCTCGCCCCCCCCCCCCCCGGCTCCCCAATCATCTCACCAAGCCAGGTGGCTGAAGTGCGAGTCGACAGACGCAGCGATGACCTCGCAGCCGATCTTGCGGAACTCCTCGGCCCGGTCGCTGAAGGCCACGATCTCAGTGGGACACACGAAGGTGAAGTCCAGCGGGTAGAAGAACAGCACCACATACTTCCCTGCACATCACAGAAAGAGAAGAGAAGAGAAATGGAGGCGCTGGGAGAGCATTACACTTTCTTCACTTGCCACATTCACACTGCCATTGAACGGACTAACCGCCCAGACACTTAAGGATGTGCGCTCGTAGGTACTGCTGCCAAAATCCAAGGCTGAAAACCTTTGGTCCCGCCTTCAGTAAACTGCACACTCACCTTTGTAGTCAGACAGCTTGATGTCTTTAAATTGCCCATCCACTACAGCTGTGGCTTTGAACTGGGGGGCAGGCTGTCCGATCTTAGCGTTCCCAGCAGACATAGTGACAACTCTGACAACTGTGAACAGTTTATGGATAAAACAGGCAAAAGATTTGATTAGGAACAGGCCACCCTCACAGCTTTCTACATCAGGTACCAGTTTGAAGGCACCCTCAAGAAGAACACTATGCCACTGCAACACATTTCTACCTTTTACGTCATTTATTCTGCTCATATGTTTGTCAAACATACTGACACAGAATCCGAGTGTTTTTTCCCCCTAAACATAGTGAGACATTATTCACAATAGAGGCGAAACAGCCAACAGACTGAGCGATGAAAGTAAGCTCAGCTAAAGGCCCCCACTGGATTCCAGGTCAAATGAACCGCCCGTTATGCCCCCCAACCCGGATCATACTACAGGATTAGAGAAGCAAAACTAAGCCAGTCACATGCAAGTCAGTTGTTCTGCTGCTTGACAAAAAAAAAAACAGTGACCCGAGTAATTTTGAGCCTTAATGCACAGCCACTGTGGATTATCAAATTCTATTGGCTGTTCTTCTTAAGACGTCTTGTAAATTTCATATTAAATAAAAACCAAAAGCTAATGTGCATTGTAGAGCATTTTGTTATTTTATAATCAATCATTTGACTGTAAATCTACATAAATATAACAAAAGCACACTGACGAATTTGTGATCCTCTTTAAAATAAAATTAAAAAACCCTTCTTATATACCGGTGTTCTGACGTGAATGACTCAGCAAAAAACTAAATAAGCTCTTTGTTCCATTGAAGCTACTGTTAGCCTAATTACATAAAGTAGTCAAACTCCAACCCAACATCAGAGCTTTATTATTAGCCTACTTTTACTCTTGGAAAAAGATCAAAGCATTCAGACTACATTTGGTAAACTACATTAAACCGCAGAAGGTTTTAAAATAATTGTATTATACCATTGATTATTCAAGCCCGTTAGTTATTGTAAAAACTCAAGATGAATGACTAAATACGTTTGCAAAACCGCTGCGCAACCATGTTAGTAAACTTGTTAACTTACAATACGTCATTAAACCATAGGGCTATACTTGATGCTCTGGAACTTAAACATAGCTAAGGCGTAATATTTTATATTAAATTGAATCCAGATAACCTCATTATGCTGTAATTATCTTTCTGCGACAGCCTATCAACTCCCCCTGCAACCAAAATATCCACAGATAAAATTGGTGATGCAGTTTAAGACCGTGAACAAGTGGGGGTGATACAAAAAACGCACTCAGTCGTTTTCTTTTGTTTAATCCTCGTAATGTGCCGTCGCACAGCTTCTCTCCAAATAGGCTAACTGCGTTACAGCGCCTTTGAATTATAGAGATGTGATACATTCCAAATAAAATCACAGTGTGTAAACATAGATGCAGACAAATGCGTTCCATTGCACAAAAACTCATATTTCAGGCTTGTCTGATTGAGATGCGTAAAACGCCGCAAACTACGCACAATGCACTTGACTTACCTCCTTACAGCAGCGAAGAAAGAAGTTGCTCTGAACGTGCTAGCAATCTCGCGCTGACCCTTTTTACACGCCCCCAGAACCTCCCGCGAGAGCGAACTAAGATGTGGAGTGTTGTACTTCAATGCGCATGTAACAAAGCTGACAGTTATACAAATTATTTGTAATATCCATAGTCATATGTCATATGTCCTGGTAATTTGATAACTGCACGTTTGTTGGTGCTCGTGGCTTACGAAATATAACTCGTATTTTTAATTTCAAGAAAACACACCAACTGTATCAGCCAGCTTGATGGCAACAGTTAATAAACATCGCTTTAGTTTGTGTTGCAAGTGCGTTGTGCATTTTTAGTTTTTTTTCTTTTAATTTTGTAGTCGGATATTAACATAAAATGTCATATCCAAGAAATCTGTGTTAGCGACATTATAATTGTCAGGCTAAAATGTAATATGGGTATACACATTAACGTTGTTAATAACATCTATATTTGTTCTAAAATGTAGTTTCCCAATTCAAATAAACTACATAATACAGTTTTCTGTCGCATTTCGGATTTCTGAAAAGCTAAAGGTCAAAGTTTGAAGTTGAGTTGATCAGCGCGCCAAATCAAACGCTTCGCAGACCGGAAACTTCACAAAATCTGTGAGTATGACAGTGTTTACTAACCAACAACACAACTTATTCAACTGGGCTCATTTTTCACTTTTCAAACAGGAGTTAACAAAGCCTAGCAAATTAAACAGTCTGCATCACTTTCGTTGCGTTATTTTGTTTCTGCTAAATTAGCCGACAATACAACCAGTATCAAGAACAAGACTTACTTCGGCTAGTTGGCTAATGTAAAGGGAACTATGCTGGTTTAGCTAGTAGTTGGTTGAGCTAACGATAGTTAGCTGCCTACTGCTACATAATTTAGTTAGGTAAGTAACATTTATATGCGTACTCATTCTGATATCGCCGGATTTTCATCTTAATATTAACGTTGGTGACCTATAGGCTACTAATCCAGGCTCTTGCTAGCGATTTATCTTGTTCGCGTTAAATAATAATGCAATTGCGCACTATTTTATTTGCTTGCGCTTAACGTTACGGATTGTTAGTTAGCTACACATTTCCTCACGATCACAATATCACAATACAAGACTGCTAGCTAGCGATGCATCGATATGTGTTGTAGCTAAAGTGAGCTACTACTAACCTAGCTCGCCGAAGTGACCAGTTGGCTGAGAGCTGTGACAACTCTAACGTCCGCTAGCGTTTCTAGCATTGACTATCTACAGAGGCGTTGGATGTATGCACTTTCTAGGTTGGAATTGTGGACTACCTCGATTGCTAATCTTGTCTCACACTTCGCCCTGTCACCCTCAGTTTGTGGGTGTTTTCTGGAGCCTTAGACAACTGATAACGAGCAATGGATCTGAGTGACTTTGAAGCTGACAACTCCGTCAGCTGTCGTCTGTCCTCCGCCATTCCGGACATCTGCCGGACAACTGACTGCTGCCTGGGCATCGACGAGGCGGGCAGAGGACCCGTGCTTGGTGAGCTATGTCATCTTCTGTACTGCTGGTCCGTCCTTGCTTTCCCTAGCTAAGCGGCGGCCTAGCTAACAAGACCAGGTCAAAACCTAGTATATGGATGGACCGGCCGACCAATGGTGTAAATTCAAAACTCGGCCGACCAATGGTGTAACTTCATCACTCACTCACTCACTCACTCACTCACTCAGTCACAGACATTCGCGTTTGTAGGGCTGGCCCCGCTGTTGCGGTCCAGCCAAAAATCCTGGAACCCACTTGCGATGGGTGCATAGACCCTTCATAGGTGGGGAAACGCCTAATTGAAATAACTTGATTCTTAAGTAAAAACGGATTTAGCACACATTGATCAAATTTGTTTTCTTTGTGATGCCGGCATTGAAAGTAGAATGTCTATTGATTTGTCCCAATCGGCATCCTTTCCGACATTGACATTGCTGTCCAGTTCTGAAAAAGTTGTGCACACTAGTAGTCCATTGAAACGCCTTAAACAGTGTAGCCTATGTATGTCCTGTATATTTGGCACAGTCATCACTGCATATTTAATACATTTTGATATTAGCATTATTTCTCACACATTGTATGAGGACTGGCTTTTACAAGACTGGGTAGATTTCGTGCATCTCTTTTGAATGAGATGCAAGAGAACTTGCATACGTGTTTGAATATGTCTGTATTGTAAACAGTTGTCAGTAGATGGCAGCATTTTCCTAATTACTGTATAACTATCAGAAACCAATTGCATGAAATTTCTAATTATGTGCAGCATTTTATGCAGTCAATGTACCCCATTGAAAAATGAGTGAGAAAGGGCAAATAGTCCAGATGAATTTCTGTGCTTCTGAGTACAAGTCAGCACCTGGTGGATATGAATTGGTTTTGAAAAAAATATTTTGGAGAGTACCACAGATTAGTTAAGAAGTGTGAAAGGTTTTGAGAAGCTGTGTGCTTTCATAAGAAATGTGTTCAGATAGGCTGTTTGGCAGGGTTAAAAATAGGATTTTTGAGCATGGTAATTGTATGATCTTGACTAATTTGTTGAAAAACAGCAGGTCCCAACTGAGATCCATCATAATTCACACAAGAAATGACCGTGTGGATGTGTGTAGACAAAGACTAAGGCTGAACTGTCTTCATTTATTTATTTATTTATTTATTTATTTATTTATTTATTTATTTATTTATTTATTTATTTATTTATTTATTTATAAAAGCAGGTCTTCAGGGCAGGGATCAAACGACGATACTGATGCTGTTGTGTGTTTTGTTTGCTGCAGGGCCCATGGTTTATGGAATATGCTTCTGCCCCATTGACAGAAAGGAGGATCTGAAGGAGCTGAAGGTAGCAGGTCAGCTTCCAGACGCTTCTCAAACTGCCTGTCTTTATATAATCACCCATGTCCCTTACTTGTACAGAGGAGCAAGGTGAAATAAAAAACAAAGAAACCTCTTAATAACATCCAACTTTGGGTGCCGATTTCATTTAAAATGTAATTGAGAACTTTGTTGGAATGAATGCGTCTATGGCGATGAGGGAGCTATTATAAGAGCGTGAATCCATGGACCACACTGAAGTGTTTCATTCTTCCTTTTTTCAGATTCAAAGACACTGACAGAAGTGGAGAGGGAGAATCTCTTCTGCAAGCTGGATGAGGCAAAGAGTTTTGTGGGCTGGGCCCTGCAGATCCTTTCCCCCAACACCATCTCCACCAGCATGCTGCAGAGGTACTGAACACAGTCACACCCATCCTCCACACAAGCTATTCACTCCCAACACCATCTCCACCAGCATGCTGCAGAGGTACTGAACACAGTCACGCCCATCCTCCACACAAGCTATTCACTCCCAACACCATCTCCACCAGCATGCTGCAGAGGTACTGTACATACAGACACACCCCTCGTCCACACAAGCTATTCACTCCCAACACCATCTCCACCAGCATGCTCCAGAGGTACTCAACATACAGACACACCCCTCGTCCACACAAGCTATTCACTCCCAACACCATCTCAACCAGCATGCTCCAGAGGTACTCAACATACAGACACACCCCTCGTCCACACAAGCTATTCACTCCCAACACCATCTCAACCAGCATGCTCCAGAGGTACTCAACACACAGACACACCCCTCGTCCACACAAGCTATTCACTCCCAACACCATCTCCACCAGCATGCTCCAGAGGTACTCAACATACAGACACACCCCTCGTCCACACAAGCTATTCACTCCCAGCACCATCTCCACCAGCATGCTCCAGAGGTACTCAACATACAGACACTCCCCTCGTCCACACAAGCTATTCACTCCCAACACCATCCCCACCAGCGTGCTCCAGAGTTACTCAGCATACAGACACACCCCTCGTCCACACAAGCTATTCACTCCCAACACCATCTCCACCAGCGTGCTCCAGAGGTACTCAACATACAGACACACCCCTCGTCCACACAAGCTATTCACTCCCAACACCATCTCCACCAGCGTGCTCCAGAGGTACTCAACATACAGACACACCCCTCGTCCCCACAAGTTATTCACTCCCAACACCATCTCCACCAGCATGCTCCAGAGGTACTCAACATACACACCCCTCCACTCATGCCATGCACCCCCAGCGCTGTGCTCCATAGATACACTCGGGCACCCCTCATTACAGCTTCCTCCATGCAGGCTTCTCAAAGCAGCTGCTAGGTTGCATGTCCACTCAGGAGGACAATGGAACCCCACTGTTCCCTTAGGAAGAAATCTGGTCAGCTTTTTTTATTTTTTAATACAAGCAGGTAGATTTTCACTGAAGCGCTTCAGAGTGTGTTTGTATATAATTCAATGATGTACATCGGCCATATATACTGCCCCAGCTCCAGTTGATTGAATGCTTGTTCATACTTTTTAATCATTTGATCGTTTTTCATGGTTTTGTGCCTCGTGTAATCAACTCGGATGGAACATAGACATGAATTAACAGCACGATTCATGCATTTAGTCCTCCCTTACCGAAAAAAATAAAGAGGTTTTAGATTGAGTGTTCATTTGGCCTCTGTTATTTACCTCACCTGGCTTTCATGCACCAAAAGCTTTAAAGTTATCAGCTACCTTCAGGTAGGGCTGGGTGATATACCACAATGGTAATTATCGAATGCAACGGCAGTCTTCGCCACCATATGGTGTATTACCTTCCTTTGCCTCTTTATCTCTTTAATCCTTCCTGATGTGGCAGTAAACAACCACGCTTCAGAGGCCCTGTGAAATGCTCCCAGAGAAAGAAAAAAAAACATAACGACTGTTATCTGTTGGCTGTTGATAGGACAGCCAATCAGCCGCAAGGTCGTACTGCTTTCATGTGGTCATGTGATGTGTTTTAATCCATCAGTTGGAAGCTGCAAGGTCTTGCTGCTGTTTGGCTGTCTTATGGTCGCCTCATAGATAACAGCTGTGAAGTTTTTTTTTTCCAGAAGCCTTTCAAGCGGCCTCTGAAGGTTGTTTACTACTGCCTCAGGTATAATTGAAGAAGAAAGGAAGAAAAGAAAGGCAGTGCGCCACACGGTGGCGACGGCCGTTACTGCATCCGATAATTATCGTCGCGGTATGCCGCCCCGCCCCACCTTCAAGCCTGCATTCTCCAATGAGGCTTTCAGCTGAAAATAACCGCCTGGCCCTGCGTCGGCGCACGCCTGCGAATGTCTCCTACACGTGTCTCCCCCTACTGGTGGGAGGGATGCGGAGCTGCAGCCGGAGGCCTTGCTGCTCCTGTGCTTAACGCTGTGCGGTCATGGAGACGTGCGTGGCGGTTCAGCGGCTTGGTGTTGAGCGCTTGCTCTGTGTGACACCCCCCCCCACCCCCCACCCCTCCCAGGGCCAAGTACAATCTGAACGCGCTGTCCCACGACGCGGCCATCGGCCTGGTGCAGTACGCCCTGGACTGCGGAGTGCAGCTCAAAGAGGTACCGGCTCTGATTGGACGCTGTGATCAGATGTGTCGTGAGCTGGTGCTATGACTGCATTGTCTGCTCGACTGTAGCTTTGCAGCTAGCTGTGTTCATTTTTTTTTCTCTTTCCCTCTCGTCTCTCCTTCTGGAACCTTCCTCCTCCCCTCCCAGGTGTTTGTGGACACCGTGGGCCCGGCGGAGAAGTACCAGGACAAGCTGTCCCAGAGGTTCCCCGGGGTGGAGGTGACCGTGCGCCCCAAAGCTGACTCTCTGTTCCCCATCGTCAGCGCTGCGAGCATCTGTGCCAAGGTCAGACCCTTCAGACTGAGAGATGGAACTAGACCAGGGGTGCACAACTCTGTTCTGACCAATTACCTTAGTTTACCTCTGTAAACTACACTGACTCACTCCTGCACAGTGTAATCTTCAAGATACGCTCACAGTCTGCAGCTGAAGCTGGTACTTATACAAATGTCAGTTTAAGATATGATCAGGCAAATTAAATAATTAAGAGCAGGAGTTGACACAAAATTCTGAAACGGATCAGGCCTGGTTATGCACCCCCTGAGCTAGACCAGTGTTCCCTAGAGAAACTACATAAAGGAGACGAGAGCTGTGTCAGTTATCGAAGCAGACGTGTGGAGTAATGGAGCCACTGGACAGAAAGAACCTTTACACGGAGACACTAGACACTTATCTGTGCGTTTACCGTTAATGGTTGGTTTTTATTTACGTTTCATTTGCGAAATGTGCAACGCGAGTTCCCGAAGCTCTGAAGACATTGACCGGCGAGATATAGTCTTACAGGATGACTTGAGCGATCACATGACCGCGTGCGTGGCGTCGGGCTGCTAATGGACGCCTGTGGGTGGACGGCGGCCACTTGATGGCGCCAGCGGGTTACCGGTCAGGCACCTTAAAAAAAGCAGGGGCCCAAAAAAAAAGGGCACGCTTCGGCCCCAGACGTCCTCTCTGGGCCGCCCCTGAGCAGCCCCAGGGGACCGGGCCTCTGTTCCTGTCCTGTAACCTGAGCCCTTGTCCTCATTTTTAAAATCCAAATCCTTTATAATCCTGACTCATCCCCGCTGGCAGCCTTACCCTCGTCTGCTAGCGTAGCCGCAGCTGCTGCGACGATCACGCTGCTCGTAGGCCAGACACTGGGCCCACCGCTTTAATTTAAAGTAGCATAATTCAGTAATCTGTTTTTATCACATTAAAAAAAAGGTGTGTGTGTGTGTGAGAGAGAGAGAGAGATGTAGTTGACTGGTTTGTCCTGAGAGTGGCAGCGTTGCCCTGGCATGTTTCTGAGCTGGGCATTTGTTGGGCTCAATTTTGATATTTTATTGTCATTGGTCATTATAAATTATTATTTTCTATTTTCCTTTCTGCATGTGCCAATATTTAAATCCAGATTTTGTTTTCCCATGAGCTGTACATCCTTTATATAGTGTTGTCATTCTTGTAGTAACCATGCTGATCATGTGTTGGTTCAGGTTGCCAGGGACCATGCAGTCACATCTTGGGGATTTGTGGAAGACCTTGGTGATGTGGACACTGATTATGGCTCAGGATATCCTAATGGTTAGTATTCAGCACACACACACACACACACACACACACACCCCCGTGTCCTTACTGTTCACCTCCCAGACACACCCGTGTGCCTTACTGTTCGCCACCAAGACATAACTGTGTATTTAAACCGACACATCTGTCTATAAGGAAGTATGACAGGAAGTATGACAGGAAGCCGGTTTCTCTCTGCAGACCCAAAGACCAAGAGCTGGCTGCTCAAGCATCTGGACCCTGTGTTTGGCTACCCGCAGTTTGTGAGGTTCAGCTGGAGCACCGCAAAGACCATCCTGGACGACAAGGCCGTGCCCGTTCACTGGTGAGGAAGAGGAGGAGGAGGAGGAGGGAGGGGCAGAGGGGATGGCTGGTTTGAGAAAGCCAGGAAGTCTGGTTTAGTAAGCTCTACTCTCTGTCCTCTGCTGCTTCACTCCCTGCCCTTACACTTGTCTCATCAGTTGCCGAACCACTGGGATAAAAATCAGTAGCCATTGGTCTCCTCCCCATCCAATCAGGGAAGAGGATAGAACTGAGAAAAAGTTAAGACCATCTGAGATGGTCACTGGCCATCCTTCCCTTTCTGTTGATGAGTCCAGACCCAGTTGAAGCTTTAGGGAGTTCAGTCATTCCAGCATTTTAGGACATTGCAGTGTTACTGGAAAGTTCCATTGCAGGCACATTATATTGTTCCTGTAGAGCAGAGGTCTCTAACTCCTGTCCTGGAGGGCCGCACGCTCTGCTGGGTTTTGTGATTTCTTTTTAATCCAGGTTAGTCATTGGAAACAATGTGTGCAAACTCTTTAGCCAATCAGTGACTTAAATTAAGCACTTAAGTCCAGGAACGCACCAGATGCCAGCAGACAGAGCGGCCGTCCTGGATTTTAGTTTGAGATCCGCGCTGTGGAGGATGTGCTGAGATTGTGCAGAGAGAGAACTAAAACACCCTGAAAATGAGATTGCAAGAGCCCCAGCACTGAACAGCCTAAGCTCTATTCCGTCTTCATAAAATGTCTTGGTGCCTTATCGAGAGGTCTTTGATGTATGTACACAAGCTCACTTTAATTTCTCTAGACCGCCAATCAGATTCCCGTATCATAAGCACTAGGTCTTTGACATGAGCCTTTCTCACTCTGTCTTTGCCTTCACCCCAGGGCTGAGTCCTCCGTAACTCAGTTTAGTTTTTTTTTTTTGGGTAGTGAGTGCTGTGTTTGGCCTCCCGGCTTCACGCTCCTCTGCTCCCTGGGGCAGCTGGAGCTCGCTCCTCTGTTCTCTGGGGCAGCTGGAGCTCACTCTTCTGTTCCCTGGGGCAGCTGGAGCTCACTCCTCTGCTCCCTGGGGCAGCTGGAGCTCGCTCCTCTGTTTGTACGCTGTGACACAGAGCTGTCCTCAGAGGGGCTGCTTGGTCCTGGCTGAAAGAGGAGCAGTCGTGTTCGCTGAGTTCTGCGAAAGGCGATCTGCCCACTCAGAATCTCACTGATATCGAGCTTCCCGGGTTCCCAGCAAACACAACGTCACGAGCGAGCGATCAGCCCCGGTAACATGATTCAGCAGTGATGTGTAAGACCAGCCCCGATAACATGATTCAGCAGTGAAATAGTGTAAGCAGGGCTGATGTTCTGGGATGTGGGTTGGAGGGGGGGAGGTTGTGTGAATGTAAAAAATGTTGAAGTCTGCCTGGTGTGTTTGTCTGTCTGTGTCTGTGTGTGTGTGTGTGTGTGTGCGCTCAGGGACGATGACGAGGAGGGCGGAGAGAAGGCAGCCGCTCGGATGAACTGCGCGTCCATGCTGTCCTACTTTGGGAAGAGCCGGACCTCCGCCCGGGAGACACACCGCTTCTTCTCTGAAAGGAGGCTGCAGAGCCTGGACTCACTGTGAGAGAGCGCAGGGCTGGAACGTCTCCAGCACATACGTACAAACAGGCACATACACACACGCACACACACGGACACGCGTACAGACGCGCACGCACACACACACACACATACACACACACAGACACACGCGTACAGACGCACGCACACACACACACGGACACGCATACAGACGTGCACACACACGCACGCGTACAGACGCGCACACACACACACGAACACGCGTACAGACGCGCGCGCACACACACACGCACGCGTACAGACACACACACACACACGCACACACACTCAGTCCTCCAGGCATGGTCGGTGGTTTGGAGTCCTCCGTAGCAGTGAAGAGAGAGACTGCTGGTGAGCAGCTGATCAGACTCGTGCTCATGCAGCACTGCAGGCCCACTGACAGGAGGAACTGAGCAGAGAGGGAGGGGCCAGTGCACATGTACCCTGTTGCTAAAGTAACCCTGTCTCTCCAAGGCCGGTTCTTACTGGTAAAACCTTTTATGGGGTTTTTTTTTCTTTTGTGACAATAATAAATTTCTATTACTGAAAGTTTTTAAATGAAGTTTTATTCATTACAGTTCAAGTTTCAAAGCCTGAAATTCAAGTTCAAGGGCTTGTTTCTTTCCATAATGGATTTTATAGCTGTGCTTCCCAGAAGCACTTAACCTTGTTTTGCGAAAGCAATTCTGTGTGTCCACCCTGAAATATTTGAACAAGGTCCAATGATGGACAAGGTTGTGCAGTTCAGGACACAGTGTTTTCTCAGAGCATAAACACTTGGTTATTTGTAAACAAGCACCGAAGCTTAAGCTTTTACCATTGTCCTCAGTAGGAAAATACATGCCCAAGAATGCGGGCAAGTGTTAACAAAAGGTAAAGACCTTCAGTCCTGCGTTATACACGCCGTTAAGTGTGCGCTGTGAGATATGGAGTCTGCATTGGGGAAAATGGCGAACTTTTTTTTTTTTTTGGTCGGTTGGTAATGTTACTGCAGTGCAGTCAGGGGAAGCCGAGCACCAAAGGATGGCGGTGATTAGCGCCGTTAGCTCGGCATTCGCATCTGATGAGCAGATTAGTGGCTAGCCCGGAGGACGCTTCCGTTGCACGCCTCCGCGGTTAGCGCTTGCTGCAGAAGGTCAAGTGGAGTGCCCGGCGGTCATTACTATGAACGTAAGGGATCCCGACCCGTTCCGAGACCACGTCAAGCGGTCGTTCCGGTCGCACGAGAGGGATTAAATGAGGCGGCACCGCCTGACTGTGGCTGTCCTCTTGCGCGGTGCATTAGCGAAGGCGCCCGTTAGCCAGCTGGGCTGGCGGCGCGGAGGTTACGCAGGGCCGTGCTCGCGCCCTTCTGTTTAACGAGTGCGGACAGAGCCCACGGGCCTATATCCTGAGCACGGGACCAGGAACTTAAATTTTGGCCGACGAACACGGTAAACCCCAAACCTGTTATTATAAGATCTGACTTTGAAACATCTGACAATCTTAAGACAAAAGGTCTGTTTTGCCCGGTCCTCTGCATGACAAAGTAATAGTTGGGATGAGAAATCGGGCAGATACAGTAAATGGGGTAAAATTAGCTGGTACGGGCCAGCAGGCTTTTTCACACTTGTATGCAAAGCCGTTAATGGAAGCCGGGTTTTGTATGATAGGACGAGTGCTCAAAGCAGGAGGCTATTCCACGGAGTCTGTGTGAATTGATGAAAGACTGCCAAATTATATGGCTGTCATTTTCACTTTCCTTGATAATTTAAGTAGCTTTTCTAAGCTTCAAGAAGTTTTAAAATGCAAATCTACAAAAAAAAGAGCTACCAAACATCTTTCAGTGGCACTGAAAAGTAAATGTAAAATGAATGGCTTTGACCGTTCTTGTATTATTCACTGTAGTTTACTGATGGCGGAACAATTTTGAGAAGAAAGTGAACATGTATATATGATTCCTGACGTTGGTCTTGTCTGTCCCCACATCCGCTAGCAGTTACAGTCAATTTGCAGCACTAGCGCTCATACTTCAGAAACCTATTGTCCATTCGATGCGTTGCTTGTCACCCAGAAAGCTCAGCTTGCTGTACTTTGAAGTGAAATAGTTAAGAAAAGTGAACAAAATTCATTTCCATTTCAAGATAAAGCAGTTTTTCAGATGGCATTTGTGACACTCTGTGTTAATTCTCTCTTGTATGTGGCAGTCCTATGTAGAGTTTCAACTTTTTCATGTATAAAAAAAAAACATGGCATAGTAAGAAAATTGGCGGTTCAGTCTTTGGCCCAGGTCCCTGAACTTATCCACCCACCCTGCTAAGAGTCTTCCAGACTTGTTTGTTGCTAACAGCACTAAAAGCCTCTGTGAATATGGGCCGAAAACTGTTTATTTATTTTACTTGAGAGAAGGAACCATGTCAAACACACTTAGAAATACAGCATTTATTCAGCACTTACAGGAAAAAAGAGAAAGATCCAGCTTTATAATTCTTGACACATTTTTACAGCGAGTAATAAAGACATTTAATTTACCAATGGTCAAACCGGCACTGTGCAAATCATGGTTTTCATGCTGGGTTTCCTTTCCCCCGCCCCCCAAGAGTTTAATCAAGTTAAAACTTGGGTGTCTTCGTCTCATTTAAAGCGAGCTGTAAGACCCAAAATCTGAGCGCTGCTGCAATCCTAGAAATCTACCAGAGGGTTTATTTGTTTTAAGTTTAAAAATTGTGCTTTGTAGTAAGCAACTTTCCCCATTACATTTTAAACATTCTGGGTGCCTAAGAATCTTCTACTGCACACTACGTCTCACACTCTTATGTTCCAATGTGGGTTCTACATTAGGCCACGATAACTCCCCCCTTCATTACACCAACTTTTAGTACTTGGGAGAAAACAAATGTGTCAGCGACGCCAATACTCAGGTGAGCTACATTCTGGATTAGTGAGTATATGTACCACGAGCCGTATGTTTCTGACCAGCTGTGTGTATGCAATTGCTCTGCGGTAGTGAGGGGAGATTTTGGGAACCGAGGTGCAGCCTCTCTGTTTTCCCCCTGCCATGTCCTAAGCTCTTTACCCTGGTGTGAGATCATATACAGTGCTGTATTTTCCCCTTTCCTGATTTTCTCTCTTATGGCATATTTCTCACACTTTATTTGTGTGAGTTGAAAACGTAGTATTAGGCAAACTGGGAAACTGAGTAAATGCAAAATATTTTCAAAATAAATTTATTTAATGATAAAATGCTATCAAATACCTGTATCACCCCTGTGAAAAAGTAATTGCCCCCTTAGTTAATCAACCAATGAACCAAATTGAATTGATAATTCAGCTAATTGAACACAGCCAGGATTGATTGCACCATGTTGAATCTAAACCTCACTCATATACCATCAAAGTGAAGTAATCGCCAGGAGGTTTATATCAGCACTCTATGCCACAACAAAAGGAAATATCAGAAGAGAGAAAAAAGTTGTTGAAATATATCAGTCTGGAAAGTTACAACTCCATTTCTAAGACTCTAGGACTCTACTGAACTACAATGACATTGTCTCCAAATGGAGAACACTTCAAACTGTGGTGAATCTTCACAAGAGTGGCTGGCCTGCCTAAATTTGTAGCGACTACTCATCCAGGAAGTCAGAAAAGATCCCAGACAAACATCCGAAACATGGCAGACCTCTCTAGCCTCAGCTAAGGTCAGCATTTGTGACTTCACAATAAAAAAGAGACTGGGCAAAAATGTTCATGGGTGAGTAGCAAGGAGAAAACCACTGCTAACCAAAAAAAAAAAACATGAACGCTCATTTCACATTTGCAAAAAAGCACAAAAATGATCCCCAAGCCCTTTGGGATAATGGTCTATGGACAGGCGAGTCAAAAGTGAAACTTTTTCGACAACATGGGTCCCATTATGTCTGACATGAAGAAAATGGAGCATTTTACTGAACATCGTACCAACGGTCAAATATGGTGGTGTGGTGGTGTGGGGGATGCGTCGCTGCCTCAGGACCTGGACAACTTCATTGAAGAAACCATTAATTAATGTGATTGTCTGCTCTGAGGGCAGTGAAAATGGTTCCTCAGTGAAAATGTGGGGCTTCTGTGTTTTTAGGGCTTTTGGCTTACGTGTGACAAGAGGTGAACGCAGAGTTTTGAAAGCGGATGGCATGCAGTCAGGTACAGTATATTCATTTGTTGCTACGACTAGGTTTTCCTTTAGAGGTCTAAGAACACGGCACAAAAGAGCACACAATCGATAGTTCACAAACATGAAGCCTTTGAACAAATATCATACCTCAAAGCCGGCTGCGCGTTTCTGAGGGCTTGAGTCGATGACACGGGGCCTGCGGAGACGGTGGCATACGCCCTTTTTCAGGGTCACGGAATCTATGAAGTCCTCCAAAGCGTTTCCGTGGGAATGTTCTAGAACCCGCTGCCGCTGCCTTCCACGTCCTCCACGAAGAGCGAGCGCTTGCGCAGGACGGCGTTGTCGCCGTTGCTGCGGGCCTGCGGGGCCTGCGGGGGCGGGGTGGCGCCCTCTGGTGGCGGCGGCGGCGGCTGGCTCTTGGCGCGGCAGGGCGCGCGGTACTGCGGGAGGCCCGCCTTGGTGGTGTCCAGCTCGTCGGGGTCCTCCTCCTGCGCGCGCAGGGCGGCGATCACCTCCCCGTCCGTGGGGCTGAGGGTGAGGCAGCCGCAGGACGCCTCCTCCTTCTCCTCCTTCTCCTCCTGCGCCTCGTCCTCCACCGTCACGAAGGCGTCGCCCCACAGGGTCTCGCACAGGCCACGCCCATCCCGGTACACCTACACTCCACCACCCCGCACACACACACACACAACGGTGGGAGAGAGAGAGAGCAAGAAAAAAATACTAGTTTCACTGGGGCTTAAATTGCTGACCTTGCAAAAAGAATGCGTCGATCGACTATGGTGTACATAGTGCTCAGGTGAATCAGTGGGAATAAAGCTTCAGCTACCATCAGTGCCATTCAGGGCTACCGGCTTCAAGTTGGATGTAAATAAGGTCATTTGAAGTCATGCTTAAATGCTTCGCAAATGCAATTTAAATTAGAATTCAAGTTTGACTGTGCGGCGTCAGCTTTCACTCTTGATTTTTTCACAGTTGGTTTGGTTTCAGCGCTGCTTTTCATCACTTAGGACTTCTGTGTTCCACCTGCTGCACTGCCAGTTAACAGTAAACGGAGCGCATTACTGGAAACGAAAGTATTCATTTTCTGAGAATTGATTGGTGAGCCGTTTAATGCAGTTCCAGTACGAAAAAATCAGCCTACACAAGAAAGACCGAAGAGCGGGTTTGAGACTTGCTCGGATCAGCAGAAACTACACGCCTATCTAAACCGCTGTTGCCTTTGCAAAGTATTAGCCTAACCACTCGAGAGAAAATATCTGTGTGTGCTACTTGAAAATGAAAGGGGAAAGGGGAGTTGTATCTTCTTGATGTTCGTCAACGCAGCCAGAACTCAATGTTGTCTCAATGTTGTTAATGTTGACTCATTTCAGTGATCCTTTTATTTGTATGAGTATATATAACTTTTGATCAGATGTATGAAACTCTGGGCTGGCACAAAGGAATGAGGGCTGCTAAGCTCTGAACTTGACTTTATATCCTCCTGATTCAGACGTGCTTGATGCGAGTCACCAGGATGCTTTACGGTGTTCTAGCTGACACTTCTCCCCCTCTGTCTTCCTCTCTCACTGTCTGTATGAATGAATATGGTGTGCGAGGGATTAGGAATGAGTGAGACACGTTATGAAATGAAAATTTCCTTCAGTTCTCGGCTCCGTAAGTAGGACAGAGCTTTTGTCGTGCTGCAGGCTTGACACAGCTGCCTGTATCATGCAAACTCAATCTTTCTCAAAAGGCTGCAGTCGGCTCAAAGCAACTGTATGCACATATGAGAACAGCCGTAATGCTGTATCAAAGCTTAACAGTGTAGTTTAGGTGATAAAATGTGTGATTTTCTTGTTGTTCTTTGGAAACTCGCACGGAGATTCTCTACGAGCAGGAAATTCATGCGACAGCATGCGCTCGGGTTTTGCCGTGCTTGCGTGTTGGGAGCGTGCTCAGTCCGCACGCGTTAACCAAGGGTCAAGGACTGGGAGTGAAACGAGATCGACCGTTTCCGTGGTGACCGTAATGCGCCGCAGCACACTAATGTCAAGCCCGAGGAGGGGACTGAGGATGACGGGATTGGGGGGGGGGGGGGGGTTGTGGGCCGTGACCAGCGGGGGGTGGGGGAGGAAGTGGGGGTGGGTGTCATCTTGGCTTTGGTCAGCTTGTGTTGTGTGCAATGACTGCAGGCGGGCAGAGGCGGTGTCAGTTCGATTAGGAGCCGGTTCTCCTGAAGGGCTTCAGAGAGAACATGCGGATGTGCGTTCTTCGCATGCTGACATGTGGTGCTCAGACTAAGCCAGGCCCATTACACTGGAAGGACACCCCTTTAACATGTATGTCCTCCCATCCCTCTTAGCCATAGCTCCCTTTGAGCGGGGAACAACATTGGAGAGAGCTGGCATTGCTCTGGGTTTGTTTTTGTTTTGATTTATTCTTTTAGGCCCAAAAAAAAAATTTGTTTGTTTTAGATTTATCACTGGATTTCCAGCGCCGATGGTGGCTTGTCCAATATAATGTGGAATTGAAACGGCAATGATAACATTTATGCTGTTATACTTCACCTTTTAAGATTTGAACTTAAAAAGCTTGGACACTCACAAATGTACAGTATAACACCCACACGGGCGAGTTTTACACTCATCATCCAGTTTAGGGGAACTGGTAAGGATTTTAGCTGACAAACAGGAAGGAGCATAACAATGAAGACAGCCAGACTGGGAATTAAATGGATGTCTTTTAATGAATAAAAGGAATGCCTCTAGTCTTTGAGCGACAGTATTTGCCTTTGGAGACCACAGTGGATCAGGACCATGATTCCCCTGGCAAACACCTCCTACAGCACAGTGTTCCCATCTCTGCACTGGTATATTAGTTTGATTCTTTTCTTTTCCCTCCTACCTAGCCCACCAACACCACATACAGACCAAGTGACCAACTAAGCTCCACTTATTTTCAGATAAGGGAGATGTAAGGCACTGTCCGACTGTGTGTGTGTGTGTGTGTGTGTGTGTGTGAAAGAGAGAGAGAGAAGGGAGAGAGAAACAGAGATGTAAAATATGAAAAGGTGGACGTTTGCGATCTTGCCTAAGGGCTCTACAGCCAGGTTGTTTTTTTACTCAGATGTGTGAAAGCATGTGTTCCTGACCTCTCTCTCTTTCTCTCTCTTTCTCTCTCTCTCTTTCTCTCTCTCTCTCTCTCTCCCTCCCTCCCTCCCTCTCTGATAGAGTGCACCGTTTATCTCCTCAGGAAACCACGAGGGGAGAGCGGTTGTGAACGTGTGAAAGAGAAGAGGCGGGGAAATGTCACACCCGACAACGCGATTATTTCTTTGTACCCTCAAACACATTTTTAGCAAGAACCCAAACTTGCAGGCTGGCGTTGCTGTGCAGATGTTGGTGCGCTCGTCATCGTTAGTTGTAACATCTTCTCACTTTTTAAAAAAAACGTTTTTGGCAAGAGAAGCTGTGCAGGGTGGTGTCGCTGCCCTACTCCTCCCCACATCTCCTTCCCACACTCACACACACGGCCCTGAGCAGGGACAGGACGGCGATGTGAGCTGACAGGAGCTGTTTGTCCGTACAGGGGGCTTGGCATCAGACCCAGCTGTGCGCACGCCCTGGGTCTCACTGCAGGAGCACACACGCTTTTAAAATATCCCTGTCCTGCAGCAAGGCAGAGAATCACTCCACTGCCCTGTGCATCCCTTAACCCCTCTCTGTGTGTCCGCTAACCCCCTCTGTGCACCCTTAATCCCTCTCTGTGTGTCCGCTAACCCCCTCTGTGCACCCTTAATCCCTCTCTGTGTGTCCCCTAACCCCCTCTGTGCACCCTTAATCCCTCTCTGTGTGCCCGCTAACCCTCTCTGTGCACCCTTAGCTCCTCTGTGCACCCTTAACCCCTCTCTGTGGGTCCGCTAACCCTCTCTGTTCACCCTTAGCTCCTCTGTGTCCCCTAAGCCCCTCTGTGCACCCTTAGCTCGTCTGTGTGCCCTTAACACCTCTCTGTGCACCCTTAATCCCTCTCTGTGTGTTCCCTAACCCCTTCTGTGCACCCTTACTTCCTCTGTATCCCCTAACCCCCCTCTGTGTGCCCTTAAATCCACTGTAGGTGCCACTAAATCCCTTACGTGTGCAGACAGATATCTTGGTTACAGTATTTCCCCGTGTAAGCTGTTCCATCCTGATATACACTTTCCGTGTTCTAAGTAGACACTCCAATGTCAAGGCCACTGAGTCATCGTAATGCTCATAAGCAGCAGCAGTGACAGGTGCACGCAGCCTGCAGAGGGGGTACTTTACCTGCTGGTAGGTCACACAGTTTCCAGTGCAGTTGTTTCCCCGGGGACCCTTTTTCCGTTCACCCCCCCGATGGCCCGTGCAGGTCAGATCAGCTTTGCAGGCCTCAAACCTGTGTGAGAAAAAAGGTTATTTTTCATTGCAACCTGCTTTCCTGCGTCCAGGCAGTCGCGCGTCCTAACGGCATGAGGCCGTGGCGCTAAGCGTCGCCCCGGAAACCGTACCAGTCTCTGCAGAAGCTGCGGCAGAGCGGCACGCCCTGGATGGAGGCGGGGTCGAGCGGGTGTGGCCAGCGGGCGGCGTCCGGAGAGCAGCGACGGAAGCAGGCCGCGCGCCTGAAGAAGGCTTCACAGCTGGGGGGGGGGGGAGAGAGACGGGAAGAGGAAGAAAGCGAGGAGAGACGTCAGACTGATTCACTCAGCGAGATACGCTCTGGTATCATGAAAGTGAATGTCATTTATTCATGGAAGGACATTTCCTGTTCTGTCAACCTGGAGCTAGCAACCTATTTATTTATTTGTTATAGAGC
The DNA here is from genome assembly GCF_013347855.1 of Anguilla anguilla. Taxonomy (NCBI): domain Eukaryota; kingdom Metazoa; phylum Chordata; class Actinopteri; order Anguilliformes; family Anguillidae; genus Anguilla; species Anguilla anguilla. Next base: position 67,053,021 of record NC_049202.1, on the reverse strand, counting down.
TTATGTGCATTTACTTTGCCTCCCCCCCGCAAATCCTTTCTTATGACTGTCTGAAAAATGCGATGAGTTTTTTTAAGACAAAGAGCATAGTTAAGCCAGCGAGTGGTCCAAAATCCATTCCAAAATGTAAGAGCTCACAATTCAGCTTTGACTTCATTTGATAATCGTGTGAATTTAGAGCTGCAGAGTGACACATCCTGCTAAAGCACCCGTTGTCAGTAGCTGTCACACACCCCGCAGTCTGGCGACAACTCCAGCGGGTGCGGGCGCCGTCTGCAGAAGGCAGCCGTGCAGGGCGGTGTGCAATTAGCCGTAGCAGGAGCCCAACAGCATCTCCTGGATGACTGCAGCCTGCCTGAGCGGGCGGAACATGAAGCCTGCTCCCCCAAGGCTGTGATTGGGCGGCTTAAAACGTGTATGGTCTGCATCCAGCCAGCAGTATGTCTGCGTGCCTGCGCTCTCCTGAATCGATGATGGACGTCCGTGTTAGGATGGGCCTGTGAATATGACAGGCCATTCCAAACCAAAATAATAAGAATAATAAAAATCCGTGACAAAAATTTTTTTATAAAATGTTTTTAAAATAAAATGTTATTTAAAGCTGTTAGTATGCCTGGAGTCATACTGATGTAGCAAAATGTAGGTATTATTTACAGGACTGAAATGAGAGAGGCTGCTTCATGTGCCCAGTCCCAAGGAGAAGGTCAAATAACACATAAACCAAAAGAAACACTGAAAAGATCTGGAAAAAGCCGGAGGATCTGCTTTAACACAATGGCACAGCATGTCCGGCAGCTGGATGAGTGGACCGGAAGGCTCTGGGTGATGAATTATGTAGCACATCAGCAAATCTGCTGGCTGCAGGGAATTTTTCTGTAATATCACCACTGAGAGTACAGAAGGAAAAGTGTGCAATAGTATAAAGGAGGCAAGGGAAACTGTGTTAACCCACACTCAAAAAAAATGAAAAGGCAGTACAGTTCACGTTACTAAATTTTCGGTTTTCAGTATTTTTTCATGTTTCTTGATTTTCTCTAATGACATTTACCGAAAGTAATTACAAATTTAGCCATTACTAATTTAATTTAATTCAAAGCAAGGCTGGCCAATTAAGTGCATTCAATGATGTGCTCAATTGAAAATGTGTCATGTATGGTGGCCATTTTGTACTGGAAGAAGAAGACACAACATGTGGCTTTTGAACTTGGGAAGCCCTGCAGTAAGAATATCTAAAGCCATCCTATGTTTTAAGATTCAGCTACAGTAAGTTACTTGTATTGATGGACAGTTTTTTTGTATTGGACATGTCTTTCACATATTGTGCCTTTTATTAAAACAGATACATTTGTCCAGTCATGCAAAATTTGATTTGCGAGCTTGCTTGTGCAGGCTGCTTTCATTAGAAAATAAATGATGATTTTACATTTAAATACATCAATTTTGGTGGTGGAGGAGTGTAATTTAATAATTTAAAATCCTGTGTGACAGTAACTTTAAAAAAATATATTTGGAGTTGAGCTGAATTCACTTTATAAATTTAGTATTTGAATTTAATAAAATTATGGACAGTGGTTGCACAAAATCTTATAAAGCATTTCTATTTTGTAACAACATTTTTCACACCTGCATTATGTTGAACTAACTTATCAGTTCTGTCCTTCTTAATATAAATTATCTGAATGTACTTAATAAAAGTGAGTTGGATTAACAATGGAAAGTTAAGATAACGGTTTGTTTAAGTCAAAATATTTAATAACATTACATGAACATACTAAATAAAAGTGATTTAGATTAACAAGGGAAAGTTAAGTTTAACTTAATCTGTTGAATATATGCAATAGTATTATGTGCAATCACTGTCCATAATTTATTGAGTAAATCGAACAATTTATTTTTTTGAGAGCGCAATGTATAAAGTTGGATTAATTAAGAACATTGTTTCAACAGCACGGAGATCATCAATACCTTGGAAATAGCTAGATCATTCTAGATTATCTGAGGTCCAAAAAAAAAAAAAAAAAAAACAGGTTATGAATTGGTGTATGTATTGCACTTCAGGCACTGCAACAAAAGGAGTGCGGTTGAATGCACTGCTTCTATATACACACAACGGTGTACTTGTATTCAGTTTCTGGCCCGTGCTCTTAACACCAGCAGTGTTCCACTGAGAGCATTACTATCTAAAGCTCGTCACTGAGGCAGACGTTCAGGTTCAACAGCGTCCTGGATGCTACCTAAGTAAGACGGGGTTCGTGTTGTACATGACGGGGACGGCGATTTAATGAACCGGCAGCAGCTCACCTGGGGCTGAGGGCTCCACACCGGCCCCAGACAACGTCATCCACTTTGGTCACTGGGGACGCTGCAATCTCCTGAGCGTCGTTTTCTGAACAGCAGGCATCTGACGAAACAAATCATACGACACAAGGGAGCAGGGGAGAAAGAGCGTCATATCATACACAATTGTTAAATTAGTTTTGTACGTGTAGTCATTCACTCTGCTTGCAGAGTGATATTGTTGATAAATGTCTGGTGGGAGAAATGTGAACTCTAATGGACAGGTAATTGTAGAGATCAAATCTGAGCACAATAGAAACTGGCGCTTGTTCTTTTACAAATGAAATGGCCAATTTAGCCCGGATGAGTGATCTTCGTATAATGAAAGGAATCAGACTCCTCTGTGAAGGACTATTTCCCGCATTATCGATGTCGCAGGTGTAGTGAACTCACTGTCGGCGTAAAGCCTGCAGTCTTTCAGGTGCGGTTCTGGACCTGGAGTGGCTTTGTGCTTCCCGTCCTGCAAACAAGCCCCCTCGTGGCACCTCGACCAACCAATCAGTGAAGCCAAAATATATGCCAAAACCAATGGTAATGGTTTTGCCAAGTTTTTGTTGACACCCATCTCTTCACTGTGTAAAGCAAAACAAGACCAGGTCAAAACCTAGTATATGGCTGGACCGAACCGGCCGACCAATGGTATAACTTCATCAGTCTGTCACTCCGTCACAGACATGCGCGGTGTAACTTCATCAGTCACTAAATCACAGACATTCAAGTTTATAAGGCATCTTTAACAAGCATTTTTAAAAATAAATAATAATAATAATAACGGAGAACAAAAGTTACGTGTAATACCTGATTCAGAACCGTGAACAGCGAAATTCCCAGCCCATTAAAGGACACATTTAAAGCTTTTTACAGTAAACTTATTAATATGGGTCAATACCTACCGTCGAATGCTATAAGTACTGCCGTTATTATCATATCACAGTTACCCAAAAGCCTAAAGCATCAAAGACTGCCTAAATTCCCATGGTTAATTCGTAGTTAGTCATCGCATAAATCTCTGTCTACCTTTAACGCCATTCCCAGTTCGTTTGACAACAAGCACACTCTGTTCTGTGCGTAGGAGAGACTGGGCAGAACATAAATATGCAAATGAATATTTAAGCATGCAAATTAATGTGGTGATCTTTATAATTAAGCCACACTCCAATTACTAACACTAGCTCGTTAACGTTCCTCTGTAAACTGTAAAAAGTATGTAGGCCGCCTAATAAATGTATGACATAACCATAATAATGTAATGCAAGCGGTGATGGAGCGATATGTGAGCAATTCTCTTTGAACACACAAGTACAATAGCCTACAGCTTGCTATCGTATGAAACGTTTATCGTTTATCAAATCATTTAGCAAACAGTAGGCTAAACAATGTTAGGAAAATGTGATAAATTAAAAATTAACCAAAATAAGCTGGCATCGGAAGTGCGGTTAGTATAGCCTCTTAAGTTTTTCGGTTTCATTCCTGTTCAGCTGTTCCTTGTCATTCTCCCTTGATCGTAACCGAATTAGATTAAACGTAGCCTACTTCTGTTGCAGTCAGAGCAAGTTCCATGTTAAGACTTTTTGTTAACAACAGATATGAACGTCAGAAGTGTGGGTCTAGTTCGGTGAGTTGTTTGTAAAAATCGGTAGCCTACACCATTGTCTGTTACTTTACAGACCCTATTTAGACCCTGTACGTGTGTTTATTGTATTTACTGTTATTTATTTATTATTAGCCTAATTTATTTATTCATTTGTTTCCATTTGACTACCCAAAGGGTTCACTGATGTTATCGCCATGCAAGGCTAGCGTCATTTTCCAGAAATGAATGTGTCTGTGAGTCTCAGGTCGCGGTTATTAGTTTCAGTTTTTCAGTGGTAAGCGACGGCTCGGCATACGGTTGCATTTAGCCGAAAGCTGCCTGTAGCCTACAGGAGCATATCAAATGTTCATGTCCACACTCCAGACTTCTTCGGTATAATAGTAGTCCATTGCACTTTTTCATGCAAGTTTAAGATCGCCATATTTATACATGCGAAAGTATTATATTAAAAGGATCTTATGCGTTCTAAATTAATCCAGTCATTTTAATGAAAAATGTCAAATGTGCTGCAACACAAACGTAACTACTAATAATAACATAAGCATTTCATGCAGCAAAATAATCGCGCACAGAAAAACAGCAAACCTTAACTATATACCAAAACAAAAATACTGATCAGGAGACACCAGGAGTAATTGGATTGAGTAATTTTGCGCTTGTTTTTAGTCATAAAGAGAAAGCATCTTACCTGCTGTATAGACCGCCGATGTTTGTGTGCTCTCCCTGAAAATGCGTTCTGGCTTCTCTCGTTTCAAAAGATTCCCCCCCCCCCCCTCTCTCTCTCTCTCTCTCTCTCTCTCTCACACACACACACTCTCTCGATCTCTTTGCCTCCTGATGAGCGTGCTCTCTCTCTCTTTGCTAACTCCCCCCAGAGGCCGCTCGCTCATTTATCAGTGATTTATTGAAGGGTATCTTGATCATTCATGTTCCAGTCGTTCCCCTCTTTCATCCCTCTTCCCATTGCCCCTCGTGACGTGGTTTTAATTAAAGGCACGTTTAATAAAGGCAATGTTTATTATAATGAACTAATTTATCCTTTGACTGACGATTGTTCACCTTAATACCATATTAAGCCACGGTTTAGCGAATGCTTTTTATTAATTAGGACTGTTTAAACATATTTCAGGAAGGCTTAACGCGTCATTGTTCATACTGTACGTTGCTTCCTTCTTTCTTATTACCACACATCTGTGATAACATCCAATTCCATACATGTTGTTCGCACTGCACAGCAAGTCATCCAAGGGTTTAATCAGATGTTTTTTTAACTTTCCCCCCCTCCTAAATTGTAGCCATTTAATAAAATATTTAGACTTCACTCCAGCTGCTCCCTGCTCTGTTGTTTTTGGAAACACATGCTAGGCCTAAGGTGCTGAGTCACTGACAGACGTACCGTGTCCACCTCAAGGTGGAGGGGAGGGGGGGGGGGGTCAAGGATCTAGCAGCGGGGTTTAAAATTTGTTGCAGTTCATTGACCGCTCTGTTAGGGATACCTCTCGAGATACCCACCGAGAAGTGAATTACCAGAATCCAGTTGGGATGTTGCCAGTGCATGGATTGGTGTTTCTGTGCTGGAATAAGCGAGAGAGGAGATGTAAATGGTAAATGGACTGCATTTATATAGCGCTTTTATCCAAAGCGCTTTACAATTGATGCCTCTCATTCACCAGAGCATTTAGGGGTTAGGTGTCTTGCTCAGGGACACTTCGACACACCCAGGGTGGGGCTTGAACCGGCAACCCTCCGACTGCCAGACAACCGCTCTAACCTCCTGAGCTATGTCGCCCCATGTTACGAAATGTGTTGAGTCAAGAATGACATTAAGGCTCTTGACTTGGGCAGAGACAGGGAGAGAGAAATTGAGGAGTTTTAGAGAAGACAGCGGAGGGGAGAGAGCAGGAATCGTGGCGGGTATCGGGTCAAGCCGACATGTAGAAGGCCTAGAATTAATGATGAGGTCAGATATAATGGTCTCATGGACCATGCAGAAGTTTTGTCAAGCTACCAGAATGGCATTCCTCATTAAATGTAATGGGTCCCTCAGGAGCATGACTGCACATGCAACTCTTTGTATGCAGGCACAACGTTGGACTGAAAGAGAATCAGAAACTTATTGCAAAGGTCAGTGGAGATAGTTAAGGGAAAAATGATCTGGTGTCTGTAGGAGCTTGGTGACAGAGGGGGAAAAAAAAAAAGAACTTTACCGGAGGAAATTATGTTGGCGTCGTAAGAGGACCTGGCAACCAAAAGGGCAGATTTATAATTGCTGAGCTGAGGTGTTCTGAATAGGCCTGGGCATGGACAACAAGCCCTGTCCTCTTGGAGCGATGTTCTAAGTGACGCATAGAGGAATTAATTTGGTGCAGCTCTGGGGTGTACCAGGTTACAGTGTGGGTGAAAGAGTGCAAGTTTTTTTTTTTTTTTTTTTTTTTTTTGGGGGGGTGTTAGTGTCTTTATAGACTCAGAGAGGATGTTACCGTAGTGAGAGACCAACTCTTCTGTGGTGGTGGAGAGAGGGTCAGAGTAGCATAAAATCATCAGGATCAATGTGTTAACGAGCTTTGGAATTATTTGCAGACGTGTGAGATGAGAATGTGTCCTTTTCTGCGGTGTGGGAATGTGTAGAGTGCCAATGCCAGCGTGCTCTCCAGACAGCCCTGAACAAAAAAAAAAAATAAACGTTTGGAGAGCTGGTATTTCACAAATAGCTGATTATACACCAAAAACATGACTTTGATAACTCCCTTTTTAAAAAGTTAACCCGATTTGAAATGTATGTAGTCATTGTTTGCATTTCGGCTCGTTTCCTTGTTTAACACCTTGTGCTTTTCAATTTTTCAGTCTTTTAAAAAAAAAAAAATTATTTTAACACTTTAAAAGCTCTTTAGCAGATGCCCTTGCCGAGCACAACTTGCGTTCTTTTCTTTTTTAGCATACTCTAGAGGTCCTCTCTAAAATGACCGGGTGAGCCGTACAGTTGCTGTAATCCTCGGTTTATTTACAACCAGCTGCTGTGGGCTGTAGGTACATGCCCAATCGGACACACAGGAAAACGCAGCCACGGTGATGCTCAGAAGGCCAGCCAGAAGAAAACAGCACCGAAGCACAGCAGCGGTACGCTGTGAGCTTGCTGTGGCTGCATCGATGGGATTGGAGGCTAAAGACTCAGAGTGTGTGCGGTCAGAGAGGCTTTGAGCGACCCCTCCTGTCATTATACGGATCACATCACGCACACACATTTTATGCACATTAGTGGCGGATTCGTGGTCATTTTTTCCCCTCAGTGTGACGTGAGCAATTTTGCAAATCACAAAAAAGCACACAAAAAAGGACTAGCATGCATGCATCCAGCTCTTCTTTCTAAAACACTGGTTGAGTGTTAGCGATGACCCATTTGTCTCGCTGCAGTGTGAGGCATTGTTGGGCTTCATACAAGGTGTATCAACGGGCCTACCTTGGGCATTTCTACCCTCTGCCTTTTTTAATACGTATTTTGTGCATTTATCCATACATCAGATACGGATTCAAACTGATTCTTTGTCAAATAAAAAGTCTTGAGAGAAATTCCTACTATGAAATTCAATTGTGTGTGTGTGTGTGTGTGTGTGTGGGGGGGGGGGGGGGGGGGGGTCAGGTTGCAGTTGATGAAACTGCATTATTGAACACAGGAGGGGAGATGAGGTTGAATCCGCGGCAGTACTGATGGCTGTGAGGATGAGATGAAACGGTTTTTTAAGTGAATCCAATCTCAGGCTTTTTCAGGTGTCTCTCACCCTCATGGTGCTTCTCCTCTGCCCCAGCTGGAGCCCACACCGGCCCCGTGGGACAATCTGGGGCACAGACGTCCAGCGCTCGGAAATGGCTGAGCCTCACAAACATTCATGCACTTGTTATTGTGAGCGGGTGGAGTTGGTGGGGTGGGGGGTGGGGGGTGTGGGGGGGGGGGGGGTGTAGGGTGGTAGTGGGGGGGTGGGCAGACCAAACCGAATGCTCTGCTTTGGAGCGAGGCAGAATAATGATCTCTTTGTGTTGTGGCTATTCAGGGCCTGATGAGATGAAGGGAGATGGAGGGAGAGAGAGAGGGAGATGGAGGGAGAGAGAGGGAAAACGAGCGCTATTCTAGAAATTAGCGCAGGGCCGGTCGAGTTCCAGGCCACGCCGTTGTGTTCTCTTCATCGCCAGGTTTCCCTCATTGTTTCGGGCTTGGCAGAGGCCCCTGCCACCACTAATTGCATTCATTTCCATCATTGGTAAATACTGAGCCTTTTATCAGTTCACCTCTGTGTCAAGTCATTATTCCTGACGGGTTTTGTCATTGTGTTCATTCTGTGTTGGCTTCTCTTTTTTTTTAAAGATAATTCAAAGAATTCATCAAAGCAGAAATGCTGCCACCTTTCAGATTTGTGCTCCTGGAAACAAAGCAATGGGAATCGGTCAGAACCATGCACAGAGAGATCATCTGTGACCTACCTTCCCTGCATTGTGGGCGATCAGGCAGTCTGTTTACTCAGTGAGGAAATTGGGGGGAAAGGACATGGTTGAAAAATGTGTGATGTTTCACTCACTGAAATGGCAGAATGGACGGGCTAGTTTCAGGCTGACGGTTGCACAACATGGAGGCAAGACAGAGGCTCCAGGCTCCCCTGTCTGTGGGAATTTGTTTCTGCTACCAGAAGTCCCACATCCCAGCTGTTGTTTTTTCACCAGATGAGGACGTTCAGATGAGGTTGTGTTATGCAAAGGGACAAGCGATGGGGGGGAGGGGGGGGGGGGGAGACCCCGCCGCACTCTACTGCCATGGTTTAAATGTTACGGATAGATGATGCCTCTGTCTGGCTTTATACATTCAGTGCTGACATTTTGTCAAAAAAAAGAGACATTTTAGCACCACCATGCCTTCAAAGAAAGGTCAGGATAATCCAGAGAGCTGAAATGGCAGCTGTTCGGTAAAGTTAAGATAAAATGAGGTAGGTTCTAGAGGAAGGGAACATACCAGGGCGGCACAAGTCCACTCGATGGAAGGCTCGCTCAGGTGGCTTCCCTGTGCCAGCACGGGAAAGCCAGAGGCTGGAATTGACATTTGACAGATGACTGAGCTCCACACTTCCTGCAGAGCCTGTGCACATTTTCTGCCACACAACCTGAGTCTGTGGATCTTGGCTTGAAAAATAAAGAGAAGGAAGCATGTAACTCTGAATGACCACAGTGAAAGTGGTCCACAGCGCCCTCTGCGTGTTCAAAGTTGTAACGAGTTGGTCGGGTTCATTCAAAACTAAATTAGCATCATTAACCCAGAATGTGCTCCTGGATAATTTCCTATATGAATCTATATTGCATTTAAATAAGTTCTAAGCTTCTCAATGTATGACACATAGGATTCTCAGGATTTGTTCTTAGGACTGATGCAAATATAAATTTTAAAGCTTTTGTTTGTGTCTTTAATTCTTGCTGATTTTGTAATTTGTTGTTTTGCTGGAGGTTCCCTCCCCTTTTTCTAGGCAATAATTTTGTGGCGTTCCCGTAGCTGACTTTGGGTTTTCAGATTTATTTATGGTGTTTTGTGATAATGCAATTGCATTGTGAGAGTTACTACGACTTGACAGGTTGCCTCCTTTAACCTACAAAACAAAAGAGGATGCAGAAGACACTGTTCACTTGCCCCCCCTCCCCCCCGCCCCAATAATATGGTGTCACTGTATGGAACTGGATCGGTTAAAAAGAAATACACACACACACAGCAGTCGTTTAGTGATTTCATCATGTTCAGCTTTAGTGTTCTGTTTTCTCTCCTCCAAACCCAATCCCCTTGTACAAATGAACTCTCTTTTGGAAGACCTGGAAAATGAATCCACTGTATGCGGGTACTCTTTGTTCTGCTCTGCCTGAGAAAAACGGAGAAATGAAGGATGTTATCAAGTGAGGGAGACAGAGGGAAGCAAAGGCCATGTTTTAGATTGCTCGGGAGTCAGACTCCTGTTATGGTAGCATAGCCTCCATAACTGTCCTCTAGCTCTGGCAATCTATCAATCAAATCTTATCAATAAAGTCTCATTCTTTATGGAAATCCCCCAAAAAAAGTGATCAATACATACGTTTCTTATTTTATTTTTAAATTACTTTTTTTTTTGGGGGGGGGGGGGGGGGTGACCCTGATGGTGTGTTGAAATGTAATGGGATGATTAAATTTGTTCAGCCTAGATAATTAGCATAAAATTCATCCCATTCATTACTGGTGTAATATACCAATATACTGGTAAGGACCCTTTTCCAGACTTGCACTTACAGTAAGTGAAACAATCCAGTTCGGAGCATCTGCTAAATTACAAAATGCGACGTGAATGGGGCAGTGTATGAGGGCTATGTATGCGCTTGGTAGTGGAATAAAACAACACAGAAGTCAGACTTGATTTATTTCAAGGAAGAAAACACTGATCACAGGTTCTATTCAGTGTGTAAAATCCCCTGGCCAACCACTTGTACAGCACATTTGTTCCTTTCCTTTAAACCAACGATTTATAAGTCATTTCATTTTTATTTTGTTGCTGGTTTCTCAACATAGTTTTCTGTATATATTTTTCCTACATACCATAATATACTTGGACATAATATTTACATAAATAAATGTTAAAGTTAAATAATTCATTTTTGAACCTGCATTTTTTTAATGAAATGAATGAAAAACACAAAATAAAAAATGCCATAGCCATCAACAGAATGTGTGGAAAACATTATGATTATTATTATGATTATGATTACTACTACTACTACTACTACTACTACTACTACTACTACTAATAATAATAATAATAATAATAAGCTATTTATTCTGTTTCCTCCAGGTCTTTTAGACCTCCTTTTAGAGCAAGTAAATCCGAAAACAGAGTCATACCATGAATGTTATTTAAATTAATTACAACAACGGAACAGTTGTGTAAGGTGCCATCCTGCCCCCTTGTGATAACAATGGGAATTCCGTTCTGGTTTTCTTGACAGGATACCCCACAATTAGCCCCAGGCAGTTACTGTAATATATCAGGGTGTTGGGACTGATTTCGCTTCCTTTTGAAGTTTCAAAAACATTGAAGGACACTGCTCAGAAGTGCTGTATAGTCATGTGATCACATAAGAGAGTTCTGGAACCTGTTAGTCTGAACCCCACAGACAGAGAACACAACGACAGACTGTATCCCTTTTAGCCTGCAAGTTGCATAAGTAGCACGCCTCCTAGTGGCAGCGGCCTGTCACAACACCACAGCTCACTTCATTTCTGATGGAATACACAGTCTTTTAAATCAATGTACACAATGACCAAAAAGCATCGCACATCTATTTGAAGTATGTTAGAAGAGCGAAATAGAGTACAGCTGACTGTGTTGTGTTGATTTACTTGCATGCAAGCTACCACAGTGCAAAAATAAATTCAGTCTGTAATCCTGACCTTAGTCAAAGACGTGTCCTGTATAAGCTTAAACACATCTGGCTGTGCATTGACAATCACCCACTCAGTGAAGTCTACCGCTCCTCTCTCCCAGCACATACATGAGCATTAGTTGGCATCTTCTTTGTTTTAAATAGCAACAAGGTCTTTATCACACTTATCTTTGTCACAAGTGGTGAGCTTCTTTGTTTTCCTCACTTTTCCTTTGTTTCCCTTTCTCCTGTTGCACATCAAAGGCTTCGTCGAGCAACAGCAAATCAGCAGATTCTTTTCGATCAGCTACCAGCAGGAATTGTTCGATGAACACAGCGTGAAACGCGAAAGGCGTGTAGAACTCCTGCGTATGACCCACCAGTGGGGCGGGGGGCTACCTCGGGCTTCCTTTCAGTTTCCGCGCTTGGATTTTCCTCCCGCGGTTCATGGCCAGCGTGGCCGCGGTGTACGAGGACAGGATCGCGATGGCGCTGCCCACGAAATGAGAAGAGGCGCCCCTGAGGGCCGCCTTGACCGCCTTCCTGGAGAACTGGGCATCCGCTCCGGGGGAGGCGGGGACGACGGGCTCCATGCGAGCGCTTCGTCACGCCGAGGCTGCGATCGTCACCTGGCCCTCCTCGGACGGGACCTCCCGCTCAGGCACCGTCTGGGTGATCACGGTCAGGAGGCGATGGGTCCCCCTCTCGCTCAGCTGCCCTTGCTGCTCCACTGTTCCAGTCCCTGTCTGTTCCGGTTCTTTTCTGAAATGGCCACTCCCCCCACCCCCACCGCACCCCCGCCCCCACACCCCACACCCGAGGTGGCTTTCATAGCAGCCCAGCTTTGTTTTCCGCTACGCACGTCAAATCCCCAGATTAGCTAAGTGTTCACTGCGTCAATGGGACTGTAAATAGATAGATCGCGCAAAGCATGGAGGACTTAAGCAGTGATCTCAACCATTAAGGACATTGGCCTTTAATTTTATTAGAGAACCCAGCCATGCCAAAGAGGTGCTGGTAACAGAGAAGCAGGGAAGTCTGACAGCTTCATTTGGGAATAATATTATGATGAATGTAAATGCTGTTTGGTGAGATCCTGTGGTGCAGTCTATAATGTGGTTGGAGTTGCCCTGTGTGTCGCTGGAGTCGCCCAGTGTGTACCTGGAGTTGCCCTGTGTATAGCTGGAGTTGCCCTGTGTCCAGATTAACCTACAGGGTCCAAGTTAAACTATGCGGTCGTTCCCTGCACTTGGAACTGTACTTCCCTCTAGGGTTTTCCATGCACCATGTTCCTGGTTTTGGTTATATACTTTGTTGTACATCGCTCTGGATAATAGTGTCTGCCAAATGCCTGTAATGTAATGTAATGTAATGTATAGCAGGAGTTGCCCTGTGTATAGCAGGAGTTGCCCTGTGTGTAGCTGGAGTTGCCCTGTGTGTAGCTGGAGTTTCCCTGTGTATAGCAGGAGCTGCCCAGTGTATAGCAGGAGTTGCCCAGTGTATAGCTGGAGTTGCCCAGTGTATAGCAGGAGGTGCCCTGTGTGTAGCTGGAGTTGCCCTGTGTGTAGCAGGAGTTGCCCTGTGTGTAGCTGGAGTTGCCCAGTGTGTAGCAGGAGTTGCCCTGTGTATAGCTGGAGTTGCCCTGTGTGTAGCAGGAGTTGCCCTGTGTGTAGCAGGAGTTGCCCTGTGTATAGCTGGAGTTGCCCTGTGTATAGCTGGAGTTGCCCTGTGTGTAGCAGGAGTTGCCCTGTGTATAGCAGGAGTTGCCCAGTGTATAGCTGGAGTTGCCCTGTGTATAGCAGGAGGTGCCCTGTGTGTAGCAGGAGTTGCACTGTGTGTAGCTGGAGTTGCCCTGTGTATAGCAGGAGTTGCCCTATGTGTAGCTGGAGTTGCCCTGTGTGTAGCAGGATTTGCCCAGTGTATAGCTGGAGTTGCCCTGTGTGTAGCTGGAGTTGCCCTGTGTATAGCTAGAGTTGCCCTGTGTGTAGCTGGAGTTGCCCTGTGTGTAGCTGGAGTTGCCCTGTGTGTAGCTGGAGTTGCCCAGTGTACAATCCTAGAGTGTACGCATGACACGTGGTATCCGCCCCACTTTCAGCACCACGGACAGCGCACAGTACCGAGAATAAACTGTTAACTGGGCTGCCTCAGGTCAGCCAGTCTTAATCCCCACGCTTCTCTGTGAACATAACCCCCAGTAACTTTCACTCATCTAACAGGTTTACTTCCTGGGATTACACTATACCGTTGGACCACAGGAGGTAGCTATATTTACGACTGACTGTATTTATATTTAAAGCCACTTGATACACACAGCATGTGGTGCTAATGAGAAAAAATGTAATGTAACAGCGCATAAATATTGCTCTTGTTTAACATTTATAGTAAATTATTTACAATATATATATATATATATTTTATGTGATGTTATCCTTTTCAATTATTTTTCTCTCATTAGCGCCTAGCGCTGCACAAAGCAAAGCAATGGTGGAAATCTGAGGCAGAATCTCTGGGGTGGATTTCTGCCAGACTGGTTACTAACAATACCCTGTCCTCAGCACCAGCGGGAAGCCAGTTTAGTGGAAACACATTCTGGGCCCAGTAAACCGACTGCAGACATGAAATCTCAGCACGATCATATTTTTCCAGATCCAACTTTATTTTAATTTACAGAGAACACTTTATTTTTTCTTCAAACAATTAAAGGTGACACAGTTGCATAGATGATGGGAATAATCAACACTGATATGTGACAAAAATGACAGAATAAACAATCAATTTTTGTCCGTTTTTAATGTATTGTAGAATGTACTGACAGGTTTATACATGAACACAGTCATAGGACAATGAGGTAGGTATATTTAGCCTGACTGTATTTATATATATATATAAAGCCACTTTAAACATACAGCATATGGTGCTAATGAGAAGAAAATGTAACAGCACATTGTTTAACATCTCTTGTTTAACATATAATGTAAATTATGTGCAATTAAACGCACAATTAAAATGTACATTTAAATTATGAATGTATGATTAAATTATGTACAAGATATATTTGTATGAGGTGTTACCCTTTCAACAGCATGCTTTGACATTTTGCTTCTGATATAATGAGCAGTACAGGAGCTCTGAGCGTGTAACATGTAGAATGCCACATGATGGATGACTGGAAGTTTTAGCTTGTGCTCGCTTTGCTCTCTGAATGCCAGCAGTAAGCTTAAATCCATAGTCAGAGGCCACAGATTACAGATATTTTAAAAAATTAAACTAGCTAACTAAAGTGTAGACAAGGTAATATTGAGGTAACATACCCTTGTAAGTGAGCCAAGCTAACTGTTTGCAGTGAATGGAATTAAATGAAAGTTTGCAAAGGGAGAACTTAAAATTCCAAATGAGTCAGGAATTAATTCATTGTTGAAATATGACCGCGTTGTGACAAATATATAAATATATATAAATAAATTTCACCATCAGCATCTCATTTTGGTCCGTCTCTCATCTTTTGTGACCTCCAACCCTGGGTATGCCCTAACAATAATTGTTTTGTAATTTGCATAATCTTTCTACATAATCTAAAGGCTAATTGAACACTCTAAGCTGCCCATGGGTATGAGTGTGAGTGAATGGGGAGTGAATGGTGTGAGTGCCCTTTTGGCAGCCTTGCCCAGTGCATGCTGGAATAGGCTCCAGCACTCCCCGTGACCCTTCCCAGGATAAGCGGGTAAAGATAATGCACGGACGGGTAATCTTTCCGCAGGAAATACAAAACAAATTTCAGTTCTACTTGTTGTACCGCATGAAACCACAGGGTGTCGCCAGTAGCTGAAAGCAGCCCCGTGTTACCCCTGAAATATTTTGCATGAAACGCTTTCAGTGGATCCTAGGTGCAAATGAATTGCATGTGAGACTTGGGCTTAAAATTTTATCCAAATATCTCAGAAATTGAAAAACATTTTATTTCACTTAACAGAGAGAGAGAGAGACAGAAAGGAGAGAGAGAGACAGAGAGAGAGAGAGAGAGAAGGGGAGAGAGAGAGAGACAGAGAGAGAGAGAGAGAAGGAGAGAGACAGAGAGAGAGAGAGAGAGACTTGTGACTCTGATCATTCCGAGCGTGTAATCCTTTCCCTCACACTAATGCTATTTCAAGCACAAATGAGAGGCACACATCTCAGTACGGGCCTCAGCCACAACGACAGAGCACAATTCCAGGGCTTACAATCCTGCAAGGCTGCAAACGTGCTTCAGTGCCGAAGCGGTAAATTCAAACTCAAGGCTGCACACAAAGGCGTCAAGGACATTGAGTCATTCAATAAAACATGGGCTGTACTCCTCCAAACACCCCTCCGTAGCGACGGTTAGCCAGTGACCGCATGCGCCTTTGACCCCTTGTGATGTCACCACATGTGACACTCCTTTAAATGCACAATTTTTTTTATTTTAGGAGTGCCAACTTTAACAACATGCCAAATTTAAGTAAAATAGACTGGGTGAAACTCTTTGATTTGACTATGAATGAAAAGTAGGGCAGGGATGTTCTTCATGCACAATGTAGGTTCAAAAAGCAGGCTATATGTTGGATGAATAAAGCTATATGGAAGAGTTTGAGGAAAAAAATGAACTTCATAGGATACATAAAAATAACAGTACTGAGAGTAATAAGGCTGGATACTGTTATATATATATATATATATATATATATATATATATATATATATATATAAGAACTAAGGGTAGCTAAAAGGCTCTTTGAAAGGCAAATTGTCAAATATGCAAAAAACAAATCGAATCAAAAAAATTTCTTTCAACACTGCCGTAGGAAAAAGGAAGGTTAAAGGGAATAGTGAGTGCATTAGGAATAATTGCTCCTCCCATGCCATTACATTACAGGCATTTAGCAGATGCTCTTATCCAGAGCGACTTACACAACTTTATTTTTTTTTACATAGCATTTTACATTGTATCCATTTATACAGCTGGATATATACACTGAAGCAATTCCGGTTAAGTACCTTGCTCAAGGGTACAACGACAGTGTCCTTACCCGGGAATCGAACCTACGACCTTTCGGTTACAAGCCCAGTTCCTTACCCACTGTGCTACACACATGCGCTGGTTTCTGCTTCTGCAGCTGCAGCAGCTGCAGCCTTGTTTGCCTGCCAGTGTCTGCCCGCTGAATCAGGAGCGCTTCACGCCAGCCAGGCCCAGAAAGTCTCCTTTCTTCAGCTCGGGCAGCCTCCCTCGCCGCTGGAGTCCACAAAATGGCTGCCGTCTGGACATGTCACCGGCGCCTGGCTCTTGACCACGGCCCCCAGCAGCTCCTTCCGCAATAGAGGTTTTGAGCAGGGTCCATTTGGACTCTGTGTCCCCCAACCTCCGCCAGGGTATGGGAGAGGTTCTCTCAGAGGTGGGATTTGAAATCTTTCAGGACAGAGTCTCTTCCACCAAGCATTCACAGAAAAACCTGCACTATACATCTGGGCGACCGTCTCAGTCCACTGTAGTAAACTCCAACTGAGTGGCCGCCAGCCAGGGACTTGTGAGTATCTCCACTCCCATCTGGTACCTCTCATCCCGGCGTGTGTGCATGTGTGTGTGTGTGCTTGTCTGTATGGAAACCTTCTGCTGTTTGGATGAAGTATATCTCTCAAACAAAGATATAGTTGGGCTTGTTTTTGATGGCACCATTTCAAAATATACATAAAGGCAAACTGAGGCTTATTATGACATGACAGAATGGAATGCAACCTTCTCTAGCCGAAGGATTTTCAGAATTTCAACTAAACACAATATACTTCCTGGCTTAGCAAAAATAATAGTGCCCCAGCCCCAATCAACCAGTTTAGTTATTATTTTTAGCTAGCTACCACATGCTTTGGCCTAGCAAAATGAAAATAAGGTCAGATTGGAGCTATCCCTCTTTTCTTTCAAATAGAAATACGTATTTAAGGACATACTCAACATACTTTATTTTAGAAACCCCAGAAAGTTGAAAATGTACTTAGACCCGTGAAAAACACAAAGATTACACTCACCTCAAAGTTCTGAGTCTCCTCAATGAAGTGACCACAGAGATGTTCAAAACAAGAGGTCACACATTTGGTATTATGATCCTGTAACAGTGCCCCCTAGTGTGGCCGCAAAAAGCACTGTGACACACAGCCTCTGTAGTCAACCCTAAATGCATTGACAGGCTGGTGCATTTAATCTCTTCCGTCCATCATGGAAAGAACATTCTTTTTGTCCAACATTGATAGAAACAGAGCATGCTCCAGTTGCATCACTAAAATAATAAAAAAGGATAAATGTGTTCGTAATTTCACAGCTTCAATGTATGGCCTATATTGTGAGGTCTGAGTCTTTGTCATGGTTCTGTGTTTTCCTGTCTGTGTTTCCCTTGTTGGGCCGCCAGATGGCGGCACTTCTGTTTTGTTTCCTGCTCCCCCCTGTTAATTGTATTATTGTTGTCTCGTTATTCTATCATTATTAATATCTATCCATTATATTACTGCCATTATATCAGCAATACAACGTGGGGCAAACGCAGGCGGCTCTAAAGGGAATGGAGAATGACACTGATGTGTTCACTGCATGTTACACCCACGACATGCCCATTAATTAATTAAGCCGCAGAGTACTTGAACCTTTCAACTCTCTGCCATCAAACTAGCCTGTCTGTGCCTCAAATGCACGTGTGTGTTATGCTTCAGTAACAAGGCCCTTAGGATAGAGCCCACTGTGAAGGTCCTTTCCCTGTTCACTCTGGAAAAAAATAAATCAACAACAAAAAAATTGTTGTTCACGCAAAGGAATGTGCTTGAAAACATATTTTAATTGATAAAGATGGAGGCAAAAGCACTGATCAATCAATTCTGAGAATTTCATTTGTTACAGCTCAGTTACCACTCATCCCATCAACGGCTTGTGGCAGGATATATCCAGCGTTACCAATCAAAAGGCACCATGTATCAGTATAAAGTATCATAAACAGTTAAGGATGCTTATGAAACATTTATTTGACATTTGTTTGGGCTTAATGCACTTAGACAACACAGTCCTGGATCTTGTCATCTGGGGAGATGACCCACAGGTGCCCCAAGTCATAGCTCACATGCTTGCTCTTGCCACACTCGCTCAGCAAGGTCCAGGATATTCCTGCTGGGTCACATTCAGTGACACCATCCCTGTTGGGAAAGTAGTGGACACATGAGCAAGACAGCTCATTGGCTGAGATCGAAATATTAATTTAAAAAAAAACAATGCATAGCTGTAGACTCTCCTCAGATCTACATGTGCACTGTTAATATTTCCACAACAAGTCTTCTCCAGTCTATCTATAGTGCTCATGTTGGATTGAATGCTTTATCAAATTCATGGCTAAAATCTGCGTGGAAATGTGTTTGTAAGGATGCATATGTGCCAGTGAAAGAATGGGCTAACAGGTGTAATTAGAGTAAAATGGGGAAAACGCTGAGAAAATAATAATACAAAATTCAACTTAACTCCCAATTTAAAAACCTCACTTTTGATTGTGAATGTTTTTTTTAATTGACCGTTTGGTAGAGCTGGTAAAAATGCACTTTAAATCAAATGCAAAACCCTACACTTCAGTTACATTTAAAAAATTCATTCACACTTGTAAATAAATTCAGTTTACACTGAAGTACTATCAATTAATAGAGAAAATCAATTAAAATCTCATCCACTTTCAATTAAAAAGCAACAAGTTATAAGTAGCATATTCCAAAAATATGTTTTTTTTTTATGAATGAAAAGCCATGTTTTTGTGTTCCAAGTGAAACATTTACACCCGTTATACCATCCCTTCTGGATAATTTACAGAATAGAAAATTTATAGAAACTACATTTCTTGAAAATCCTATTTTCACTGGCTCATTGGTGTGCCTGTTCCTTTACTCCGTTTCAGTGAGTCTCTTACCTCTGATACACATCTCCCCCAGCATTGACTCCATAAACACTGCCATCAGTTCCCACCTCAACCATCACCAACTTCCCTTGAATGTGCTGCCAATCTGTAATGCCCTGACACTCTGTTGGACCCACTCCCTGTAAGGACATGAGCACACCAACTCAAGGTCTCGTGAGCGTACACTGACACGCACTGGCGTGTTCATAATTCATTGAATAGACATCCAAGCATGTTCTGCAGTACTTGACCTAGGTTAGCAGATATTAGACTTGGAACATGGGCTGCACTAATGCTGTGTTCTAGAAGTAGATCCCTGTACATGGATACCTGATAAATCATTATTATATAGTATTTATAATAATAATACTAAATAATAACATATTAATTATTATTTTATATTAATATACAATAATTCAATATACAGAATTGACCGTTTGGCTGTTCACCCAGGCGTCCTCTCCTCTATGTGACACCCTCTGCTTCTCCCTGCACGATTCCATGCTCACCTCCCTCATATAGATGTCCTGGTTTTTATTGACACCCCAACAGCCAATGGGGCCACAGCTGTAGTAGACAAGCACCCCTGGAAGCTGGCTCCAGGGTGCAGGGGAGCCACTGCTTCTGAAGTCCACAGCGTAATCTCGTTCCATGCAGTACACCTTGTCAACATGGTTGACCCCGACCACAAACTGGTCTCCGCCGGCGTCCACTTGGTTCAGTTGGCCTGAAAACAGAAGATGAAGACAAACAGGTGGCATGCAGCACACTTGCGATGTATGTATGTATGAATCTTCTTTGTGTGAACGATCTGTCTTTCAATTCTAATCTGCAATTATGAATGGAGTCAGTGAATTGGACAACCCGCAGCTTTGGGGGACCCGTACATTCATGTCGAAGACTTCACGAAACAGGGGCCGACGCAGTACGCAGTTACCACACTCAAAAGTCTCTCTTCTCGCACATTCGCGCTCATTCATGACCGCACTCACCTGGCACTGTAACCCACGTGCCGCCCACAAGTTTGAAGATCAGATGGCCACTGTTGGCCCCCCACATCCCCGAGGGTCCCACAGAAACGTGCGAAAGGGACCCAGGCAACCGGGTCCAGGATTTCCCGAAAAGCGCAAAGATGCCGTCCTCTGCATTCACCCCAACAACCAGACCCGCCCCGGCGTCAATCTGCTTCAGGCTCCCTGGAACCTCCGTGCACTTCATTGCTGATGAGATAAACGGGTAAAGAGGCAGCCAGTCAATAATACACAAAACTGTCACATTTACTGCACGTCTCGTAGTCAACCTGGAAATAACTGGAGGCCATGAGTTCAGGGACTCTATTCTGTGTAGCCTTACAGCAAACAACCACCTGAGATAGAATAACAGGTAATTAAGAAAATGCTATATATATATATATATACATATATGTATATATATATATATATATATATATGTATAGATATATATATATATATGGTGAGCACCATAATTCATTGGACAGTGACACATTTTTTTGTTATTTTGGTTCTGTACTTTAGCACATTGAGTTTGAATGGATACAGTGACAATGAGGTTGTCTGCGACGCATAGACATCACCAGACGTCTATGATATATGATATATGACCAGATATATATATATATATACGGTATTTAAATCTCTACCTGCACCTAGTTGAACCCCACAAGTTTGTAAAACAGTGCCATCACGACAACAGTGCAATCAAAGGTAAATGGACAGCGGTTGGTGCTGAAAATAAGCCTATACTGGACTAATACAAAGGAGCACGGGAACAAATGGAGTTCGGGAAGCTACCCTGAAAATGTAGTTAACTAACCTACAAATTACTCAACACAGGAAGTAGTGTGCAACACAGCAACCAATAAAAGTAAATTAAAGTAACTTTTCAAAAGTGGTTAAGACTCTCTTCAAACAACAACAACAACAACAAAAAAAACATTAATAAGTTAACAGTTTGTTTAGCTACACATTTGTAAAGTGGGTTTCATTAGAATAATGTTCCAACAAATTAATTGGGAGCCTGTTGATTTACCTCTGCAGGAAAAACAATCACAACGTGTGCATGATGACTTTACCATACGTTATAATTTTTCTTTGAATTTTGGTGCATTATACATTTTCAGGTGTAACTGCATTTTGAGCTGTGAAGAAAAGGTAGATCATTAGTCCCTAGCATTTCAAGCGTTATTTATGTATTCGTGTATTTTAAAGATTTGAGGCACTCGCACAGCAGTTCAGTATCTTTGACAAAATGCAAAAATGTAGTAACGGTCCACTCACGGTCCTTTTCCAGTTCGTATTCTTAGTCAAAGTGTGGAGCCATTTTTGTACCAAATGTGTACCCATGCGAGAGGATATTTTGAGCGCACAAAGAGATGTTTTTCACACGTGCGAGATTAATTTTGAGCAAACGAAAATTAATTTCGTTTGCTCAAAAGCACACATGATATAGGCAGACATGCAACGTTTATTTGCATGTCTGCGTATATACGCACGCGCAGAATTCTGACATCTGTGTGTTCTCAAAACTTTGTCTGCGCACTCGCTCAACATGCATAACTAAGAGCCTAAACACACAGTGGTCCCCGGAGATTATGAACTCAAACATCAAGCGTTTATCTCACAGCGGTACAAAATAAGTATTGCACCTTACTGAACCTGTGTTTAGCAGTTGTCTATGACCATGAAATGCACTTTTGTACGTCGCTTTAGATAAAAGCAGCTGCCAAATAAATGTAATGTAATGTAATAACTGTACACCGCTGGTACAGTAGCCATCCCAGATTTATACACGTTCAATTCAGTCCTCTACCACGTGCGCAAGGAGCGGAGCTTCGAGGGAAAGACTTCTAAAAACCAAATAAAACTGAATTTTGGCAATATCTCCCGAAGTATTTATTGAACTCTTCCGCCGTTCGATGGAGACAAGAGATGGTAATTCTGCGTGTTCAACCTGAAATACGTCAAGCTCGATAGATCTAGCTAAAAAGTCCGCGTTACATGTTAGGTTCTGCCCCGCTCTCCCCTAGTGACACGAAAACTGTGACACTATTGCATTATCATGCATTAATCATTTAAAAACAAGATTTAGCCCATCACAGTAATTACGATACAATTGTAACAGTATCAATAATGCATCAGAAGCAGGAAAGTTTTTCTCTTGTACGATACCTTGATCCTGTTCAATAAACATCATCAAGACACACGTCAAGAGATATTTGAGAGCCATCCTGCACTTATGGTTATTGTCTTCTTTGTACTATACAAGCGGTTGTCAGCTACGAAGAATATGACAGCCTCTTCCTGTCATTCCTGTCCCTTTTGTACGCTCAGTCAGATGAAATCCCATCAGCTGACCACGCCTCCTCCTCACGCATATTTAATATTGCTATATATGTGAAACAGTGGCTGTGTTAGTGTAACATATCAAAGTGTCGACCTGAAGGCGAGACGGTATTCGATCTTTCGGTTTTCTAGGGCGCAACTTTGGCAGTACGCCACCACGACATAACTACTTGACGCGTGAAATTTCACGGTCAAACCTGGCCGTGGTTTTTAAGAACACAGGGCAGGAAGCACAGCTGAGCTCCGGTTGAATCCATATGGCCTGGCCATATTGAATCCGGTTAAGTGAACGTGCAGATGGTACGTCATAATGCAGTGACCGGCGGGTAGATGTGGTGACAAAGCAATAATTGAGATGTAATAGACAATTTAGTGAGGAAAAAAGCAGGTTAAAGAAAAGTGGTCCTGCCTGGGCTTGAACCGCCGATTTCACATTCTGTAGACAGTGACATTTACCACTAAGCCACGAATGGGCTAGCTGCTAGAATTTGGGAATTTCTTGGGTCAAGACGAGTCAAGTTTATTTATAAAGCACATCTAAAAACAACAGAAACTGACCAAAGTGCTGTACAATGAAAACGTAAAAGATACATAAAATAAATTAAGAAAATAAAAGGTATAAAATACAATACACAAAGACATCCCAAGCATTAAGACTCATACGCCAATGTAAAAAGGTGTGTCTTAATACGGGATTTAGAAGAGTCAGTGGAGGGGGAAGACCTAATAGAAAATAGTGGACTATTCCAGAGCCTTGGGGCAGCACTGGAGAAGGCACGGTCGCCCTTAGTTTTAAACCGGGACCGATGAACAGACAGGAGCAATTGGTCAGAGGATGTGAGAGGCCTGGAGGTGGAATGGGGGCAAAGGAGGTCAGAAATATAATGTGGTGCCAAACCATGTAGTGCTTTAAAAACAAATAATAAAACCTTAAACTCAATTCTGTATTTGACAGACAGCCAGTGAAGAGAGGCCAGAGTAGGAGAGATGTGGTTCCTCTTCCTAGTGCCAGTCAGGAGCCTAGCTGCTGCATTTTGAACTAACTGTAGCCGAGATTGGGATGACTGACTGACTCCCATGTAAAGGGAATTGCAGTAATCAATACAGGAGGAAATGAAGGCATGTAAGACAATCTCCAGATCCTTAGATGAGAGGAAAGATTTTAGCTTTGCAATGGCTCCAAGCTGGAAGAAGCTACCACGCACAACAGAGTTTATTTGTTTGTCAAATTTTAGGGCAGAGTCGAAGATGACACCAAGATTTTTTGCATGCATATATACAATTGAGGCTGGGCCTTGAGCCTGTAGAGGTTTCAGGCTGGGTTTTGGGCCTGTCAAGGTTTAGGCAGGGCCTTGGGCCTGTCAAGGTTAAGGCAGGGCCTTGAGCCTGTAGAGGTTTCAGGCTGGGTTTTGGGCCTGTCAAGGTTTAGGCAGGGCCTTGGGCCTGTAGAGGTTTCAGGCTGGACCTTGGGCCTGTCGAGGTTAAGGCAGGGCCTTGGGCCTGTAGAGGTTTCAGGCTGGACCTTGGGCCTGTCGAGGTTTCAGGCTGGACCTTGGGCCTGTCGAGGTTAAGGCAGGGCCTTGGGCCTGTAGAGGTTTCAGGCTGGACCTTGGGCCTGTCAAGGTTAAGGCTGGACCTTGGGCCTGTCGAGGTTTAGGCAGGGCCTTGGGCCTGTCAAGGTTAAGGCAGGGCCTTGGGCCTGTAGAGGTTTCAGGCTGGACCTTGGGCCTGTCGAGGTTTAGGCAGCCAGCCCCCCCCTTAATTAGCTAAAGTGGCACTGCTACTTCCTCTTACCTTTCTCAGCTCGCTCATTTGTAAAGTGGGTTTCATTAGAATAATGTTCCAACAAATTAATTGGGAGCCTGTTGATTTACCTCTGCAGGAAAAACAATCACAACGTGTGCATGATGACTTTACCATACGTTATAATTTTTCTTTGAATTTTGGTGCATTATACATTTTCAGGTGTAACTGCATTTTGAGCTGTGAAGAAAAGGTAGATCATTAGTCCCTAGCATTTCAAGCGTTATTTATGTATTCGTGTATTTTAAAGATTTGAGGCACTCGCACAGCAGTTCAGTATCTTTGACAAAATGCAAAAATGTAGTAACGGTCCACTCACGGTCCTTTTCCAGTTCGTATTCTTAGTCAAAGTGTGGAGCCATTTTTGTACCAAATGTGTACCCATGCGAGAGGATATTTTGAGCGCACAAAGAGATGTTTTTCACACGTGCGAGATTAATTTTGAGCAAACGAAAATTAATTTCGTTTGCTCAAAAGCACACATGATATAGGCAGACATGCAACGTTTATTTGCATGTCTGCGTATATACGCACGCGCAGAATTCTGACATCTGTGTGTTCTCAAAACTTTGTCTGCGCACTCGCTCAACATGCATAACTAAGAGCCTAAACACACAGTGGTCCCCGGAGATTATGAACTCAAACATCAAGCGTTTATCTCACAGCGGTACAAAATAAGTATTGCACCTTACTGAACCTGTGTTTAGCAGTTGTCTATGACCATGAAATGCACTTTTGTACGTCGCTTTAGATAAAAGCAGCTGCCAAATAAATGTAATGTAATGTAATAACTGTACACCGCTGGTACAGTAGCCATCCCAGATTTATACACGTTCAATTCAGTCCTCTACCACGTGCGCAAGGAGCGGAGCTTCGAGGGAAAGACTTCTAAAAACCAAATAAAACTGAATTTTGGCAATATCTCCCGAAGTATTTATTGAACTCTTCCGCCGTTCGATGGAGACAAGAGATGGTAATTCTGCGTGTTCAACCTGAAATACGTCAAGCTCGATAGATCTAGCTAAAAAGTCCGCGTTACATGTTAGGTTCTGCCCCGCTCTCCCCTAGTGACACGAAAACTGTGACACTATTGCATTATCATGCATTAATCATTTAAAAACAAGATTTAGCCCATCACAGTAATTACGATACAATTGTAACAGTATCAATAATGCATCAGAAGCAGGAAAGTTTTTCTCTTGTACGATACCTTGATCCTGTTCAATAAACATCATCAAGACACACGTCAAGAGATATTTGAGAGCCA
Organism: Anguilla anguilla; assembly: GCF_013347855.1. NCBI lineage: Eukaryota > Metazoa > Chordata > Actinopteri > Anguilliformes > Anguillidae > Anguilla > Anguilla anguilla. The sequence goes on along the minus strand of NC_049202.1, from coordinate 67,027,320 downwards.
TCCTGCACTTATGGTTATTGTCTTCTTTGTACTATACAAGCGGTTGTCAGCTACGAAGAATATGACAGCCTCTTCCTGTCATTCCTGTCCCTTTTGTACGCTCAGTCAGATGAAATCCCATCAGCTGACCACGCCTCCTCCTCACGCATATTTAATATTGCTATATATGTGAAACAGTGGCTGTGTTAGTGTAACATATCAAAGTGTCGACCTGAAGGCGAGACGGTATTCGATCTTTCGGTTTTCTAGGGCGCAACTTTGGCAGTACGCCACCACGACATAACTACTTGACGCGTGAAATTTCACGGTCAAACCTGGCCGTGGTTTTTAAGAACACAGGGCAGGAAGCACAGCTGAGCTCCGGTTGAATCCATATGGCCTGGCCATATTGAATCCGGTTAAGTGAACGTGCAGATGGTACGTCATAATGCAGTGACCGGCGGGTAGATGTGGTGACAAAGCAATAATTGAGATGTAATAGACAATTTAGTGAGGAAAAAAGCAGGTTAAAGAAAAGTGGTCCTGCCTGGGCTTGAACCGCCGATTTCACATTCTGTAGACAGTGACATTTACCACTAAGCCACGAATGGGCTAGCTGCTAGAATTTGGGAATTTCTTGGGTCAAGACGAGTCAAGTTTATTTATAAAGCACATCTAAAAACAACAGAAACTGACCAAAGTGCTGTACAATGAAAACGTAAAAGATACATAAAATAAATTAAGAAAATAAAAGGTATAAAATACAATACACAAAGACATCCCAAGCATTAAGACTCATACGCCAATGTAAAAAGGTGTGTCTTAATACGGGATTTAGAAGAGTCAGTGGAGGGGGAAGACCTAATAGAAAATAGTGGACTATTCCAGAGCCTTGGGGCAGCACTGGAGAAGGCACGGTCGCCCTTAGTTTTAAACCGGGACCGATGAACAGACAGGAGCAATTGGTCAGAGGATGTGAGAGGCCTGGAGGTGGAATGGGGGCAAAGGAGGTCAGAAATATAATGTGGTGCCAAACCATGTAGTGCTTTAAAAACAAATAATAAAACCTTAAACTCAATTCTGTATTTGACAGACAGCCAGTGAAGAGAGGCCAGAGTAGGAGAGATGTGGTTCCTCTTCCTAGTGCCAGTCAGGAGCCTAGCTGCTGCATTTTGAACTAACTGTAGCCGAGATTGGGATGACTGACTGACTCCCATGTAAAGGGAATTGCAGTAATCAATACAGGAGGAAATGAAGGCATGTAAGACAATCTCCAGATCCTTAGATGAGAGGAAAGATTTTAGCTTTGCAATGGCTCCAAGCTGGAAGAAGCTACCACGCACAACAGAGTTTATTTGTTTGTCAAATTTTAGGGCAGAGTCGAAGATGACACCAAGATTTTTTGCATGCATATATACAATTGAGGCTGGGCCTTGAGCCTGTAGAGGTTTCAGGCTGGGTTTTGGGCCTGTCAAGGTTTAGGCAGGGCCTTGGGCCTGTCAAGGTTAAGGCAGGGCCTTGAGCCTGTAGAGGTTTCAGGCTGGGTTTTGGGCCTGTCAAGGTTTAGGCAGGGCCTTGGGCCTGTCAAGGTTAAGGCTGGACCTTGGGCCTGTCGAGGTTTAGGCAGGGCCTTGGGCCTGTCAAGGTTAAGGCAGGGCCTTGGGCCTGTAGAGGTTTCAGGCTGGACCTTGGGCCTGTCGAGGTTAAGGCAGGGCCTTGGGCCTGTAGAGGTTTCAGGCTGGACCTTGGGCCTGTCGAGGTTTCAGGCTGGACCTTGGGCCTGTCGAGGTTAAGGCAGGGCCTTGGGCCTGTAGAGGTTTCAGGCTGGACCTTGGGCCTGTCAAGGTTAAGGCTGGACCTTGGGCCTGTCGAGGTTTAGGCAGGGCCTTGGGCCTGTCAAGGTTAAGGCAGGGCCTTGGGCCTGTAGAGGTTTCAGGCTGGACCTTGGGCCTGTCGAGGTTTAGGCAGCCAGCCCCCCCCTTAATTAGCTAAAGTGGCACTGCTACTTCCTCTTACCTTTCTCAGCTCGCTCTGCATCATTGGTAAGAGCTGTGTTTCTCTGCGGAAGTACAATGCCGTGGAAAAAGTATTTCCTGATTTTATTTATCATTGCATATTTGTCACACTGAATGGCTCACAATCGGATTCTAAACCAGCCCAGTTCGACTAGCAATCTGCGTGCCGTTAACCAATGAACTTGAAAATTGGTGAGGTCTATAACAAAATTGGTTATAAATACATAATGAATTGATCTATTGAAATTTGGTTCCCATGTCAAAAAGAGGCTCCCCATTACATAGCTATTGGCCTATTCTATTTGACAAATAGGGTGGCGAATTCTCATTGTGGCGATGCAGCCACCCAGACTGGCTCACCATTCGAAGTGTTTCTCTAAGATAAAAAGGTTAAACGTTTTTTTGGCTTAAGGACTAAATTATACTACAGAATACATTAGCAAGATCAGCCTGTGCAAGCAAATCGCACATTTTCATAGCTTTGAATTTTTTCTTTGCTTCAATAGATAAAAACATATGGTCCACATATTGTACCTAATGTAAAATGCTCCCCTTTAATTACAATAATCAAATCTGTTTTGTCAGGATGTGAATGGCACAAGCTCCGTTTTTTTTTTTGCTTTTTCTTTTTTGGTTGGACTCGGACCAGCACTTGCAGTTACTCAGACATACAAAGCACTGTCTGCAAGGTATTCATTCAAACTTGCAAATCTGAAAAACAGAACACAGGTAGAACAGAAACCAGGCAGGAACTAACAGGCAGAAACACACAGGCAGAAACACAGTCACACACACAAGCAGGTCAAAACACAGGCAGGCAGATACATGTAAGTCAGAAACAAACACAAGGAACCAGCACACGAGTCAAGGGGACAAAGAACTTAAATAGACAGGGGGTAACAAGACACAGGTGAACTCACAAAACAATCAAACCAGAAAAGGAGGGGATAACAAGACACAGGTGGGAACAATGATAGAATAACGAGACAACAATAATACAATTAACAGGGGGGAGCAGGACACAAAACAGAAGTGCCGCCATCTGGCGGCCCAACAAGGGAAACACAGACAGGAAAACACAGAACCATGACATTAATAAGTGGGAAAGTTGAACATTCTTATCCTTTTCAAATGATCCTTTTTCTGATGCTATATTGTGCATGATTAAACTGGCTCCAGGCTTAAAAACAAAAAACAAAAAACAAAAAACAAAAAACAAAAAACAAAACAAAAAAAAAACAGAATGATTTTCTTAAAAAAAAAAAAAAATTAAAAATAATAATAATAATCAAATATTATAACCTAATTATAATTACTCAGTCTTTCCAGAAGACTTGATAAGGAATTGAAAGGGGGCGGGGGTTAAATGTGGAAGAACATGAGGTGGCAGTGCCACAAAACAATATTACTGTCGGATTATTTTTTGCTTTTGCGGAGTATTTAGTCAATTATTTTGATCACTGACAAGTTTACCCGTGAAGTGACAATTTGTAAATGGTAATCGCTTGTAGATCGTTATTTGATATTCTGCTGTCTGCCAGCCCGTAGTTAGTTAATTTTGCCAGCTGGTTAGTAGTCCAATGGTAGCTAACTGTACAGCCTTGTTTTTTTTTCTGACGCTGAACTGTTGCTACTTGTGAGCAAGTGTGAACGTCTGCATAAACGAATAAATGCTACGATTTGTTTATCTTGCGTAATGTTTTTTGTGTGAAATAAGTTTTCTTAGTCCTAGAAAAGAAAGAACAAGGTTTAACCCACACGTTTGCTGTGTCATGCAAAAATAGACGTTCTACTCTTTCTCGTGTTCTAATCACACCGTACCCTTCAGGGACCACGCTAGCATTGTAAAGCCCATGTTAGGCCTTGTGCCTGTCGAGTCTTAAGGTTGGGCCTGTAACGTAATGGGCCCTGGGCCTGTTGGGTTTTTAGGGGTTTTAATAATAGTTGCCTCTATTTAACTTTTCCCAGAAGAACTGGATCCAATTTGGCCACATCCCAGCCAGAAATTTACATTTTAGTAAAATGAAGCCTTGTGGGTGATCTCTTGCCTTGGTGAGGTACTCTGAAAGCTTCTGGCAAGTTGTGATGGCTTTTCAGTTTGATGTCTGACAACTTCATACAGACTCATCTTGCTCGGAAGTTTGCTGCAGTAAACTGCTTCACGATGCTGCAAGTGACAAATTTCCACTCACTGACTACTTTGTTAGGTACACCTATCTAGTACCAGGCCCCCCATTTTTTGGCTCCAGAACAGCCTGGGTGCTTCGCTGCATGGATTCAACAAGATGCTCAAAACATTCCTTAGTGATTTTGGTCAAAGCTGGCTCGATAGCTTCCCGTAGTTCCTGCCTGCAGATAAGTTTGACCACACATTCATGCTGCAAGCCTCCCGTTCCACGGCATACCAAAGGTGCACGGCTTTTCTTGCTTTCCTGGTTTACCTGGCCACTATTGATCCATGTGGTGTCTTTTCACGCAATGAATAACTTGAGAAGGAAAGAGAAATTCTGACCTTTAAAGACCAGCGGAAAGTGTCTTATTCCACTCCTATAAGGGGACTATGAGAGGGGACAAAGTGCAGATATTAATAAGGTAGGCAGAGTTGTGTCATCAGGGCACAGGTATCCCAGGTAATTGCTACTTTATCCCTGGTAATTTCACCAGATGTGTCCTTACTGCAGAAGTAATCCCTTTCAGCATTTATCCTGGATGTGCTGGTTGCTACTAAATCTGAAGAGAGGAGGTCAAACATGAAACTAGCGGTGGGTGCAGCAGTGAGGTTCCTGGGAAGAAAGCATTTCCTACCTAAGATTCTACATGATTAGATGCAAGCAAAACTATCCATGCCGGAGCCATACTGGGTAGTTATGGAGAGTGACGATGATAATGAAGATGATGTTATTAATACTTAACTTCTGGATGTTCTACATACTGCAATACAAATGCAGGGAGTTTCATTACATAATGGCCAAAAATTTATAAGGTTTGTGTCTGCCTTTAATGATAAACCTGGAATATATTGTGTCAAGGAGACTTGGTGAAAATGTGAAATACTATAAAATAATGTTTAGATTATGAAATACTGGGGTTTGAGAGTTTGAGAAAAGTCAGATATGACTGTGTGCCACATTTATTAAAACAGGTATTCAATGTAAAAGGGCTGATTTTACTACCAGCATTGAAAGTATTGATGAAGAAATATGGAGTTCAGCGCTGTAGATGCACAGGCTGACCTGCCCCAGTCAATCGTGTGCCAGATATTTCGGGACGGCATGAGGGACTCCCTCCACAGTGGGCTAATTTACTCTGGGCGTGAGGGGTGTTGTGACTTTAAAGCCCTAGTAACAAGGCATTTCACTGGGAGGAGTATCTCCAGGGGGCCGCGGATATGCCCCCTCTGGCCGAGAAGTACTCCAAGCCCAGTGCGCCGGAGCCCACCGCCCCGCAGGAGCTTCCTGCCCGCGCTTTGTTTTTGTCCGCCTTTGTTTTTGTACTTATTAAAAGTTATATCCTCGGTTTGTGTTTACCCTTTGGATTTGGAGTGTTTTTGACTCTGCGTTTGGGTCCATTCCCTTGCCTCACCTGACAGAAAGCTTGAAAGCATCATCATTCTGCATCAGTTTTAAAGTGATTATGAGACTTGCTGTATATTAACTGAATTCTTCTCTACCTAACGGTTTAAAAAAAGATTCTTAAAACAAATGTTTTGTCTTTGTCTCTTTCAGGTAGAGAAGGGGTGTCTTTCCCCGAGCCTACAAAGCTATGAATCTTGCTGAGACAGCTGCAGCAGCAGCATTGGTTTCTCAAGCAAATTAATCAGAAGGTTCCATGTTTTTGTGGGGCCCCAAAATGTTTTCGTGGGGCCCCAAAATTATTTTTTTCTTATGGCCTCCGAATGTCTAGTGATGGCTCTGTGTAACACTGAGGTACACACAGACCCAATGAGATCTGCAGAGTGTCGGTGTTTCAGGAATATTCCACGATTCCAATTAGTTTTTTTTCTTTTTCTGATTGAATAAATCTGATTTTAATAAATCGGTGAGCTCTGATTCAATAAAATCATAAATTGATTGTCAAAAAGATTCAGGTCTGATAAAGTTTGTCTTCATCTGTATTACTTTGGTCTCAATTAAAATAATATTCGAAGGAAATATAAAGTTCTGCAGGAAACTCTGGTTCAATGAAACCTTTGGCTCGAATAATCATTAGCCTTTTTTTTTTTTTTTACAAAACACTGCCTAACAAACAGTCTTGAACAATGTAAGGTTAGATAGTCTTACAGCAATGCCAGTACAAATTCTGCTGTTAGCCATGACCAGATAGGTCAGAGTGTTAAATGTTGTTTAGATCATACCAGCAAAGAATTAAATCCTGGCAGAGACAATCACACTTCAGCTTTTAAGCTGAGAGAATATTTGAGTATAATAAATCCATGATGGCTGATTCACTTGGTAGCTGCTTATTTTGTATATGACGAACAACACTTCACAATACACTATTGTTTAAAATATTTATCTTTGGAGACCAACCCATGAGTAGAATAATGTTGTTACTGGCACACGCCATTTCAGTTTTTTTATAAACACATGGGGTGTCATTGAAAACAGTACTAATTACAGACTTGTTTCTAATTCAATTCTATCCTAAACAAGGTGTTTTAGTTGTGAAGATGAGAACTTTGGCAGCACTGTGTCCAAATAGTGAAATAATTTTTAAAGCTGCTGCTACAAACTGCACGCAATTGTATTTGATGAACATTAGAATCATTTCCATAACATCTGAAAGCTTTAAAATGTGCTTTTCTGGAGTAGTTTGGGAGAAGAACATTTTCTGATTTCCTTACATGAGCACATATGCAACAAGGAATACTTCCAAATCATTTGTGTGGCTGGAGAGCATTGTAATTGATGTAAATAAAATGTCACCTCGTTCTCATTCTCACCTGTACTTCCAACCAACAGATTCATATTCTGACCTTCCTAAAATGGTTGCAAACTATGCACAAAACATCAGCACATCAGAGGCACTCAAGAGATTGACCTGTGTAATGCGTTTGTCTTCTAAGGTCCTTAAAACCTTGCACCTCTGTCTGGTTGTCTGGTTTGGCTGGATGTACAGTCTCCTCCAAAGGTATTGGAACAGCAAGGCCAATTCCTTTGTTTTTGCAATACACTGAATACATTTAGGGTTGAGATAAAAATATGAACATGAGACAAGAGTTCAGAATTTCAGCTTTTATTTCCTGGTATTTACACCTAGATGTGTTAAACTACTTAGAACATAGCATCTTTGGTATCAGACCACCCAAATTTTAGGTGAACAAAAGTATTGGAACAGAGAGTATTTAAGTAAATGAAAGCAAATAACACTTAATATTTGGTAGCATATCTCTTGCTTGCAATAACTGCATCAACCCTGCGACTCATTGACATCACCAAACTGTTGCATTCTTCTTTTGTGATGCTTTTCCAGGCTTTTACTGCAGCCTCTTTCAGTTGTTGTTTGTTTTGTGGGGGGGGGGTTTCCCTTCAATCTCCCCTTCAGGAGGTGAAATGCATGCTCAATTGGGTTAAGGTCTGGTGATTGACTTGGCCAGTCTAAAACCTTCCACTTTTTCTCCCTAATGAAATCCTTTGTTGTGTTGGCAGTGTGTTTTGGGTCATTGTCTTGCTGCATGATGAAGTTTCTCCCAATTAGTTTGGACGCATTTCTCCGTAAGTTGGCAGACAGAATGTTTTTGTAGACTTCTGAATTCATCCTGCTGCTACCATCGTGAGTTACATCATCAATAAAGATTAGTGAGCCCACTCCAGAAGCAGCCATGCAACCCCAAGCCATGACACTTCCTCCACCGTGCTTCACAGATGAGCTTATATGTTTTGGATCATGAGCAGATCCCTTTTTTCTCCACACTTTGGCCTTTCCATCACTTTGGTAGAGGTTAATCTTGGTCTCATCAGTCCATAAAACTTTGTTCCAGAACTTTTGTGGCTCATCTCTGTACTTCTTTGCAAATTGTAATCTCGTCTTCCGATTTTTACTACTGATGAGTGGTTTGCATCTTGTGGTATAGCCTCTGTATTGCTGCTCTCTAAGTCTTCTTCGAACAGTTGATTGAGATACCTTCACCCCTGTCCTGTGGAGATTGTTTGTGATGTCACTGACTGATGTTTTGAGGTTTTTCTTCACAGCTTTCACAATGTTTCTGTCATCAACTGCTGTTGTTTTCCTTGGTCGACCTGTTCGATATCTGTTGCTCAGTACGCCAGCAGTTTCTTTCTTTTTCAGGACATTCCAAGTTGTCATACAAGCTATCCCCAATGCTTGTGCAATGGCTCTGATTGATTTCCCCTCTTTTCTAAGCTTGCTTTTCTCCCAAAGACAGCTCTCTGGTCTTCATGTTAGTTTATCTTTTATAACACAAATGCCGTTTTCACAGGCAAAACCCAAGGCTAAAACCAAGATTAGACATTCAGAACTATTTATTGTTTAACCAATCAATCTAACAGGACACATCTGGGCAACAAAAAACACCTGTCAGTCACATGTTCCAATACTTTTGCTCACCTAAAAATTGGGTTGTCTGATACAAAAGGTGATATGTTCTAAGTTGTTTAACAAATCTAGGTAAAAATACCAGGAAATAAAAGCTGAAATTCGGATCTGTCATCTCATGTACATCTTTTGACCTCAAACTCAGTCTTCAGTGTATAGCAAAAACAAAGGAATTGACCTTGCTGTTCCAATACTTATGGAGGGGACTGCATTTCAGTTCTTGTCCATGTTCTGTTCATCACTGAGCATTGTGAGCAAATAAAAAATGGAATAACAGATTGTATAGTGTTTCGGTGGCTTGACTGACCACGGCAGAATTTGCATCAGACCTGGTGTTACACGCCAGCATTCTTCATCCAGCCCAGATGGTGTTCTGCTGACCAGGTGCAAATTATGTGATGTTGCTGTTCTCTGCACCCAATGGTCTCTGGCCTCTGGTTTTGGCAGCCCCTGTTTCTGTGACTGCAGACACTGTGATCAGAGATTTAACTGCAGCCAACGGTGACTGTCTGACGGGAACAGCACTGATGTCACCTGGGGGGAAAACAGAAACAGCTTGACCTAGAGACATCGATTCATAAAGTCAGACAGCACCCCCTAGTGCTGCAAATGACCAGTTCTGACTGCAAATTGGTATATTAAAAACTGACTGTGCTGTAGTTCTATAGTAGTACAAACATGAAGTTTCAGATGGTGTTTTCATGCTGGAAATGATCATAATATACAGTATACTACTATTACTACAAGCAATAGTAAGTGGATTATTACATTTATGAGACAATTTCTATGTGATTATTATTTTATCTATTGTTATGTTTTATAAAATAATGAATCTGCTCAACCCTTAAAGACTCATGACATCATGTCTTTTTCTTTTTAAAGATATTTTTTGAATCACAAATCACAATATTGATTAAGTCTTCATTCAGAATGCTATTGTGAATATCACATGTGTATTTACAGTTACCACACACTAAAAGTTGTGACCAAGGTGAACATTAGTAAAAGCAAAACATATTTCATTTTAAAGTATCTGTATGACCAATAAAATGCTAAACAAAAATTGGAAATACAAATCAAATTTCCATTCTCCTTTTTGTACCACATGTTACCACAAGGTGTCACAGGCTGCTGAAGCTCACCTTCAGGCAGCCACTGAGAGCAAGAAGGAAGGGAGCGAGAGGGAGAGATGGAGGAAGGGAGAGACGGCGGAAGGAGGGAGAGAAAGAGAGAGATATTGGCAATGTAGGAGAACATTTATTTTTATTTCTATGGTACCATGTTTAACATATACCGCAACTTTTCCTTCATTGTCAACCTTTTCCAGACTGACACCCCGCAGTTCAAGAAAGGAACAGACCCTCCTTTTCCCTCCCCCACAATGCCTCGTCTCTGTTCTGTTCCTCTAATGAAGGCACCCCTGGGACTTATCGGCTGCTGGTGTTTTATTTAGAGGCTGCTCTGCCAGGCTTTTAGCAGTGAAGCTCTGACCCACTTCTACACGAAGATGACAGAGGAGAGCATTTTGACACAACGCAAAAAAAACCTCCTAACTTCTAAGCTGCCCACGGCTTCAGTTCAAGCATTTTCAGGATTTTCAGACTGTTTTATTTATATCAGACATGGTGTGACATGGAGCCTCCACATTCACACTAAGCAAAGAGATAAAAATAAAAAAAACCTAATAATAACCTGTTCACAATGTTAATGTTCCTCTCTGTTTTGATTATTCAATTATTTGATTATTGGGCTTGTAATTTCATAAATGGAGTGTTCTGCCAGCTGGAGATTTTCCACTCAAGCAAGTTTGTACCCAGTCTGTTTTACAATAGTCTGATCAACTGATCAGTTTTAAACTAATTAAATATCACAACTAATAGCTCTCCGCCCAATATTCTTCTGTTCCTCAATCTAAACCCCTTTAAAGCTATCTGTGATCAGAGAGCTCACAGTCTGTCCTGTTATTGGCTGGCCAGGAGCATCCTCTCGGCATGAGCGCATGTGTCTATAACACTGTATTTCCTATGATTTATGACATCACAAATGAAAATCACAAAATTCCAATGATCTTCGCAAGGTGAACACAATTTTCCTGTCGGAAATCACACTATTTACTTATCTGTACCAATCCTGCCCAGAAAAAGCAGTTTGCTGGGGGATAATTGAGAAATACAAAGTGATTATGTTTTGTCCTTGCATGTATTACATTAAATTACAGGCATTTAGCAGATAGTCTTATCCAGAGCAACTTACACAACTTTACACAGCATCTATTTATACAGCCGGATATATACTGAAGCAATGCAGGTGAAGTACCTTGCTCAAGGGCAGTGTCCTCCCCAGGAATCAAACCTGTGACCTTTTTAGGTTTCAAGACCAGGTCCTCACCCATTATACTACTCTGCCGCATACTGTGGACTGCCGCATGCAACCTGACAACGTAATGGACATTGCAGAATTTCATTTGGGGGAGCAAAATTACTTTTAATATGCTATGAATATTTCAGAACCTTTCAGGCTAGTTCCCATTACTCACTCACCAGCACAAGGAAAAGAGGATGACATCAGTTTTTTTCCAAATATTTTCAAAAGCATAGACAGAGAACCGCACAGAAGGCATTATGTACCTTTTAGCTCTGATAGCATAGCAATGAGATAAATATACTACACACACACCTCCTTAACTTTGCTGGTCTTCCATTGAGAGATCCTGTAGTTTACTGTGGAATCCTGCTGCCCTCAAATCCCATAATGAAAATGTATTTTTCAAAATTCATGCTTCTATTTATTATTCAAGGAGAACAGTGTTAGCTACATGTGCAGGAGGATTTGAACAGTTAGAGAATATAAGTCTTTTTGTGTTTGCCTTCTTCACTAAATCTAGTTATTCATGCAGCACATTTTTGTCTGCGTATTCTGTTGACTAAGATTGATGAAAAAGAGATTAATAAAATGACATGACACATCTTTATTCTCATTTCCCAATTTTAATTGCCTTAAAGAGAGTACAAGAGATGAGACCAGACTACTTCCAAATGTCATCGGATTTATGCTAAACACACACACGCGAATCCATTTTACTCCAGTGACACATTTGCCATTTAAATTAGGTGCGGATTCATCGCAATTAGGCAGGGGGGTCTTGTCCAGACGCGTCGGCCGGATTAGTAATGAGGCAGTGCAGCTCTCGCGGCTCTGTTGCCTGCCATCGTTCCCTCCAGTTCGTCTTTGGCAGGACGTTACCCACGGAGACATCGTCCGGTGTCATGAGGAGCGGCTGACGGGTCCGAGTGGCGAAGAGGCGCCGGGACTTCCGGACGCGCACGTTGTGGCAACTCCGTGGCAATCTCGTGGGGGATATGTGATCAGGGGTGTAGCACAAAATTCTGGGCCCTATACGTAAGCAAGTCTCTGTGGGCCCCCTTCGTCTCTCGATCCATGTCTCTCACGCATCGTTCCAGACTTTTTTCGAGGGCCCTCCTCCCATTCGGTCCCTGGGTAGCCAGTCCCAATTTTTTCCCCCCACTACGACGCCCCCGGATGTGATTCACTCATCTCTGTCTTTCAGGATGGGGCCAGCGCGGCTGCTTCTCGCCTGATATTGGGAGGGACAACGGCAGCAAAGACAGGCAGTTGGTTCGTTCACCAGTGCAGCTCACTGTCAGCCAGAGATCGTTCATGCAGTGCAGTTGAAGGCGATGTCTAGCTCCTTCACGTGTGGGCTTCTACGCCAGACCAGAACACAGTACTCAGTAGCGAGCACTAGGGCTTGGGTTGAGGCACACGTCGGCTTTGCATACACCACACAGGATGTGCTTCTTGGCGGTGGCCAGCAGTATCTTGTAATGTACATTGTACATGTTCAGGTTGTTTTGTGCATTGTAGCAGGAGATAAACAACTTCATTGTTCACATCTTGCTTGAAACCTACCCAGCTGGCTTTTTCTGGAAGTTCTATCTCTACCAGTTTCCCTCCGACAGGCTGGACCAGTGATGGAACACTGATCCGCAATGGGTGGTGGTGCGAGCAAGGAAATCTGTCCAGGATATGTCTTACCAACAGCAGCATTTCACAAATGTCAGGTCTGTGATTGTTTAGGAAGCTGACAGAACATGTGCTGAAAACTGACACTTAACGGTAAGCGGTATTTTAGTTTATAGAAGTTTCTAAAAATGGAAAGAATAGTTGATTTCCCAACAGACAAGTGAGAATAATGGAACCATGGGGTTACTGCAGTAATTTGCCAGAAGCATACTGTGGCCTACATACTAAACCAAATGGCCATATCGGTTGGTTGCCCTGTAATTATTGTAACATACTGATGATCTCTCATGCAGATATTGATGAAATGAAGGCACAGTGGCATAGGGAACTAAAATAATTTTTCTTTAGATAGACATCTCACCTGGAGTTTGGCATGCTTTGTTGCAGGTAGACCATTTTCAGAAGGTAACCCATGAAATTCAATGTAGTTGTGAGCTTGTGCTGTAAAATATTGGTAGACCTATTTAAAAATCCAGTTACCACTATGCAACTTAAAGCTCCTCTTATGACTTGATTGATTCCAGGCCAACCAAGTTTTAGCTACGGTACATGCAGCCTGCTTAGTTACAGCCCAGTCCCAGTTTACAATGTTTCCATTGCTACCACGTTGCATCACAGTTTTCATGGTACTAGCAAACTAAAAATGTTATGCAAATGTTATGCGTTTGCTGTTATTATTTTACTCTGTTAATACGTACATCCTTCAGGCAATAAAATGGAAGTGGAGTAACCCGTTGCAAACAGAGCCAAAACGTTTATGTCATGGTTGATTCTGAGTAGTAGCCTACGTAGCAAGTAGTATTTTAATAACAGCGCTATTGAATTTTATCCAATTGGATACCGCGTATTGAATTGTTATGTTTCATCATTATTGCTGTTCTTTAATATACCCAACCAGGTAATATTACATATTTCTACAAGCTATAAAGTTGATATGTCTGTTATAGGTCCCGTGCACCGCTGGAAGTTGCCGATTAGAGATTGTGACTGGTGAAAATAGAGTGGGTATCTCGGAGGAGAGAAAGAGACGCAGTGATTCCAGTCGCTGAAGGGTTAAACGTGTTATCGCTTTCGTCCTGTTCAGTAGGAAGTGGGAGGTAGGGAATGGAAACGATTGAAATACGATCTCGAGGGATAGAAACACATTTTCCCGAATTAGGCTAAACAGGCGAACACACCAGGTAGCTTTTTGCAGATTCAAATCTAGGAACTGGTCAGCTCTCAAACGACTTCAACGGAATTCAGACGTGCCAACATTCTGTGGGATTATAATCGAACATGCTACTCCACAACCATTGGAAATGAATATGCATGCCTAGAACGGATAGGCTATATAGGCGTCATCAGGCATGACATATATATGGTTTCGTTTTTATCAAAAGGGAGCTTTACAGACCAGTCGTGCTCAATTAATTGGCTTTCCCCGAAAGGCGCTGAAATGCATGCACGTGTATCTTTTGCTTTTAGACGTGATAGGCTACGGTGTGATGCAGTCACACACACCCATGGCTTAATGCCTTAATACCACATCTTACCTTCTGAAAGGATGTAAAACATAAATAAATAAATACGCGACGGCAGCAAGGGGAGCTACTTGGTTCACCGTCTTTGAGAGATCAATGGAGCATTATCAATTCACAATCCTGAAGACACAAATGATTCGAAATGTTAGATGCACAGAAACAGCAGTGAACAATAGCGGGTAGCACTCGTAGTTCTAATATATATATATATATGTGTATTTATGTATGATTACTGCGCGTGTTTCTTATTAACCCATATTACTGTCGGAGCTTGGACTCGCACAATCGCAGCCGAGGCATTACGAAATGGATGGAACGACCGAACAGGAAAGTACACGGGCGAAAGGAGAATAATGCTAAGCTATCAACAGAAACAGAAGAAGCGGAGATGGAGATGGTATTGTCAACAGAACCGTCTTTTTTTTCTTTCAGTCCTCGTGACATCGCAATCAAAAACAAATCGTAGCCTATTATGGCTGTATTATTGAATTAGTAAATGCATTGCAAGTCATTGGCATATAACAACAATTGAGGAAAATTCAACCGAAAAGAGGAAGGACTTGGGCTACCGGTACACATTTCCATTCATTGTTTCATCATCATTATTATTATTATTATTATTATTATTATTATTCGGGGATCGTCGTTTAGAAACCCTAAGTCATTCGGTTGCATTCGGGACACTCCCGCAGACTTGCTTTCTCAGCAGTTCACAGTATGCCAGTGTTTGTGCGGTGGGGTTCTTTTTTTGGCTTGAGTTGAGAATCGGGGCTGTGGCACTTGACTGAAGTCGGGCGGCCGGCGCATGCCGCAGAGCGGCGCGTGGACGTCTTCAGAGCCTTTTTGGTGAAGAACGCGGGAGTCTCGTGAGGGGTGAGCCCCAATCGCGCTAGAGCTCGAGCAATGGATGACTCGGGAATTATTCGGCGCCGGAGGCTGCAGGTGAGATGTTTGAGCTGGTCACGTCAGCCTATAACTTAAAAAATTCAAAGTATTAATCAGTATATTTCTGTTATCACAGACGAGCGATTTTACACAATATAAAACATTACACAATGCAATATAGCATGTTTAACCTCGTGTATAGGCTACGTGCATAGTGCAGCCTATTTTATGAAAACTGGTCCGTTAAGAATTATGAAAATTGATCGAAACTAAAGCAATAGGATGAACGTTAAAGCACTGACCATTTTTCACTGTTGACATTTGGGTGGCAATGGTAAGGGTTTAACAAATGACAATTGCTGTGACTAAGTGAACGGGGGTAAAGGACAGGGGGAACGGCTGAGGGCCAAACGTATTAAATGTGAAGCTGCTTAAATAATAACTCATAGATGGGCCAAAGGGCTGTGGATAATTGATATCAGCGAGCCTTTACTGTAAGTTACCATGTGGCTGCCTTGCGACCGCCCCTGAATATCGCATCCAGGGCGGCCCAAACTGGAATCCAGTTCCTCGGTAGGGAGCAGTAGGGGCTGGGGAAGCAGCTGGGCGGTAGGCCGAACTGTGGAGAGAAACACTTTCATCTCAGGTTGCTTGATCGGTGCACAAAGCCAAATTATGCGCACTCAGATAAATACAGCTGTGCGTGGTCCGATTCGGTGCCTTTCCCCCCCACCCCTGCACGTCTTCAAAGCCAGGCAAAACATCTGAACATCTTTCACTCCTTATTAATGCACGGGCGTGTACCCATGCCGAAACTAAGGACAGATTCTCTCTGCTGCACCCCACACGGAACGTGGCAGCAGCGAAAAAATAGGCATCGATGTTTGAGTCCCACCCACAGTGATCTCAGGAATCATGAGCTTGTTGTTACCTTGTTCTCTAATGGAGGCGTGACTTTTTTTTCCCCACTGGGAAGTTATCAGCACATGTCTGTAAAATATTTGTTTTTAATGCAGGAGGACATGGAGGGGTGGTATGGTCCATATTTTATCTGGTTGAAAGGGTTAATGGCGGCCACACAGCTTTATGTTGCTGGTAGTGGCTAAACCCTCAGGGGCTGGTCTTCTGGGAGCCCAGCCTGGCCCCCCGTGAGGTACCCGATCATGCAATGCCCAATGCTGGGGCAGCAGAGGCAGTAGGTGTAACGCCGTTGGATGCCGCCTCCTGACTGAACGTGACGCTGGAGGAGTGTGATGCGCATGTGGCCAGCCGGTCCATCTCGGTTCTGGCTCGCAGTCTACCCCCCACCGTCCTGATTGTTTACGGTCAGAACCATTTTAACTTGCACGAGGAATATGAAATGGACTTCAGTACACAGCGACACGCAAACATCAAAAACAGATAAGACCGTTTCAATCAAACACTCTCCTATCCGTGCACTTGCCAACAAGCAGTTTTGCAGTATACATGTTGGTGCAGTTCAGTGCTATTGAAAGTAAAACCGATTATTAGTGAGACAGTATTTCCCCAGAAGTAACCAATATGGCCACTCATACAGATATTTCCATTTATTACAGTGTGGCAAACACGCCTGCCACAGGCCACCGAAGTGGCTTTCCTTGGGGCCCTCCAGCACAGAGACACAGGGAGATGATGTTAAAACAGTCCACATTTATTCCACGAGGGTTTGGCAAGATGGTATAGCCAAATGAGCAGATGTTAACCCTGTCATGACAGAAGCTCCTGGTGTGGGTGGGGATGGCAGATTTAACCTGTGCGCAGTGATTACCTCACTACGCACAGGTGCAGCCACTCCTGTTCCTGGGTCCAATTAGCCTGGCCACTTATCTAATTCTTCACCAATTATCCAATTGGCCAGGTCTAATTAGCTTGACCCAGGACAGGTGTGGCTGCTTAAACCAGCCATCCCCACACCACATACAGTTCTTTAAAATATCAAATATAACCAATCCTGCAAAAGATCTCGGCCGCTTGCGCAAGTTTGAGACCATGTATGGCAGCAGAACATTATGCAGGCAGGTTATCATGGATTGCATGATAACTAATCATGACTAAAAGTGCCTCAGGTGTCACATGGTACAAGGGAAAAGGGCACTGCAATGCTATGGAAAGGAAGGTCTGGAGCTGTTAGACATTTTGGCTTCCAGTGAGAAAACAAACGCAGTACGCAGGTAAAATACATTCAGACCGTTTCAACTCATAACTGAAATTGTCCAGGGCAGGTGTTTAAAGACGTATCTCCCTGGTATTACACTTCCCTTGATTTAATAATAGGTTTGATTGTAGGTCAGAAGAACTCCAGTGGTATATACTGTATGTAGAATCAATATTTGTGCCCGAGGAATAAACACCTCTGTCTTTTATTTTGTTTGTGTAAAAATGTACCACCGTCTATAGTGCCTGTTTGAGTAGATATAATCTCAAATTGCATGTCTGGATTTAGTGAGCTTGCTGCTCTTGACAGAGACTGTGTACAGTACTGTGAACAGAATGCTTACTGGAGTGTGTGTCTACGGGCCACCTTTCAAAATGAGACTGCGCAGGACAGGAACTGTTTCTGGGAAGCTACATGGCTTCTTTCAGATTTAAAAAAAAAAAAAAAAAACAGTCACAAAGCTGACTGTTTTTTTACTCTTGCTTGCCATGTGCATTGCCATGAGTGGTTTTACAGTAAAGTGCACACGGTTCTAGCTGTCAATATGGATAACTCAACAAAACCTTGGGTGCAGTTGTGTTGACTGTTTGGCACTTCGGCGTGCATAGGTACACTGAGTAAGGCTACCGTCGGACTGCTAGCCGGTTACTCCATCCCAGGTCCCCTCAGCGCACTGTAAGCTTGACGAGCGACTGCTTATTTTGGCAGCGTGGCATTTAGGTTATTGACCGTGTGCGGTCTGTGCAACGTTTCCCAATCGTTTCGATACGTTCTCAGGCAAAATTATGGGCCCTGTGTTCTACTCGGGGCAAACGACGGCCCCACCCGATTCGATTAGCTGCAGAGTGGGTGTTTTTTCCCTGGGTCCCGAGTGTGTGAAGTCATGCGCCCGGTAATAGCTGTGTCATGTCCCGTTGCTGGAGATGTTTTGAGCGTGTGCTGTCAGCATTCGCCCTCCGACCGCCTTTTAAAAAAAAAAAAAAAATGCTTTCCGGTCCTAATCGGAGGCTCTCAAAAGATTACTGCCAGGAAGTGGTGGGGGTAATAAAAGATTGGGATGGCTTCCTCTGGATCCAGTCACCCGGTCTGCCGTGGCTGGCATGCCTGTACCACTCACCTCCTCTCTCGCGAGCGGCTTTGAGAGACGGTTACAGGAGACGCTGAATCTATATAACCCATTTATTGATCTGGAAAATAAGTCCAACAACAACAACAACAACATGAGCAGGCGGAGAGCATCCGCACATTAAAGGATTTGCATATAACAGCAGACAATCGCAGAGGAGCTCTTCACAACAAGATGAAAAGCTACGTATGGAAACTGTTCAGCTGTCTGTTGAGGCTGTGCAGCACTCTGTCTTTAAATATCTTTGGCGGAGAGGTGGGTGGGGGGGTTTGTGTAGGTGGTGAACAAAGAGTGTTAGTAGCTCAGAAAGCGAGAACTGTGGCAAATGTGTGCTTTCTCTCTCTCTCTGTCTCTCTCTCTCTCTCTCTCTATCTCTCTCTCTCTTTCAATGTGTTTCAGTGTGTGTTGAATGCATGTTTTGAATGCGCGCTGAATTGTGAATTGTGAATATTTGTTTGATGCTCCCTCTTTCATACAATGCCCGTACGCTCCTTTGTAAAAATTCTCAATGGATTTCCAAATTCCTGGAGTGCCTCTCCCCTGTGTTACCTGAGGACATGTCCCGGGCAGGCCGGTGGTAAATTGCTGGTTGGTTGCTTTGTGTCTCCATGCTTTGTGTTCGAGCTCAGCGCTCTCCTCCTCCAGCTGGGTGCTCATGGCACAGTCTCAGATCAGCACAGAACCAGCTGTGGATCTTATCAAACAGCAAACACAGATAGGCAAAGGCTTATCTCTGTTTGTGTGTGCGTGTGTATGTGCGTGTGTGTGTGTGCGTGTGTGTGTGTGTGTGTGTGTGGCTTTTCCCCCGGCTCTGTGTGTAAGCGTGTTATTACTGTGAAGCCATTCTCATTTGTCATTACCGAGGAAATGAAGGAGAAAGCCTGAATGGCGGTGGTGTGTGTGTGTGTGTGTGTGTGTGTGTGTGTGTATGTGTGTGTGTGTGGGCTCCCAGGCATGAAGGTGAAGCTGCTACACGTTCATCAACTTTCGGCGTTCCTCAGAAGAAAAAAAAAATACAGGTAGCCCCTCTGCTCCTGAAAGTGACAGGTCTCTGGTGCTGTAGGGGGAGAGGGTGTGTGTGTGGGGGGGGGGGGGGTGCTGGACTGGGCACAGTGTGCTGCTCTGTGATGTCACTAGGCCGAGGACTGGTCTGTCAGTGAACGCACTGAACTGGAAGGGAAGCAATCAGGCCGGCCAAACTGAATCTTCTCTCCTATCTCTCCAAATACCAGCAGAAAAATTCTCAAGTCTGGCACTCTCAGAATTTTTCTGTGTGCCGGAGAGCATATTTAGACTGCTCCAGCATGGATCTGCCTCCAGTGTCAGGCTGCAATGTGTGAATAAGAAGTTGATCACAGTTTGTCATCCAGTGCAGTCAGAAGTTCCCAATCTGAGCCGTGCGTGAAGTCACTGTCAGCACCCTCCTCTGCCTGCCTGCCAGGTACCTCGTGCATATTTCTCTGCTTAAATTTAAATTCTGCGGACGTTGTCTCACCGTGAGTAACGTTTAAAATATCATTCTCATCATCTTCCTGAGTAAGAACGAGTTTGTTTCGTTGTGCCGCACGTCACGGTGAAGAGGACTGCGTGGAGACATCGCTTTGGTTTGTCATAGGCGTTGACTCACACAAGATGTTCTTGCGCTGAGTGCAAAAGCAGCTGTCGTAAGCACGCATTGGTATACTGGATTGGCATAGTGAGTGTGCAGCCGTGCGTGCTCATTCCTGTGTGTGGAGCCCAGGGTGGGTGGAATGGGGGCGGGGTCAGGCATATGGAGATGCGTGGGGACACAAACGTGGGGCTTAGGGTTGTTTTGACAGATTTGAGAGAAACGAGAGGACTTGATTGGGTCTATTAAGAGAAAAATAAAGATTTATGAAATAAATGGAATTTCGTAGAGGCATGCACACTTGAATACTGCTATAGTGGCAGTATCTTATTTTAATAGCAAAAACAAATCATCTCAATGGTCCCACAACTGTAAAATTTGCACCTGCAAAATGCTTGAAATTTCAGAGCGCACCAGCAACATGGAATGATTAATTATCAGTTAAAAAGGTCATTCTGCGAAGGTCTCTAAATATGGTGACATGGCAGAAATCATTTGTATTATTTTTTTACATCCCCTTCCCTCTTGTAACAATTATATGGAAAACACAGGCCGTGCAGGAGAAGGTCACAGACGACGTCCGGGTGCGAGGGGTGCCGTATCTCAGCGTACCGCGCTAACGAGCCTCACTTCCCCGGACGAGCGCATTTATGTGAAAAACGCTTTGCATGGAGTCCGTCGCGTAGACAGGGCGAGGGAATTCGTTTTGCATAGGCGTCCGTTCTGCCGGAGTTCTGATTGGCTGCGGTGCCAGGTGCACGGTATCCAGGTGTTTTCATTTTCTCTTTCGTCTGAGCCAATTCTGAGCCTCGGCCTCTCGAACAGCCTTTCGCCGGCCATAACCACGAAAGGTCACGTTTGTTTGTAACCTTTTAAGGGCAGAATGTGCTTCACACACGCAGACGAAATTAGACACAAACTCAATCAGTGAATGCCGGGTGGCACACTGTGTATTCAAGTAAGCATTTGCAAATGCCTAATGTGCATTTTACAATGTTGTTATTATTACGGATTAACTGACATAATTCTGTAACATCATCAGAGTAGTTCAGCACAAATGACCTGCTGATATCTGCAAATTCCAATGTAATAATTGAAACACTTTAAACATAATTTAATACAGTACATGAGTGCATGACAGACAGACAGCCATGTGTTAGAGCAGAGAGTGAGAGAGTAGCATGAATGCAAAATAAACAAAACCATAAAAACATGGATGAGTGACACAAGCTAATTTTTCGGGATTTTGGAAAGTGTTCTGTTTGGCCAGTGCTCAGTCACTACTTCACAGTGCATTCAACTCAATACGCACTGAAAGCCAAAATGGATTCAGACAAGACGCAGTCCTAGTGCCTGACTCCATTTCTGTCTATATATGTCTATTATATATACACACATGCTGTATATATATTTCTATATGTGTGTGTATGTGTGTATATATGAAACTGTGTATTACTGATCATTTGATCCTTACCATTAACTTTGATCCAGCCCCACCCACCCCAACTACCAGTGTGTTGCTTGCCATTGTTGTGTACTGTAAAGTGTACACCATATATAAATAAATAATTTTGCAACATGCTGCTCGGTGCGTTTGGCCTGCTGAGTTGTACAGTGAGACATGGAATAACGATGCGTGGTTACATAACCGAGAGGTCTCCTCTCCACATGCAGTGCGACTGTACTTCACTCAAGCAGCTCTTTCCTGAACCGCGAGGGCTGAAGGTTAGCCTGTATGGCCATTTCCCCTCTCACGCGGGGCTAACCGGCTACGGAAGCCACCGCGCTCGAAGTCCCAGGCCGTTTCGACGTGATGGGGGAAGCAGTAAGGAGAGGGAGCAGGAAGTTGAGTGTGGTGATGACGAGTTTTTGAGCCCCCATTGGCCAAATCCCTGGTGGCAGTGTCACACGTTATGACATCACAGTGAGTCAAAGGCGCATGAGGTCACTGTCTGATTGTCGTTGGCTGTTTTAATAAAAAAAAAAAAGGGGGAGGAGCGTGCATTGAATGAATCAGTGTCCTTGACATCTTTGTGTGCACTGTATCCGTCAGTTACAATTTACCACTTAAGCACTGGAGGACATTCCGCCTTTTAGAATGAGAAGCCCTGGGATTGTGGGAGAGGTCTGATCGTGCGCCTGTTGGCTGTGCTTGTAAAGATGGCATTAGGGTGAGGGAAAGGGTTACATGTTAGGACAGAGGATCAACATCAGAACATGGAGGGTATGGAAAGATGGGGTAATATCCCTGTGCTACTCAAACCAACACCTGAGTCATATCTGAGTCTCTCTCTCTCTCTCTCTCTGTCTCTCTCTCTCTCTCTCTCTCTCTCTCTGCCTTTCTGTATCTCTCTCCTTCTCTCTCAGACTTTCTCTCTTTCCCTCTTTCTCTGCCTCTCTCTCTCACTCTCTCACTCTCTCTCTCTCTCTCTCTCTCTCTCTCACACACACAGCACCTCCTCTCCTCATTGTTAAACTCCGCTCAGCTGTGCGCTCTGTTATTTGTGGCCTCGCACGTTTCTCCCCAGCGCGGCGGCGTGAAAGACTCGCTCCCGCAGCACACAGAGCAGGGGAGAGTGAAGGGGAGTCTTAGCCTGAGGGGATCGCAGGCCCAGGGTTAACCCTTTCGCCACGCCCGGCTCGCTCGTGCAACCTGCTGGAAGATCAGGACTGGATCTGCGGCTAACGCTGACTCGCTGACTGACCGCAAGGGGAGCACTGGGAGATCAGACTCAGTGGGCTGCAGTGTAATTAATTCACACTTTCCCCCGCTTTCACATGGGAGGCCAGGAACGCGGACACTGCTCTCTGAAACACGCTTAGCCGGGGGAGAGCGGCTCAAACGATGGTCGTGGAAAAGCTGCTCTCTTTGCATGTAGTAATGGCACAGGAAGGAGGATGTCTGGGTTAATCTCGCTATTAAAGGGGAGTTTGACTGAGAAGGGGGTGGAGGGGGGATTCTCTGCATCCTGAAGGACAGGCCTGGAGACAGGCTGTCTGTCGGTGCGGAGGGAGGGAGGGAGGGAGGTGGGGGGGGGGGGCAGAGTGGACGCCAGCTGATGGGGCGGAGACCTGCTCCAGTAAAGCAGATTTGAATGTTATTCGACATTCAACGTTCCACAACAGACCATTAGTATGATCGATTGACCTAGTTTTACCCTGCTCCGTTTTGGAGGCGCTCCTGGAGATCTGTCTGTCCGTAGCGTGGGGTGGGGATGGGAAAGGGGGGCCGCAGGCATTGGTGCTGTCCATTGAGCCCCCCCCCCCCCCCACCCCCAGTGAAAACATCTGCTCCGAGCCGGAGGTTACCATCAGAGGGCAGCGCGCGGAGTGTTTACATACGCAGAAGTGCCTCTGGTGGCATTTATGAGAAATTGCCGTTTCTTCGTCCTGCTATTTGTAAGCCCCCCCCCCCCCCCCCCGTGCGGAAACACACAAACGTTCTCCCTCTCGTGTTGTGGACCGTGCTACAAGGCAGCGGAGATCTTTCCTCCGGAATATTGGATTTGGCGATGACAAATAGAGGCTGAGCACCCTGGATAAAGAACGGCCTCTCCTGAGAAAGATCCGGAAATAAAAAAAAGGCTTTAAGAGAGACGGCAGAGGCGAGGCCTCGCTTGCCTAGCTGAGCGTTCTCAGCTCTGAAAGAGCCCGCTTGTCGGGTCGGGGGGTGCGGGAAAAACGTGCACATTTTTTGAAGAGATAAAGCCGTATGCAGAGATCACAGTTTACACGAATCCCCCATTTACCATTTACCATTTACATGGGCGAATCTGTAAGTAGAGGTATACAGTCCAGGGGGTCAGAAAAGTAGAAGTCATACCATGTGGTTCTTCCACCCATGAACTCAGCCTGCTGATTGGTTCTTTCTCTGATTAGTTATATCTCCTGGCTGAGGAATTGTGCTCGTAAGCAAATATCATTGTTTGGAATAAAATACTTTGGGTGGACTTTTGCTTTCTGAAAACTGGATATTACACCTCTGTCTTTCTGTCTACCTGGGGATTATGTTATTAGCTATTATGATGCACGTATGAAGACCTAGTGCTGGGCTGAAAAACACCTTGTATGCAGTTTTTTGTTGTTGTTGTTAACCTGGCTCAGTTATATAATTAGCTGGTTCTCCATGTTAGAACATGAAAGGATGCAGTAATAGTCCTCTGCTTTCATTTATGCAGAAATGTAGCTAAAGAAATGCGGTTGTCAAGACATGTATCTGAATAAGAATGAATAATAGTGGAGCTAATTAAAATAATTAAGAACACAAGCTGCCATGACATGCAGAAACAGTACAGTCCTCTTTGCCTGCCCCCGACCAAGTAGCAAGGTTAGGTGTATAGTAACCCTCAATGCCTTGCCGATTCTGCATGCATACAGTAAGAACGGTCTGCTAGTGAATAATTATATTAAAATGATTTGGCTAAAACATTGAGGCATACAGTTTGAATTCACGGGATTGTGATACTCATTGGCCAATTGAACACATTGCTGCCTCCTGCTAGCAGGAGGGCAGAATGAACCTCGGTGCTTTGGTCACCATTGGTTATGTTCCTGACTGTTCTCAGTGTGATTGCAACGGACACAAACCTTAAAAAACTGAAACTCTCCTGTGTTTGAACTCATCAGGTAAGTCGCGGTCTTGTACTGTTTCGTTGAGCGGCTTTCACATTTCCTTCAAACGACTGGTCTTTGATAAATTTAATTTGGATTCGTATCAAACTCGTATCAAAAAAATCCCTTTCATGTTTTTCTAGAATCGAAGAAGTAATGGGTTACGGTTCTATCGAGAGCGTTAAAAATGATTTCATGTTGTTCTGAACATTCCTGACTGCTTGAGCAGTAGGAGTCATTAGGAACCATTTTCTTTTCAGCTTCATGATTACTCAGCCCACACTAAAGAGCTCGTTTTAGCACTGAGAGTGATTCCTGATCAGAGCACAAAGACAGACCTCAATATCAGGTCTGAGTGGGTCTGTTCACTTAGCAAACAATTGCTTCCTGCCCATAGAACACCAGGGACTCTGTGCTCTCTGTAGAATTGCTTTGGACAGTGTGTTTGGTGGGAATGTCTGAAAAAACTAAACTTAAAATGTGTTAAAAATAATTCTGTACAAAAAATAAAATATAATTTTAACTACTCAAATGTCATGTAAAAGCATGCCATGGTGCTCAATTCACACAACATTTGAGTGGTTAGAAATGCTGATCTTCAAAAGTGGTATAATGTGTTTGTTAGTAAAAAGTGAATATAATCTGTTGGAATTTACAGAGCTCATAATGGACTGTGAATTTCTTCCAGATGATCAGTGAAGCTCATTTAGCACGGAACACTCGCTCTGTGTGTGTCCTCCCCCTCCCGATCGGTTCACTGGGTTGCGGTTCTGGTTATACCGTAGTTCTGTTCAGAAGCAGTGCTTGTAATTTGTATCTTTGCAGGAGTTTTAGTGTTGGGCGTTGTCCATCACCTGAGACCCGACCTGATCTTTGCTGTTCTTTTCTCCTCTCTCCCTCTGTTTCCAGAAGGATCTTCCACTACCCCGGAAAAGCAGCAGGTTGGTTTCACATTTCTTTCACTTTCGGTCTAAACTCATGGACCACTGGGCTGGAGTCTGTTTCATGTCTCATAAAGTGTGTGTGGGCTGTTCTGTTAGAGAGTATCCATGTATTTGTCTTGATCCACATGGCAAACTGGGACAAAATTTGGAGAACGCTCTGCTTAACCCAGCACAGCCAAGATTGTGTTATTCTGACATTAATATGAACTGACAGCAGATAAGTCACTGAAATCCTCAAAAGAGCAGTACAAAGCAGACAAAAAGTGATGCAACCAGGCACTGGATTTATGAAATAGACTGATTGGAAATGACCTAAAATAATATGAGGGCTGTTTTCAAAAGTTAATTTTAGAAAAAACACCAAAATATGCCAGCTAGATATCTGTCTTTTTTATTAAAATTGTAGATTAATATTAAAATGCAAAAAATAAAAAATAAAAAGAAATTTATTTTGCATTCTGTTTAAAACACAAGTAAGCAAAACTGACCTCCCATTTTTCATCATTTGATTTAACATCGAACTGAATTTAGGATGTCAGTATGTTGTCTTCTATAGACATAAAATCCCATGATCACATTAGCTTGTTTTACGCAATACATTACATGATGACTTAGCAGTTTCCAGTTCATTAGTAGTGGTGTAGACAGAGCAGTGTAGCTACACCCTGGGGCCTACGAATGGTTATCAGCTCTGCGTGTGAATTGTTTTTGGAAAGACCTGAGTCATGCTCGCTCGGTCTGGGTCGCAGCAGTGACCGTCCGTGTCTGCGGTGAGGGACGGCACGCTGGTTGCTGGCCGTGGTGCTGAATCCTCTCCTTCCTGTACCACTTGTCCTTTCAGTCGTGTGGCTGTGATGGATGCAGAACATGGGAGCACTCGTTTGATTGGTTGCGGTAAATTTTGAGTGGCGGGACGGACGCTGTTGGCCCAAGATTTGTGCGTCTTGCACAGGGGGGAAGGGGGATTATGGCTACTTTCTGCCCGAGATTTGGATTTCCCCTTTGAGCCTGTCTCTGTTTGCTCGCTCATAAAAAATAAAAGAAATTGTCCTTGTTTAGCCCTGTTTTGGGACAAGGAAGCAGTGCATCAGATGTTGTCAAAATCCGTTCAGGGCCCAGTGATTTGAAATTGAGTTTGCTGCAGTGTGGGAATGGCATGACCGAGCAGAATCTGCCAGTACAGACAACTGTCATTAACAGTATTGCCTGACAATTTCAGCCTTAAACCATTTGTCGTCATTGATTTAACTGCTAACCAAATTAAAGATATCAATTCTTTGTTTTCTAAAATCACGTGATCATATTAGCTTGTTTTACACAATTAGCTATCCTAGTGCACTACTGAACATGGAAGGAGAGATATGTACTGTGACCTTCACAACTGAAAAGGTCATTCGCTAAAAGCTTCACTTCAGTAAAAGCGACACAGAGGGAACAGTTTGAAAAGCCTTTCTTTCTCTTGGATGCATTAGCAATGTCACGTTTTGAACTGGTTAAAATAAACAGCAAAACAAAAATCAGCTTGTTGTGTTGAGTATTATGACTTCTGCAAGCTTTGCACTGTACTCCTTTTGTCCTGAAAACACAACAAGATTGTTGGTCCTAGCCTGGCTGTTTCGCTTACCAGTTAGCAAGGATATTGTCTCCTTTTGGCTCTACATGCTGATTTACAATGGAGAAAACATCCACATCGAATTCGGAGAATTTCCTTGTGTGCATAATGCTTTCTAGTATAATGCGCTGAGTGTCTCAAGTGTTAGCAAAAGTGCAGTGAAGAAATGTGTGCGTTTCACTGCATGTTTGTGTGTTATTGACGATTTTTCAGTTATCTGGTTTATGTGATCTCTGCTTCTGTGGCAGTCAGTTATTACTGCAGCACAGTGATAACCTGCAGACATCCTCAGTCGGGGTGTTTGCCACCGATCTTTAATTGCAGTCTACGTGGTTACGTTGCAGTGCCTCTGTAGGAGGCCAGCAGCTCAGGCACAGACTGTCCCGCACGCGCCCCCCCCCCCCCCCCCCGCTCAATGCCCATCACAGCTTAGGGGTGGGGCGGGGGGCGGCATTTGAGCCACGAGTCCTGTTCTCTCACTCTGTCTGCTCATTTCCCGTTCCCCTGTCATGTTCGGGGGGGGGGGGGGGGACACGGGGCAGGGCCGGATGTCATCGGGGTGAAATAACGGCTGGGGAATGGGACCGCAGTTGGGAATGCAGGAGTCAGGCCTCTTCCCCCACCTGCGTCACCCGTTACGTGTGCCTTAGAATAATTCCTTAATTTCTGCAGATACTGAAACGGTGCACCTGAGCGTGCATCAGAATCCCCTGCTTGATGCTGTCTGTCTCTATTTATTTTTTTCTACCACTGCACACGCACAGTGTATTCTCTTAAGTAAATGTCATTTTAAATTAGATTTTAAATTGCCGCAGCAGTCAAAACCATATTACATACATCATTCATGAAACAGCATATTTTAAACTCTTTTTTTCTCTCTTCAGTCAACTCTTATTCATAGACCTGAATAATTAAACTTCAGCCAGCTTCAAAATCATCAGTTGTTATGTGTGGCAAAAACATCTGTGACAGCATATGGTACGATATAATTCTATTTTATTCAAGAATGGTTTTTCACCAGGACTGGTAGTGTTACAAAGAGCCTTTTTTAAAAATCAGATCCGGAAGGGCACGGTTAAACAGTCAGACAGTTTGTTTTATGGGCTTTTCTTTCTCACTTCCCCAAACGCCTTTGGCCTTTGTAGTGAGTTTTCTGAGATGTGGCTGTTTTACTAGGCTCTGCTCTGGGCACATCACGCTCCAGCGGCACCTGCAGCCAACCACCGCCATAATCCCCCCCTCCTTCCCTCCCTCGCTTCTCGCGGTTTCTCTCTCTGCTTCTCTCTCTCTCTCTCTCTCTCTCTCTCTCTCACATGCACACATACACCCACCCCCTGCTTCTCTCTGCTTCTCTCTCTCTCTCTCTCTCTCTCTCTCTCTCGCTCTCACACACACAAACACACACACACACACACACAGTCACTCTGGTTTCTGGCTCAGTGACTCCTTCCTTACCATTCAGACTTACGTTAGCCCGCAGCCCAGAGCCCAGCGCTCTGATTCAGCTTGGCTTTTAGCGGCTGTGGGCACGCACACACCACAGACACACAAACAGTGGGGCGCACGCACGTACGCACAGACAGCCTGTGATATCCCCCCCCCCCCCCCCCCCGCCCCCCTCTCCTTGTACTTCCTGCCTTGGCACATTACCCTTGAGAA
The DNA here is from genome assembly GCF_013347855.1 of Anguilla anguilla. Lineage (NCBI taxonomy): Eukaryota > Metazoa > Chordata > Actinopteri > Anguilliformes > Anguillidae > Anguilla > Anguilla anguilla. Next base: position 66,998,582 of record NC_049202.1, on the reverse strand, counting down.
CAGACCCACAATTCCCCCTTCTTCTTCTTCCTCTTCTTCTCCTTTTTTTTTTTTTTTTGTGCGAGCGGAGAGCGAAGGCAGCCCCGTGTCTCGCTGCCTCTCCCTGCTGACATCCCTCTGCAGCTGTCTCGCAGACATGCACGCACAGACATCACGAGTGTGTATCTAGAGAGGGAGAGAGAGAGAGAGAGAGAGAGAGAGAGAGCGACAGAGACCTGCAATGTCATTTTTGAGAGACACTGCTGCTTCCTAGACTGTTCGGCTGCGCTCAGCTTGTCTCGACTCTGGGCTGCCCCGCATCTTCGACAGCAACATGTTCCGACGCACAAAAAGGTAAAAAAAAAAACAAAGGGAGAGAGAGAGAGAGAGAGAGAGAAAGGCAGATCAGAAAAGCCAGGACCAGACGGCTGAAAATGTTCCAGTAGACTCTGCTTTTCTCTCACCCCCCCTGTCCTGTCTCTTGTCCTTGTTTAACAGGTGTGCCTCTTGGTCTTGTCGCCGGTTGTGTCGGTGGCGATGTGGGTGCTTTTGTTGTATGTGCTGTGATGCGCGTCGTCATCACTGGCTCTCTGTCCTCCTCTGCTCCTCGCTTTCTCCCTCTCTTGCTCTGGCTCTCTGTCCTCCTGCACTCCTCTGCTCCCCGCCTTCTCGCTCTCTCGCTCGGGCTCCTCCGTCTCCTGATTCTCGCCGGAGTCAGCCTGTGTGCTCTGCCTCCTGTGCAAGCCGGAGTCTGTCGGGCAGTGTGGGGTTTATTAGTAACACTGTGAGGTAGTAAATGTGAATGGCAGCGTGTGTACGGTGCTTTGTTTAGGCTTGTTCTTCTTTGGATGTTTGTAACACACGTCATTCTGATTCATAAGTGTGTGTGGAGAGGAGGAGGGGAGTATAAATGTACTTATATCTAAATGTTGTTATATATAGTTATTTGGTAGACAGACAAACAGATAGCTAGATAGATAGCTAGATAGATAGATAGACAGATAGATAGATAGATAGATAGATAGATAGATAGATAGATAGATAGATAGATAGATAGATAGATAGAGCGATAGATAGATAGAAAGTAGTGTGTGCCTGTTTTGTCTCTTTCTGTGGGTAGAGTACATGTGGTTTTGGTGGCCGGAAGCTGGCCTGTCTATTTTTATGCTGCATTAGAGAGATAATCTTTGTGTGAAAAGGCTATAGTAGTGAGTTTGCTGAGAGTAACTGTGTGAAGTTTGTATTAGTGGGTCTGTTGAAAGTAACTCTGTGTGTAAAGGTTGTATTTGTGGTTCTGTTGAGAATAGCTCTGTGTGTAAAGGTTGTATTAGTGGGTCTGTTGAGAGTAACTCTGTGTGTAAAGGTTGTATTTGTGGGTCTGTTGAGAGTAACTCTGTGTGTAAAGGTTGTATTTGTGGGACTGTTGAGAGTGGCTGTGTGTGTAAAGGTTGTATTAGTGGGTCTGTTGAGTGTTAGTGTGTGTAAAGGCTGTATTAGTGGGTCTGTTGAGTGTTAGTGTGTGTAAAGGCTGTATTAGTGGGTCTGTTGAGTGTTAGTGTGTGTAAAGGCTGTATTAGTGGGTCTGTTGAGTGTTAGTGTGTGTAAAGGCTGTATTAGTGGATCTGTTGAGTGCTTCTGTGTGTAAAGGTTGTATTAGTGGGGTCTGTTGAGTGTTACTGTGTGTAAAGGCTGTATTAGTGGGTCTGTTGAGTGTTAGTGTGTGTAAAGGCTGTATTAGTGGGTCTGTTGAGAGTGGCTGTGTGTGTAAAGGCTGTATTAGTGGGTCTGTTGAGTGTTAGTGTGTGTAAAGGCTGTATTGGTGGGTCTGTTGAGTGTTAGTGTGTGTAAAGGCTGTATTAGTGGGTCTGTTGAGAGTGGCTGTGTGTGTAAAGGCTGTATTAGTGGGTCTGTTGAGTGTTACTGTGTGTAAAGGCTGTATTAGTGGATCTGTTGAGTGCTTCTGTGTGTAAAGGCTGTATTAGTGGGTCTGTTGAGTGTTAGTGTGTGTAAAGGCTGTATTGGTGGGTCTGTTGAGTGTTAGTGTGTGTAAAGGCTGTATTAGTGGGTCTGTTGAGTGTTAGTGTGTGTAAAGGCTGTATTAGTGGGTCTGTTGAGAGTGGCTGTGTGTGTAAAGGCTGTATTAGTGGGTCTGTTGAGTGTTAGTGTGTGTAAAGGCTGTATTAGTGGGTCTGTTGAGTGTTAGTGTGTGTAAAGGCTGTATTAGTGGGTCTGTTGAGTGTTAGTGTGTGTAAAGGCTGTATTAGTGGATCTGTTGAGTGCTTCTGTGTGTAAAGGCTGTATTAGTGGGTCTGTTGAGTGTTAGTGTGTGTAAAGGTTGTATTAGTGGGGTCTGTTGAGTGTTAGTGTGTGTAAAGGCTGTAGTAGTGGGT
>NC_049202.1:66926213-66991213 GCF_013347855.1 Anguilla anguilla | reverse complement strand
AAACTTAATGAAAGTCTGTTTGTTGAACACGATCCCCGGCGATCTTTACGGTGGGCTGGTCTGCAGCGATCATTAACGCGTCTCTGAGGCGTCCTGACCGCCTGCTAATTGTGATCTATTCCGCAGACTTTCCCCCCCTCCTTCCGTTCTCCTTCGCCTTCGTCCGCGGGAGACGGAGAACAAATGGCGCTCTCTAGCTCCGCTGCTCCACAAAGCGGGAAAAAACCTGAGCCTGAAATGGTGAAGAAATGTTTTTTTTTAGAATCTGTGGACAATGAGGCCGGGCCTCGCGCGCGCGCGGCTTAATTTCCTGCCATTCATGCTCTCTCTGCTGCGCAGGGAAGCCGTGAAGAATAATAAAAAGTGCTGTAGTACGGGGGGGGCGGGGGGGGGGGGGGGGTGGGCTGGGGGTGCAGGGGACTGTGGAGCTTTTCTGAGGAAGTCATTTCAGTTCTTCAATACAAGCCACTTCATTTGAAAAGTACACGTTTATTCAGAAAGAACATATAATCTCTCTCTTGCTGTCTCTCTCTGTCTCTTTCTCTCTCTCACACACAGTCAAACACACACACACACACACAAGCAATTCACATTCACACACAGTTGTGCAGTCATATGTTGGTGTTGGGTGTAGTTTAGGCCTTCCTTAACCGTAGTGCACGTGGAGTGTCCGTCTTCTAGAGTTTGTGCCTTTGTGTGTGCCTGTTGGTTTCCGCCTGTGTGTCTCCGGGTCATTTCCTTTGCCTTCACCTGTTTATCTGCTCTGTGTCTGTGTGTACGTGTGCGTGTAAGTGTTGGAGATGGGCTGATAGGAAGCTGGTGTATTGATTTCGCCGGGGGCGTTTCTGCTTAGACCGTTTAATTGCGCATGGTGACCTGGATCAGTGCGGGGCGGGAGAGCAATGGCCTCAGAGCAAAAGTGTCACGCTGACATCCTCCCCTCTGAATTTGGCGCTCCCTCGCCGATCACGCGGCCTCTCGGTGCCTGGTACGCTCTCTGCTCCCTCAGATCTCCAACGGAGGAGTCATTTTTCTCACTGCACCCCCCCGCAAGCTTGGCCGTTGAGGTGCACGTGAAGTAGTTGGGAACTCTCGTAGTTGAACTCTTGTTGGGACATCTTTACATGCTGTGGTTATGGAAAATACACACAGTACGCCTGTCAAATGGAAAAAAACAATTACCGATAGTGAGTTCACAGCAGAATTCATATTGGTTCTTTGTGTGGCTGTGGTACACGCTCTGTTTGGCTGTGGTGGTACATGTCGTCCTTGCTCTGTGTGTGAGTGTATGTGCTGTCCTTGCTCTGTGTGTGAGTGTATGTGCTGTCCTTGCTCTGTGTGTGAGTGTATGTGCTGTCCTTGCTCTGTGTGTGAGTGCATGTGCTGTCCTTGCTCTGTGTGTGAGTGTATGTGCTGTCCTTGCTCTGTGTGTGGCTGTATGTGCTGTCCTTGCTCTGTGTGTGACTGTAGTGTATGCTGTCCTTGCTCTGTGTGTGAGTGTATGTGCTGTCCTTGCTCTGTGTGTGAGTGTACGTGCTGTCGTTACTCTGTGTGTGAGTGTACATGCTGTCCTTGCTCTGTGTGTGAGTGTATGTGCTGTCCTTGCTCTGTGTGTGAGTGTATGTGCTGTCCTTGCTCTGTGTGTGAGTGTATGTGCTGTCCTTGCTCTGTGTGTGAGTGTACGTGCTGTCGTTACTCTGTGTGTGAGTGTACATGCTGTCCTTGCTCTGTGTGTGAGTGTATGTGCTGTCCTTGCTCTGTGTGTGAGTGTATGTGCTGTCCTTGCTCTGTGTGTGAGTGTATGTGCTGTCCTTGCTCTGTGTGTGAGTGTACATGCTGTCCTTGCTCTGTGTGTGAGTGTATGTGCTGTCCTTGCTCTGTGTGAGTGTATGTGCTGTCCTTGCTCTGTGTGTGAGTGTATGTGCTGTCCTTGCTCTGTGTGTGAGTGTATGTGCTGTCCTTGCTCTGTGTGTGAGTGTATGTGCTGTCCTTGCTCTGTGTGTGAGTGTATGTGCTGTCCTCGCTCTGTGTGTGAGTGTATGTGCTGTCCTCGCTCTGTGTGTGAGTGTATGTGCTGTCCTTGCTCTGTGTGTGAGTGTATGTGCTGTCCTTGCTCTGTGTGTGGTTGTAGTTGTACATGCTGTCCTTGCTCTCTGTGTGAGTATATGTGCTGTCCTTGCTCTGTGTGTTAGTGTATGTGCTGTCCTTGCTCTGTGTGTGAGTGTATGTGCTGTCCTCGCTCTGTGTGTGAGTGTATGTGCTGTCCTCGCTCTGTGTGTGAGTGTATGTGCTGTCCTCGCTCTGTGTGTGAGTGTATGTGCTGTCCTTGCTCTGTGTGTGAGTGTATGTGCTGTCCTTGCTCTGTGTGTGAGTGTATGTGCTGTCCTTGCTCTGTGTGTGAGTGTACATGCTGTCCTCGCTCTGTGTGTGAGTGTATGTGCTGTCCTTGCTCTGTGTGTGAGTGTATGTGCTGTCCTCGCTCTGTGTGTGGGTGTACGTGCTGTCCTTTCTCTGTGTGTGAGTGTATGTGCTGTCCTCGCTCTGTGTGTGACTGTAGTGCGTGCTGTCCTTGCTCTGTGTGTGAGTGTATGTGCTGTCCTTGCTCTGTGTGTGGTTGTAGTTGTACATGCTGTCCTTGCTCTGTGTGTGAGTGTATGTGCTGTCCTCGCTCTGTGTGTGAGTGTATGTGCTGTCCTCGCTCTGTGTGTGAGTGTATGTGCTGTCCTTGCTCTGTGTGTGGTTGTAGTTGTACATGCTGTCCTTGCTCTGTGTGTGAGTGTATGTGCTGTCCTCGCTCTGTGTGTGAGTGTATGTGCTGTCCTCGCTCTGTGTGTGAGTGTATGTGCTGTCCTCGCTCTGTGTGTGAGTGTATGTGCTGTCCTCGCTCTGTGTGTGAGTGTATGTGCTGTCCTTGCTCTGTGTGTGAGTGTATGTGCTGTCCTTGCTCTGTGTGTGAGTGTACATGCTGTCCTCGCTCTGTGTGTGAGTGTATGTGCTGTCCTTGCTCTGTGTGTGAGTGTATGTGCTGTCCTCGCTCTGTGTGTGGGTGTACGTGCTGTCCTTTCTCTGTGTGTGAGTGTATGTGCTGTCCTCGCTCTGTGTGTGACTGTAGTGCGTGCTGTCCTTGCTCTGTGTGTGAGTGTATGTGCTGTCCTTGCTCTGTGTGTGGTTGTAGTTGTACATGCTGTCCTTGCTCTGTGTGTGAGTGTATGTGCTGTCCTCGCTCTGTGTGTGAGTGTATGTGCTGTCCTCGCTCTGTGTGTGAGTGTATGTGCTGTCCTCGCTCTGTGTGTGAGTGTATGTGCTGTCCTTGCTCTGTGTGTGAGTGTATGTGCTGTCCTCGCTCTGTGTGTGAGTGTATGTGCTGTCCTCGCTCTGTGTGAGTGTATGTGCTGTCCTTGCTCTGTGTGTGAGTGTATGTGCTGTCCTCGCTCTGTGTGTGGTTGTATGTGCTGTCCTTGCTCTGTGTGTGAGTGTACGTGCTGTCCTCGCTCTGTGTGGTTGTTGTTGTGCATGGCATGCTGTGCTGTGGAGTGTGGATGAGGGATGGGCTTAAAGGTAAAGGGCAGGGCTCACGCCTCACTGCTCGGCTGCAGGAAGATAATTGCTCGTTACGTTCAGGCACGACTCATTACCGCCGTGGCGCAGACTTGACTCGCGACCTGAGCGCCCCGGACCGGTCCGAGCTGGGAGGCCGGGGCCCGCAGTGACTGGAGGGAGAGGACAGAGGAGGGGATGCGCCATGGCTACCGGTAGCATCAGAAGCACCCCGAAAACCAGAGCCATTCTCTCCCACCGGTTATGCACTGAGAGAGAGAGAGAGAGAGAGAGAGGGAGAGAGAGAGAGTGAGAGTGAGAGAGAGAGGGAGAGAGAGACAGAGAGAGAGGGAGAGAGAGACAGAGAGAGGGAGAGAGAGAGAGAGTGAGAGAAAGAGAGAGAGAGAGACAGAGAAAGAGAGAGAGAGAGAGAGAGAGAGAGAGAGGGGGGGAGAGAGAGAGACAGAGACAGAGAGGGAGAGAGAGACAGAGAGAGTGAGAGAGAGACAGAGAGACAGAGAGAGAGAGGGAGAGAGAGAGAGGGGCAGAGAGAGGGAGAGAGAGAGAGCGAGGTGTTTACAGTCCCCAGCGTGTGAGGGCTGGGTAAAAATAGGCGGGTGTGAATGCGTTGGCACGGCGCGGTTCCCCTCGCCCGGCCTGCTGTGGCGAGGGCTCTCGGCGCGCTTCAGACGGAGCCTTCAGCGTGTGACCTTTCGGCTCGATCGTCTCCGACGTCGATAGAGCTCGGCGTCTTTTAACCGGCCTTTCAGCGGCGGCTCTGCCCAAGCGGCTCTCTTTGTCTTGCCGGAGTACGGTGGCCCAGCAGCTCAGACACCGCTGGAAGGGCAGCGTTGATTCTCACCGATCTGAATGATCTTGGCTGGCTGAAGGGAGGGTTGTGAGTGGCCTCCGCTGCGTCTGCGTGTTTTTATTTTTTATCTTTCCTTTGCGAGCAGCGAGATGCGACAGATGCGCGTGGCGGCGTCGGGGCTCATTAGCGACGCTCACGTGCGCCGCGTTCCGCGCGGCTGTCTGTGCGTCGCCAGCGTCAGGGCGGCGCGTGATTTACGGCGCCCCCTCAGACGGAGCGGAGCGGGGACTGTCATCCGCGCGCGACTCCGAGCCGAAGGGACGGGGGGGGGGCGGGAGGGCGGGGCGCCGACCGCGACGCACAGGATCGCTGAGTCCACCACACACAGCACACACGCTGCTGGATCAGCTCAGCGTCCGCACTCCTCCCTTCTCTCCCTCTCTCTCTCTGTCTCTGTCTCTCCCTCTCTCTCTCTCTCTCCCTTTCTCTCTGTCTCTGTCTCTCCCTCTCTCTCTCCCTCTCTCTCTCTCTCTCTCTCCTCTCATCCTCATCCTCCTTCCTCAGATTTTAAGCTCTTGGTGTCACAGATTTACGGGGAGAGACTTAGCTTTCGTTTCTTTTCCAGGCTGGCCTTTATTTTTATGAAAAAACGGCGTGTTTATTTTCTTTTTTTATTACGCTTGGTTGTGATAACGTGTCGTTCGTGAGGAGCTGATGGGAACTCTCAGCACTGCTTTGCACAGATTCCTCTTCAGCTGGGCATAGAGTCTTTATGGCTCTCATCTGGCTTGCTTCTCTTCCTCTGCGGTTCAGTGTGTAATTACCCAACTGCCCCAGTGCAGAGAGATAAGGGGGAGGAGGGTGGGGGGAAAGATCGAGAGGACAGGGAAAGAGAGACATTGCCAAATAAGACTTGATTGCATTTGGATATTATGTGTATTATATTTCGTGCATAGCATTTATTGGCAGATGACAGCATTTGATCCATTTCAGTCATTTTGTAATGTTATAATATTTATGCAGAAAATTATTTATTAACTCCCAGAGCATAAAAGGTCAAAGGAGAGAAGCAGAATATTGGAGATAATGGTATATATATATATATATATATATATATATATATATATATAGAGAGAGAGAGAGAGAGAGAGAGAGAGAGAGAGAGAACGCAGCTGTGCAGATTTCTCCTGTTTGTTTGAGGCTCAGAGAGCATTAGTGGGTGACATCATTACCTGACCTGAATCAGCCTGCATGTCACACATTTAAAAGACTAATGCATTCCCTTTAAATATTTAAATATGCTACATTTTTTTGCATTTATAAATGGAATCTGTCCAGCTGATGTTAGTTCTGCTTAAGCTCTGATCACGGCCTAGCGACAGATTTCTGTAATGCATTTGTTTGTTCGCCTGCTGTCTGAGTTTACTATTGTGTTACTTTAATCCAAAAGAATTGGAAATGTTTTTCAACTGTTCCTATAAATACTTACTGTATATATGTTGTCAGGGCAGACCCTGAGTATGGAATAACCATGAATTAAATTGTTTGTGCTGGAAGGGTCTTTATTGTTCAAATGAAATGTGATTTTCACTTGGACAGGGATGGTGTTCACATGCAGTTGTTATTTGTTTTGGAGTCAAGGTGAAACAAAATAAAGTCCAGTTTTTGTCTAAAGGCTAGCAACTTTATACTTGCAAAGTGACTGCCTAAATACCATTTTCTTTGTAGATGCAGACAGTCTTATGTATGGCATAACATAACATAAACATAACAACATAGCATCACATGTTACGATGAGAACAGGCCATTCAAAATGCTTGCTATTTTCCTGACCAAATTGGCATCTTTATTGTGGAAAGAGAACCCTTAAAACCACTGACATTACACTGTCATTTAAAATAAAAACCCATCAAAAGGCCGCTGGGTTTATATTACAGGTGCAATGAAACCGTCTGAAGAACACTAGTTTTATACAGAGTGTGTGCACAGAGAGCTGCCCATAGCCCCCAGATTTATAGATTCAAAGAGAACTTCTGCAGACTGCAGGCTTCATATTTATGCGCAAATGACCTGTCAGAAGCACAGGTGTCAGACTCCCAGAGGGCCGCAGCGCCCGCCCCCCCCCCCGGCTTTTCGGGGCGTTCTCGGGCACAAGCGTTTCATTTCGAGTCATCGCTTAGCTACGGAACCCGCGCACCCTGCTCTTAAAAAGGCCTTAATTGGCAGGAAACCACAAAAAAACACTCACGGACGCCGCGGCCCCCCCCCCCCCCCCCCCCCCCTTGGGATTCGGCTGGAAACACCCCTGGTCTAAAGGTTAGCGCATGCGAAGGGAAGCTGCGCAGACCGCCCCGGTTTATACAGCGAGAACAAAGAGGCTGTATGAGGGCTGCCAGCGGTATAAGAGCAAAGGGTCTGTTTGTGTAAGGAGACCCTCTTCCTGCCTCTGAGCCAAACAAAGGCTGGCAGTTTTCCCCCAGCGCTCCGGAGAGCAGGGACCACGGTGTCTCAGAGTCTCTGCTTTTGTTTTTTGGTCTCAACTCTCTGAATGAAAGCGAAGGTATCAGGAGGGCAGGTTTCAGCTTGCAGCTGTCTTATTTCCATACGGGAGCTTATTTTTGGTCATACATTTTTTACGCTCATTATATATTCTTGTGTCATGTTGTTCGCTAATGGTCGAATTCCCGTGACGATGCAGCTCTTAGTTTTGCACTCCTGTTATTGTCAGGGGAAAACATTTAAATGACTCGAGTGCAGCTCCACCCAAGCTGATCTTTTGTGATATGCAGTGTGTGTGTGTTTGTGTGTGTGTGTGAGTGTGTGCATCTGTGGTTTATGTGTCGATGTGTCTTTGTGCGTATGTGCGTCTATACATGTGAGTACGTGTGTGCACGCTGATCTGTTTGTACCGTGTCTGTTTGTGCCTAACCCAAGACATCAGTGCTGAGTTTTGCGTAATGAGGAGTGGGGGTTATGTCTCTAATGCGTTCTTGCCTGGTGCTGACTGGCGGGCCCCAGACAGATGCACCCAGACAGCCCCACGCTGGAGCTGCGCACTGAGGCCGGTTTTATGGCTGCAGCGTGGGCCCTGGCCACTCCTCCAGGCCCAGACTCACGCCCGTCTGACTGCAGCCTCACGGGCCGAGCCTGGTGGGCTCGCTGGATCAGAGACGGGGGGACTGGGACTGGGACGCGAAAAGCTGCCGTTCGTTCACTGCGCGCTTCCCTTCGCCTCAAAGTTCGGCTGCACTGTCCACAGATCAAGAAACAGACTAGAGCGGCCAGCTGCTGTAATCCATTCGTTGCATGTTAATATCGGTGGGTTTTGTGGTTGTGAGGGAGTCTATGGTGGAATAGTCAGGTGTTCTGAGGGTTGTGTACGTTGTCTCACGTGGCCACCTGGACTTCACGATTGTGTCCTGGCGGTGGTTGGCTGACTGGACACAATCGCCTGTGATGTCATGTCGCAGAGAGCCGTCACGTGTCACAGTTCTGTAATCGCCTGATTGGTTGGAATTTCCCTGGACCAAGGCCAGCACTCTCAGTCTCCATCGTTAGGCTGAATGGAGAGATGTGTAATTGGAATAATAATCATATCATTCAGGTCTAGAATGTCCAAACCATTTGTTTTTTTTTCAGTAATCCATATTTAGCTATGTAAAATATATTATCTGAAAATAACAGAATATATGCCACCAAATATACAGTATGGTCCATATTGAGGTTGTTGTGCACCTGAGTGCCACACCGATAGAAACCTCCCAGGTCCAGTGGTGCTCGCGGTACAGTGTGAGGGTTTTTCGTCTTTAGCGAGGAGCTAATCTTGCCTTGTGAGCTGCGGTACGTTACGTGGGTGCAGTGATTTCATATGTCAGCCATCATCAGTCCTGAGGGACACTCGGCTGCAGCATGCCGTATGAGGGAAGGGCCATGCAGAGCGAGCTTCACTGCAAGACAAATTTTAACAAATTAACAAATATTTTTGTCTTGTAGTTAGACTTAATGTTTTATTTCTGTTACTTTTTTTGCTAAATAAGACAAAAAGGTTGCCAATGAGGAGACAGTTGACTAAATTCAAGATTTGCCAATGGTAGAGACAAAGACAATTTCACTGCACGACGTAACTTACAGCAAGTTAATGCTTTATACATGAGAGAAATCAGATGTTAAGTCTCTTTATGACACTAAAATGCTTGTGGAGGCAGAGCTGTTCCACAGTGGTTGCAGGGAGGTCCTTGGTCCTGTGCAGGGTGTGAGTGACAGGTGTGCTCTTGCGCTTGGGGGACAGCGTTAGCCTCAGGAGGGCTCAGCTCTCCCTGGTTTACTCATCGCAGCTTGTCATTGTTCTCACTCTCCCATTTTCTCCTCCTTGCTCTTCCTCTCTGTGTCATTATCCCACATGAAAGGGGTCTGGTCAGGATTTACAGCTGGGAAAGTGGAAATTCATTTTCACTGGGGCATTCCAGCTGGGCTCATGTGACTCCCTGCACACATACGCGCACACACACACGCACACATACACACACGCACACACACGCAGACACACACACACAAACACACACATGCACACACACACACTTACATACACACACGCACACACACGCAGACACACACACTCACACGCACACACACACGCACACACACGCAGACACACATTACGAAAAGATATGTCATTCTGTAAGGAGAGTCAGATGGTGTAAGTTGCGATTCATATATATAGTGTACAGTTCACTGCTGAAAACCTGTGTGCTCTGTATTGACAGCTGCCGCACCAGTAACAGGAAGAGCCTGATCTTGACAAGCACCTCCCCCACCCTGCCACGCCCACATTCACCACTTCCGGGTCACATCGGTGAGTACTGTACCATAGTGTAACTGTGGTTATTTCTGACTGAAGCCCTGCAGAATAACAAGATCTCGCAGCTGAGTATTAACTTGGCAGACGGCATTCCTGCCATTTCAATTAGGCGTTCATCAAGAAGGAGTTGTTTCATGTAGACCAACTCACTGATATATGGGCTTAGGAATAGTCTTCATATGTTTTTTTGTGTCTTTTGCACATTCTATGCGGCGCATCTGAAACATGGCAGACGCGTGTACACCTTTCTCAGACGCTGTATATACCTGTTTTTGTAATGGTTGTCATGTATTTCACCCTGCCATTTATCATTGAACCCCCTCCCCCCCATCTGACATCTCTCTGTCCCTGCAGGGAGCAGCCCTCTGGACAGCCCCCGAAATTTCTCCCCCAGCACCCCAGCGCACTTCTCTTTTGCCTCGTCCAGAAGGTACGTCCCCCAGTGCCTGAGAGAGAGCTGCCCCGCCCCCCCTCACTGCGCTTTTCCGACTTCCCCCTCAAAAATCCAGGCTCACGCATCCCAGCCCTGCCCCGAGATGTCCGTCCGGGAAGGCTACATCGCTTAAAATTGTGACCGGAAGGTTGCAGGGTCAAAGCGCAGATCGGGGGACTGCCGTTCTGTACAGGGCACTTAACCCGAACAGCGTCCAGTCGTTTTATCAGCCAACGTGTAAAACCTGTGTGCTCTACGACTGCCGAGCAAACACTGCGTGCGGTGTGCTGTGACCTGGTCCCATCAGCCCTTCAGCGCTAGAGCTGCACACAGAGCCCGGTCACACAGACACGCACACAGAGCCCGCCGCACCGGCCGCTCACACAGACACACACACACAGACACACACACACACAGACACACACACACACACACACGCGCACACAGACACACACACACACAGACACGCGCACACAGACACACACACACAGACACACACACACACACACACACACACAGACACGCGCACACAGACACACACACACACACACACAGCCTGTCGCACCGGCCGCTCACACAGACACACACACACAGACACACACACACACAGACACACACACACACACACACGCGCACACAGACACACACACACAGACACACACACACACACACACACACACACAGACACACACACACACAGACACGCGCACACAGACACACACACACAGACACACACACACACACACACACACACAGACACGCGCACACAGACACACACACACACACACACAGCCTGTCGCACCGGCCGCTCACACAGACACACACACACACACACACACACACAGACACGCGCACACAGACACACACACACAGGCGCGCGCACACAGACACGCGCACACAGACACACACACACAGACACACACACAGAGACACACACACAGAGCCTGTCGCACCGGCCGCTCACACAGACACACACACACACACACACACACACAGACATGCGCACACAGACACGCGCACACAGACACACACACACAGACACACACACACACACACACACAGACACACACACACACAGACACGCGCACACAGACACGCGCACACAGACACACACACACAGACACACACACAGAGCCCGCCGCACCGGCCGCTCACACAAACACACACACACAGACACACACACACGCTCGCACAGACAGCTCGCACAGACACACGCACACAGACACACACACACAGACACGTGCACACAGACACGCGCGCACAGACACACACACACAGACACGCGCGCACAGACGCGTTGGGAAAGGACCGCAAGTCTTTTACGTTAACCGTGATGGAGACGCTGGGGTCTCCGCGGTCGCCTCCAGCCGGTCTGAAGTATTAAGCAATCGGGTGGGCGTGTGAGTCACTGCGGCGCTCTGCGGCAGCGAGCGGCCATTCGGGCTCCTTACGGACCCCGGCCGAGCCCGAGCCGACCCGCCGGCGTCTGCGGGGGTTTTATTTGGGGGACGGTGATCTCGTTTTAGTCCGGTTTGTTGTTTTCTCTGCGCAGCGGGAGAACGGTCTCAGATGGAGCGGTCAGGGAGGCGGAGCCGTTGTTCACGCCGAGGCGAGCGATTGGGCCAGCGTGTCCGTGCTCTGTCACTTTTTTGGGCCCGGTGACGGGACAGAGACACAGATGGATGGAGAACAGAGTGGCGGGGGGACTGTCACAAAACGAACATATTTCTTGATTCGCTCGGCATGGGAGTCTCATGGCTCATGGAAGGGTTGAGATAGGGAAAGCGGAACAATATCACTCTCTCTCCCACTCTGTCTCTCTCTCTCTCTCCCCTCCCCTCTCTGTCTCTCTCTCCAGCTTATGATATAGCTCATCTTACACTGTTCCCTGTTCTGGACCTGTCTAATAAATGTGACACGCTGACATAATTTTCAGGAGTGAGTTCCGCAAGGGAGACTCCTGAATATCTTATACGCTCAAGAATGATGGTCACACTTTCATATTCCTCTGTCTCTAATGCAATATCCATTTCCAGAGGACTGTGGAACATCTGAATGTCGAATCGCAGCCTGTGGCATTACACATATTTTCCACTGCATGGTTTCCCAGTCAGCGTACAATCCCACGTCAGGCCTGTGGTAGGTCTTAGGTACCACGCCTTTCTAACAACAAGGGAGGAAAAAACCCTTAACTAATTCTAAAGCAAAAAGCTAATTATTTGACCTGATTTTCCTTATATTTTGAAACCGCTTCGTATATTAGTCCATAATACGCAAATACAGCTTTACAATAAGACATGGTCATTCAGAACAGTGAATTACGGGGAAGAAAGGGGTCGAGAAATGTTCTCTGTTTAGACTGAAGTGCCTCAACAATGTTAGAGGCTCTCTGCAAGTGTGCACTTATTGATGTGATGACAGGTGGTACGTTGTTTAAAAATATGTATAAAGGACACGAAACACACACACGTACTCTTCTGTTCTGTCTAATTTAAGGCCTTCACATTAACACGTATAATAACAAACAAAGAACAGTCACTGCGTGATTGTCTGCCATTTAAAAGGGACGTGTAGGCGATGGAGCTCGGCTCAGTTCTGGGAGCCGAGGACAGCAGCCGGTGGGGGTGTACAGTACATGGTGTGCTTTCCTCCTAGCGGGAGGCCTCAGCTTTTCCCAGCCTCCCCGTCTTCTGGGCTCCGTCTTCACACCTGCCGCAGAGGCCGGCTGCGTTGGGCCGAGGTCAGACCGGGGCGAGAGTCCTCCGCTCTGACCGTGCGAAATAAATCTCTGTTCTCTGTCCTCGATGTTAACCCTGTGTGTCTCTCCCGAGCAGCCGTGGGCACAGAGCGGACAGGTAACGCTGGAGCCAGCGCTCTGTGTTTGGAGTGGTCTGTCCGTGTTTACTGTTCGTTTGTTTATTTAAAGGGTCCCCATTAGCTGACGCCGTGGCAATCAGCTACTCTTCCTGGGGTCCACACCTGACATACTGTACACTACCGTACACTACCTGACATACTGTACACTACCGTACACTACCTGACATACTGTACACTACCGTACACTACCTGACATACTGTCCACTACCGTACACTACCTGACATACTGTACACTAGCGTATACTACCTGACATACTGTACACTACCGTACACTACCTGACATACTGTCCACTACCGTACACTACCTGACATACTGTACTCTACCGTACACTACCTGACATACTGTACACTACCGTACACTACCTGACATACTGCACACTACCGTACCCTACCTGACATACTGTACACTACCGTACACTACCTGACATACTGTACACTAGCGTATACTACCTGACATACTGTACACTACCGTACACTACCTGACATACTGTCCACTACCGTACACTACCTGACATACTGTACACTACCGTGCACTGCCTGACATACTGTACACTCCCGTACACTACCTGACATACTGTACACGTACCGTGTCACTGTGGCGAGGGGGGGGGGGGGGGGAGGGGCGAGTGAGAGTCCTCCCCTTTGAGCGTGCGAAATCTCGATATTAACCCAGTGTGTCTCTCCCAAGCAGCCACGGGCACAGAGCAGACAGGTAACGACGCAGCGCGCGCTCTGTGTTTGGAGTGGTCTGTCCGTGTCACTGTGGGGAGGCCGGGGGGGGGGGGAGTTACTGTACTACATCACGTGGCATCGCTGTCCTCATCCGCGCGCCAGCCTCCGCTGTCCGCAGCTTGCCAGCACCTCGCCGCATCCCAGATTCCTGTCGACTGTTCTCATTCGTTCGATTCGTTTGACTGTTCGATTAGGCTGCGGTCATGTGACCCGTGCGTCCGTCCGTCCGTCCGGCTCTGTCTTTTGAGTGTCGACGCCGCGGTGCCTCCGTTGAGTGTTGGCGTTTGCTCGGTTTTGTGTGGAGGGAGAGACGGGAGTGCCGCTGAAAAAAAAAAAAAGAAAAAAAAAAACGTGGCGGAAATCGTCGCTAAGGCAACCCCTCCCCCGCTCCAGTGGGAAAGAAGGGTGGCGGTTCGCCTGGGGCTGATGTGCTGCGCTGTTTCTCCCTGCAGGGCAGACGGGAGGAGATGGTCTCTGGCCTCGCTGCCCTCCTCTGGCTATGGGACCAACACGCCCAGCTCAACGGTACTACTGCCCCCATGATGCACCTCTCACACAAGCACAAGTCTTTCTCTGTCCCTGTGTCTGTCTCTGTCCCTGTCTGTCTCTGTCTCTCCATCTCTCTCTAAACTGATACACACACCGATCCTGTCCCTGTGTCTGTCTCTGTCTCTGTCTCTCTCCAAAACTCTCAATCTGTCTCTCTCTCTCCATCTCTCTCTAAACTGATACACACAGATCCTGTCAATGTGACTGTCTCTGTCTCTCTCTCAAACTCTCAATCTGTCAATCTCTCTATCTTTCTCACCCCCCCTTTCTCTACACTGATACACAGACACTTCCTGTTCCTGTGATGGAGACAGGCTGATCTCCATCCAGTGGCCTTTTTTACAGCAGGCATCATCTGCTGCTTCCTGTGAACCACACTCTTTTTGAGAATGTTGCATGCGGACCAAACATTTTACACACTGCTTATCAAACAATGCACAGATGCATAGATGTAGCGTATGCTTCTGTAAACAAAGCAGATGCTTTTCCTAATGCATGAATATTATTTATTGTTATTCTTACTGGGAGGTCAGCTGAGACTGTGCAGAATCAGATGTGATTGCAATGCTTGATGCATCTGAATCTATGTATTTTTTCAAAGAACCAAAAGTATGCCTATGACGGGCCACATGTGACCTGCTAGCCCAATAGCACGCAGGGATGGTACCATTCATAAAGACAGGACACTGCAATTGGCAGGGATTGCGCTGGAAATTATGTTGTGTTGTTTAGCCTGTCTCTCAGGTGACAACCTAACTCAGATGTGAGCGCACCACTGTGGGGGCTGGGCATTGTGGGCGACGTGCTGCTCTGCCTGTGATTGGTCAGTCTGGCCAGTGAGGAGCTTTGCTACGCTACTGATTAGCACAGCGGCGTGCAGGATAGCTCATGCTGATGAGATGCTTCTGAGAAAATCTGTTCACAGTGACATTTGAGTATATTAATTAGGGGAAAAAAAAGCAATTTTTTAAAATTCAGGTTAATCAGAGCAAATTTGCATATATTTGCATGTCCATTTGAGCCGTGCCATTGGTTGTTTCGTTCTGCTGCTCGCCGTGACTGCTATCCCTGGCCGTACACGTGCGCACATTGGACACGGGAACACAGTCGTTCCACTTCTTTCTTCATTCTGGGAAACTCAGTCATACGTGTCGAAAAAATTGGGAAAGGAAATATTGTGATGGGAGACATTGCAGTACATGCTACTGTAAATGGAACTAAAAATATTGGTTGAGGGACTGGGCTTGCGCTCTTAGACTGTAGGTGGCATTCCTGGGCAGGTCGCTGGCATGCTACCCTTCACCAAAGTAATTAACCTGAATCGCTTCAGTAAAATAAAATATCCATCTGGGGGGGTGGAGGGGGGCGTGGCCGAGCGGGAGAGCGGGGGGAGAGAGAAGTGCCTGGAACGAGAGAGATGAGGATGATTGATTCAAGGGGGATTCACTCTTTCACCAGTGCGGCCCCTCTGCTTCCCCGATGCTGCTTTTCTTAATTGTTTAATTGATGCTTTAATTGTGATTGACGGAGCCATTAGTGGCTGCTGGCAGTCTGAGTGATTTTTTATTTTTTTTGAAAGGGGGGGGAGGTCTGAAAGTGAGTGAGGGCAGGCATTGAATTTCCTAATGGATGTGAAAGAGATGGCTGTTGAATGTCCCAAAACCCTCCGTTCATTAGTTTGAAGTCGACTCAAGGTGGTTTTTTTTTAGAAGGGCTGAGTGGAATCTTCCAGTGAGTTGTATTTAAGAGGAAGTTGAGTGCATCCATCAGAATGCTGGAGAGAACCCTGGGAGCAGCTGTAGTTTTAATGCCAGTCCGGAGTCCCTCCGTCTTTCAAATAAAAAACCGTTGGGTGTTGTCGTTTGAATAGGTCATGTTTTTAAAGTGGCATTAAGCATCTAGAAGCACGAGTGCCTCAGCCAGTTAAGTGTGTTCCCTGTGAGAGACGAGATAGTGCTTGTTTCAGTCTGGGCTGTGCCATTAGCTGACTATGACTGAGCCCAAATCAGTGGGGCACAGTCGGCCCCATCCTGCTGGTTTAGGCGGGTCTTATGTCCCCCAGGTTTGCTCTGGAGTAATAGACAGTTACGCACATGAGCCTAGAGGCTAGCGATTAGCTACAGGTCTATGAGGGAGGCTGCTGTTTCATAAGTATCGTCTAGCTCAGTGGTAACCAACCCTGCTCCTGGAGATCTACCATCCTGTAGGTTTTCATTCTAACCCTAACAAAGCACACCTTCTTCAACAGCTAGATATCTTGCTAGAGTCAGGTGTGCCAAATTAGGGTTGAAATGAAAACCTACAGGATGGTAGATCTCCAGGAGCAGGGTTGGTTACCACTGCTCTAGCTATTCACTAGGTGCCTGCACAGTTGTCATGAGGAAGAGATGCCCCTCCTGTGTTCAGTGCTCTCTTTCCATTAGTACAGAGTGTGGTCTGTGGTCGCAGTGGCCTGTGTGGGTGTGGGTGATACTGTGGGTTTGTGTGAGAATGTTGCAATTGCAGATTCCATAATGGGGAAGCCTGTGTGAAGAATGCATCTAGAAGCTCTGTGAGCAGTCAAGGTTTCTCATTACATTTTCTTTACTCCTTCTCTCTCCCCCTTTTACTTACATGCTACTTTTCTTTATTTCCTCCGTCTCTTGTCACCTCTGTCCCTCATTCCTCCCCCACGTTCTTTCCTTCGCTCTCTTCCTGTCCTTTGTTTTCCTCCCACCCACTGCTGTCCTTTGCCTCTGTCTCTCCTCCCCTCATTTCGTTTCTTCCCTCCCCTCCTTTTTCACTCTCCTTCCCCCATCTGTTTGCTCTCACAACCCCTCCCTCTCTCATCCACACCCCTCCCTCCATCTCTCCCCTCTTGCCTGCTCCTCTCTCCCTCTCCTCCTGCTCCCCCACCGTCTCTCCCCTCCTGCTCCCCCTCCATCTCTCCCATCCCGCCTCCCCCTCTCCTCCTGCTCCCCCTCCATCTCTCCCCTCCTGCTCCCCCTCCATCTCTCCCCTCCCGCCTCTCCCTCTCCTCCTGCTCCCCCTCCATCTCTCCCCTCCTGCCTCTCCCTCTCCCCCTCTCCTCCTGCTCCCCCTCCCTCCCCCGGCCTCTCAGTCCTCCAGCTCCTCCCAGGAGCGACTGCACCAGCTGCCCTTCCAGCCGACCCTGGATGAGCTGCACTTCCTGTCCAAGCACTTTGGCAGCACGGAGAGCATCACTGACGATGACGGGGGCCGGCGTTCCCCCCACGTCCGGCCCCGATCCCGCAGCCTGAGGTCAGTTCCACAGAGGCCCCGCCCACAAACCCAGCTGGCACCTCCCTCCGAATTTCTGCATCTCTTTATAACTCTGATAGCACTGAGTTAAAGGGCCTGGTGATTGGAGCAGCTGGTTAGTTTGGATTCCTGATTGGTTGGTTATTGCACTGTAAGAGGCAGTGGGCCTCGACTCCCTGTCGCTCAGAAATGCAGAATTGACTGCCATGCTCTCTCTCTCTCTCTCCCTCCAGCCCGGGGCGCTCGCCTTCGTGCTATGACAACGAAATTGTCATGATGAACCATGTCTACAAGGAACGCTTCCCTAAGGTCAGAAATCCACATAATGCGCATGTACACACTCACGCCCGCTCGGCCACCAGCTGCCTTGTTGACTTATCACTCGATTTCACAGCATTTTCCTTCTGGGTCACTCAGTGCAAACCTATAATCACTCCTTTCTGTATGTGATCCCTACTCTTCTGAACAAAGGCCAAAACCAACTTCACACCAGTACTTCATGTGGATTTTCTTTTTGCCTAAAGATACTTTTTGGTAGTCACTTTGGAACAAAATCAAGTAGCAACAAGCATAAATGAACATAGATTGATTCTGGGTTGCTTAGCTTGCATGGCTGATGTAACTCCGCAATTGCAATGTGACAGAGCTGCAAGCATAAATATAAACAGAATTACGCCCCAGTCAGCCTGGCCCAACCCCTCTAGATTCCGTAACGCTCAAAGCTGATTGCTAATATACCCCCCCCCCCCAAGCCCCGCCCCGCCCCACCCCGGCCCTGCCCCGCCTCAACCTCACCGCAGCCCCGAGGGTAACGTTGGCCCCGCTGTCCCCGCTGGGCCCTGTCCGGCCTCTCCCCCAGGCCACCGCCCAGATGGAGGAGCGCCTGGCCGACTTCATCCAGCGCTACTCGCCCGAGAGCGTCCTCCCGCTGGCCGACGGCGTCCTCAGCTTCATCCACCACCAGATCGCCGAGCTGTCCCGCGACTGCCTGGCCAAGGCGCGGGACGAGCTCATCACCACCGTCTACTTCTTCGAGCTGCAGGAGAACCTGGAGAAACTCCTCAACGACGTGAGTGACCCCCCCGCCCCCCCGCCCTGGCGGCCGCTCCCTGATTGGACAGGGTGGTCTGGAGCGCTGCCCTGCCGCAGCCTGTCTGGGCCTCTTTGCTTTGTAAATCAGGCGTGGTTATTGGTTTAGCTTTCATTTGGTTGAGTTGAGTTTGCGTTTTGATTTTTTGACTCCCGTATGACTGTGTTTGGTTGGACCGTTGTTTTCAGAGCCGTGTGTTAATTGGATTTTATTGAGGCGGGTTTTATATGAGCTGATTCGTTTAAGGGCCAAGTTGACGTAGTTTATTGGTAGTTTAGCAGCGCAGCTGCGTGTAGTGTCTCAAATATGTTTGCCATATTGCTCAAAGGCTGAATTAGCTCCAGATGAATGGTATGTTAGCAGTGCACTTTCAAAACAGATAAAAATAGATTGACATTAGTAACAGAGGAAAAATACACAGATGGATGTTTGTAATTGCCGTGACATAACCAGATCTTTATATAAAGAGTTTGGCATGGTTTGATTGCATCTGTAGGTTTTGCTTGGTCTTTTGGTCTTCTGGGATTTGGGTTTGTTTTCCAAGTGAATAAATCAGTCTCTCTCTCTCTCTCTCTCTCTCTCTCCCTCTTTCCTTCTCTGCTCTCTCTCTCTCTCCTTCTCTCTCTCTCTCTCTCTCTCTCTCTCTCTCTCTCCCTCCTTCTCTGCTCTCTCTCTCTCTCTCTCTCTCTCTCTCCCCCTCTCTCTCTCTCTCTCTCTCTCTCTCTCCTTCTCTGCTCTCTCTCTCTCTCTCTCTCTCTCTCTCTCTCTCTCCTTCTCTGCTCTCTCTCTCTCTCTCTTCTCTCCCAGGCTTATGAGCGTAGTGAGAGCTCAGAAGTGGCCTTCGTGACCGAGCTTGTGAAGAAGCTCCTGATCATCATCTCCCGCCCGGCCAGGCTTCTGGAGTGTCTGGTGAGACGGCCGCTCGTCCCTTTGGGCCCTCAGGCCACGCGGTCCTCCTCGCGCCTCAGCACGAGCTTCACACGCCGAAGACCGAAGGCCCAAACGCGCCCTGCGTGAACGTGTCCGTGGCGGTTACGTGTGGAAAGCCTGCCCCCCCCCCCCGCGAGCGGCTCAGCCAGGCTTCGCTCGTCCCTCAGGGCCCTAGCACCCCCCCCCCCCCCCCCCCGCTCGGGGAGACGAGCCGTCCCCGTGTCGACACGCGCGCAGGGCGGAGTGACGGCCGAACTCAAAGGGGATAGACAGAGGAGCCGCAGTCCTCTCACCGTCACTAATCCCTCCTCAGACTGTGCGCTCTGTAAATACCACCGGGCCTTCTGACTTAACACAGCACTGGGCAGCAGTGTATGTAATGCTTAGGGAACCGAGCTCATAATGGAGAGGTTCCCAGGTGGGGTGTTGCCGTTGAGGAAGGTACTTAACCCGAATTGTTTCTCCGTGAGGGTATTTACTGAAGCGCGAGTAAGCTGCTCTTGTCTGTTGAACACCTGAATGTAAATCTGCCGGAGGAGATGTGCATGTAAAACGGCTGTCAAAGCAGGTCAGACGCACAGTTGCCCTGTCCCTCTCGGTGCGTGTGAGAGGCATGCTAAAGTACATTTTATGATGTATTTTCCGGCAGTGCTGCCAGCTAAAGGGACTTCCCCCCTGCCTGTGTTACACGCAGCAGGAGTGTGGAACATCCAGGACCTCGATGGAAATTAAGTCCAGGACTTTTTTCATGTAATCCTTGTCAATTTCTTCACGTGCAAGTCTTTTGATACACGTGTTCTAATTTCGTCAAATAAACTAAACTAAAAACTAAACGCAAAGAAAGTGTGCTGTTTCGCAAGATGCAAAGCGGTATTATAGCATCTGCCCACGTGGGGAAATGTGAGGGCGTCAGCAGAATGCTTCCTCCGGTCCCTCTCGGTTGGCTTGGACTGCGTTCCGCACGAGGAGGGATTCAGAGGAGGGCTGCGGCGTTCTTTGGAGTGAGCGTGGACGGAACGCCGCGTCGCGGCCGCACTCCGATCGGTGAACTCCGCCACCTGGCAGTCGTTTGTCCCGAGCCTTCGCTGACGAGCTCTCCGGTTGCCAGGGAGATGCGCTGGTGAGGTCAGAGGGGTCGGCCGCATCGCGGAAGGAGTTTAGCACGACGTGCCACTTATGTAATTGAACGAAGGCAGACCGCGTTTTGCTAGTTCAAGCATGTTTAGCGCTGGTGTCAGTGTGATTCATCTATCATCTGTTCATTTATGTTCGGTCCAGGCGTTTGGACTGGCCATATGTCACAGGCGCTGGAGCGGGTCATTATCCAGCGTGCGATGAGTCTCTCCACGGCCTTCCTCCGCTCCCCCATGTAAATCATCTGACACGCGGCAGCGCATTGATCTAAAACGCAATCGAGGCTGCCCGTCATCTTTCTGGCTGTAGCCGCCTCGTATTACAATGCATATATTAAAGCTGAATAACTTCTGCCTTATTGATCACGTTGTACCTGGTTCTGTCTGAGGCGGGGGCTCCCTTGGGGGGGGGGGGGGTGTGTATTGACTCGTGCGTCGGCCTGGTTCTGTCTGAGGCGGGGGCTCCCTTGGGGGGGGGGGGGTGTGTATTGACTCGTGCGTCGGCCCATGAGCGTCACGCTCTGCTGTGTTCCCCCGCCCGGCAGGAGTTCAACCCGGAAGAGTTTTACCACCTGCTGGAGGCGGCGGAGGACCACGCCAAGGAGGGACACCTGATGAAGACGGACATCCCGCGTTACATCATCAGCCAGCTGGGGCTGACCCGGGACCCCCTGGAAGGTGAGACAGGTGTTTTCTGTAGCGTATTCGCTGTTTTGTGGTTGTCGTTTGTATGCCCTGCCCAGGGACAACAGATGCAAATTAGCTGCTAGCTAACTCTGGTGCAGTTGCTTTTTAAATTGTGCACTGTCCCTGTAAAAATAATGAACAATAAAATAAATAAAATAAATAGACGGAGATGAGCGGGAATGAAAATGGGCGGCGTTGCTGGCGAAAATGACGTTCAGAAAGATTGAAATCGATGGCCTTGCGTCATGCTAGCGTGTAATGAAGTGCAATGGTAATGCCTGCCACTGCATGCAGGCAATAACGCATTCATTTTAATATACCATTTAGCGATACTGAGGTGCGTGAAATTGCATTGCAGCGTTTTAATCACTGGAAGCTATTTTTAGTTCCATGCCATTTTGATTCAAAAACCCCAGTGGCTTGTTGTGATGAAGGTGCTGGCAGCTATTTGCTTGAAGTGCTATAAAAACCACAACCTCAAATGTAGATTGCTCAGTGTCAGTAGGCTTTTCAGATATTGAAACAGCCAAACAGTTATGTTTATCGAAAATGACAGGTAATGTATTTATGCTATAAATTATATTATATAATTCTTTCTTGGCAATAGCCCAACCAAAGCAATCAATCAACAATTTACTTATTAACGTTGCCTTATGGTGTTGGAATCAGGGCTAAGCACTATGACATTATTATTAAAAGATTCATAGTTTTAGCCTCTTTCTAATGAGACCAAGCGTGTTAGGAGGTCATTCAGCTCAACTATTGAATATCTAGTTCAAAAATGGAAGTTTACTTCTGCTTCTAACAACAGAGGGGATAATGGTAGACAAATAATTGTTAAATCCAGCCAGTAGTAATGTCCATCTTCAAAATATTTTCCATGTAACGAAACCAAATCGCACCATGTTGGTTTCCACCTGAAAATGGAACTGCTCTAAAAATGTAAATTCCAGATTCGGAACAGAACTTGATAAGAGACTCTCCACCAGCCTATTTGTTTGGAAACCAACAGGCCTTCACTGATGCAGTGCCTTCTTCCTGATTCATTTATCTCCTTAATGTATAAATGCAAAAAGTCACTTGGTTGTCTCATTGAACAGAAAATGGTGTTGGTTTCAATGTTGTGTGGAGATTCGCCTCTCTGTTTGATTCCAGAAATGGTGAACCTGGACAGCTATGACAGCGAAGGACCCCACACCCCTGAGACTGACGACTCTGCGGAGGTCAGTCTCTCGCCTCTCTCTCTCTGGGGGATCCAGAACCCCCAAATCCTCCGGCGCCACAGCCTTTTAGCACCAGTAAATTCAGCATTAATTACTCGGAACAAGTGGCAGTTAATCCCAGTAATTGAGTCTGTGCTGTTTATCAAGGAGCCGAGATAAAACCCCTGAAATCCTATGGCCGCTCAGGCCTGGCATTAGGCTCCCTTTTGTAATGAGCAAACTTGGCAGCCGCTCTTGATATACAGGTGCGAGGACAGCGGGGGGAGGCTGGAGCTACCCTAAATGCACTCTGACAGTCTTGCACTCTGCGAAACGTCTGTTTTTGTGCATTAAATCTCAGTCGGCTCTGCTTTCTTCTTCTGAAAAAAAAAAAAAAAAAATTCCCCAGGGCAAGACGAGAGCCAAAAAGCCTCCCAGTGAAACAGACTTTCAGACCATCAAGCTGATCAGTAATGGAGCGTATGGGTAAGTGCTGGGATAGGGCAGGCTGGGCTTGGCTGCTTAATTGATGTTGGGGGGGGGCGGTGGGGGTGGAGGGGGTTGAGGCTTGCCCCAGTAGTACTCACATCGCATTAGTGGTTTACTTCAGGGGTCCCCAGTCTTATCTGTGATGGGCCAGCATATAGGCGCTGGCTTTTGGTCTAGCCCAGTACTGAAGCACCTGCATCAACGAATTAAGGACTCGACCGAAGGCCATGAAAGGCTGATCAGTTGAGTCAGCTCATACGTTTGATTAGGTGTGTTAGTGCTGCGGAAGAACAAAAGCCAACGGACAACACTGGCCATTCTCCGATAAGATTTGTGACCACTGGTTCATATAGCGCTTTTAACAAAGCAGCTTTACAGAGAACCGGCCCCCAAAGAGTAAGCCTAGGGCAACAGTGGCAAGGAAACACTCCCTGACTGATAGCAGGAAGATAACCTTGAGCAGAACCGGACTCAGAGGGGGAACCCATCTGCCGTGGGCAGGCACCGGTTTGTTATGGAAAATCCCAAAAAAAAAAAACTGGTCCACTGGATCGCAGTGTGATGTTCGCGGTTACAGTCTGACCCTGCGCGTGTGACGTGTCTGACCTCCCCCCCGCGCGCGACCCCTTCCCACAGTGCCGTGTACCTGGTGCGGCACAGGGAGACCCGGCAGCGCTTCGCCATGAAGAAGATCAACAAGCAGAACCTGATCCTGAGGAACCAGATCCAGCAGGCCTTCGTGGAGCGCGACATCCTCACCTTCGCCGAGAACCCCTTCGTGGTCAGCATGTTCTGCTCCTTCGAGACGCGCCGCCACCTCTGCATGGTCATGGAGTACGTGGAGGGTGAGTGAGGGGGGAAGGGTTCGAGGCTCTGCTCGCCCGAAGGCCTCAGTCTGTGCCCCGGTCAGTTCACCTCTCGCCTCTAAATGCAGCGTCGGGCCTCTTTTCTGTGCGTTCGTGTGTTTTTTTTAAAATGCCGCAACCACTGGGAAATGTGTCCACCTCCGAAAAGGCGCTGTGAGTCAGAGCTGCCTCTGCCAAGGCAAACAAAAACAAGCAAGACAAACAAAAACAGAAACTGCATATCAAGCCCACTCACGCTGTCTCTCTCTCTCTGTCTGTCTGTCTGTCTGTCTCTCTCTCTCTCTCTTTGTCTCTCTCTCTCTCTCTCTCGCCCGTGTCGCCAGGGGGAGACTGTGCCACTCTTCTGAAGAACATCGGGGCTCTGCCAGTGGAGATGGCACGCATGTATTTTGCGGAGACCGTGCTGGCGCTGGAGTACCTGCACAACTACGGCATTGTGCACCGGGACCTCAAGCCTGACAAGTAAGCCGGCACCCCCTGCTGGTTGAGGGCGTGCACTGCACCAAAACTAAAATGGGGGGTTGGTTGCCAAGACACGGTGTGCAGTGCTGCTTTATTCAGAACGCTGAAATTGAAGGCCTCTGTCTCCCCTTCCTCAGTCTGCTGATCACCTCCATGGGGCACATTAAGCTGACGGACTTCGGCCTGTCCAAGATGGGTCTGATGAGCCTGACCACCAACCTGTACGAGGGACACATAGAGAAGGACGCCCGCGAGTTCCTGGACAAGCAGGTGCAGAGCCCGCGTTCGGTCGCGGTAAAGAAAAACCGCTTGTGTGTGACATCATCATCATCATCGAGGGGGGTTTCGGGATGACATCACGTGTGCGCGGTTCGTACGGGAAATCGCGGCAGTGACTCACCGTTCTGTACTCAGTCTGTTATCAGAAGCCTGTGTGTGAGGCTTCGGGTTAAGATTCGGGCTCTGACACTGGGCTTTCGCTGGGCCTAGTAAGATTTAAACTTACTGTTGCCCCTCTGAAGGACTAAAGGAACAAGTGCGTGTTCTCCAACCTTCAGTGATTGCTGTGTTTGATTGGCTGTTTATGTGTACACAATGTACTCTTTAGCCGCAAGCAAAAGTTACAACTAGAGGATGTGATGTTCGTGTTGTTATAATCAGCTTTGTTTGTGTTCTGTTTTTAGCAGCTTTGTACTTATTTCCCTTGTTGCCCTTTTAATTCGAATCAGAATCATTATTTGGCAGTAACCCCCCACTCAGTGTCTGCGTGTATCCCAGTCTGTCTGTATTTATTTAATGAATACACATCCGCACATGAAACAAATTCATTTTATCGTGTTTTATTATGGGATTTTGATTAGAGGAGAGATTTGTAATGCAGAAATTAAGTCCCCCGAGCCTCTCCTCTTCTGAAAAGCATAGACCCAGTTACGGCAGTTCTAATTATTGGGGTTACAATTTTGGCTGTCAACATTTCTCACAAAAGCATGGGCTCGCTGGTTGTGAATCAGCTATCGGGTTGCCTCATTAGAGTCAAAGTTGTGAGATCTGAGTCTCAGAACTGGTCCCAGCATGCACTCCGCAAAGTGCAATCTGCGCCGTCACCAGTTCCCCAAATCAGATTGCATTCATTTTTCACCAAATAAGTAATTATCGTGTGTCTTCTTCTGAAAAACTGGCAGTTGTAACATCTGTAAAATTGCCTGGAGACTGGTATGGCGAGTGTTGATGAGGTCGTCGCTCTCTCAGGTGTGCGGCACGCCGGAGTACATCGCCCCGGAGGTGATCCTGCGGCAGGGCTACGGGAAGCCGGTGGACTGGTGGGCCATGGGCATCATCCTGTACGAGTTCCTGGTGGGCTGCGTGCCCTTCTTCGGGGACACGCCAGAGGAGCTCTTCGGCCAGGTCATCACAGGTCAGATCACGTGCCCCACTGTCGCTCTACCTTCTTCTGGGGCCTCTTAGTGTGGGGGGGCGGGGAGGGGGTAGGGGGGAGGGGGGGGGGGGGGGGAGGGGGGGAGGGGGGGCAGGGCAGCACAACGGTTAAGGATCTGGGCTCCTAACTTAAAGGCTATGGAATCAGTTCCCAGCTGGGGCTCTGCCATTGTAACCTCGAACAAGGTACCCTTGACCTGAATTGCTTCAGTAAAATATCCTGCTGTCTAATTGGATAGTGTGTAAAAGTCTAATCTCTGTAAGTTCCTCTGGATGTGATCGTCTGCATGTAATGTAAGATGTGCTCTTGCCTCTCTTGTCTCCTCTTTCTCTGTTCCACTCCATGTTCCCACGTCATTCGGGGTGAATGAAACCTGATTGCATATAATGCGATCTCTGTGTCCCTGTGTGTTCAGACGACATCGCTTGGCCGCACGGTGACGATGCACTTCCTGCAGACGCGCAGGGCCTGATCTCCGCCCTGCTGCAGACCAATCCGCTGATGCGCCTGGGCACAGGTGAGCGCAGGCCTTAATGCCGGGGCCCGTGCATCTCCTGCCTGTGTGTCATCCGGACAAATGTCCCCTGCACTGGCCGCAGTTGTCAAAACTGTCTTTCATTGGTCCTCCCTGCCACCAGGTGGAGCCTTTGAAGTGAAGCAGCACTCGTTCTTCACTGAGCTGGACTGGAACAGCCTCCTGAGGCAGAAAGCAGAGTTCATTCCCCATCTGGAGTCGGAGGAGGACACCAGCTACTTTGACAGTGAGTCTATTTACCTAACGCCACCCACTGGTTACTAGTGGGAGTGTTTCGGGTGACTCTACAAAGGTTCTGTGGATGTAAGACCAGTTGATGAATTTCCTTTCTATGGACCCAGTGCTCTGCTGTGCTCTGATGTGCTCTGTTGTGCTCTGCTGTGCTCTGCTGTGCTCTGATGCGCTCTGCTGTGCTCTGCTGTGCTCTGATGTGCTCTGCTGTGCTCTGTTGTTCTGTTGTCCTGACGTGCCCTGTTGCTCTGTTTCGCTCTCCTACCAGCGCGGTCGGAGCGCTACCACCACATAAACTCGTACGACGAGGACGACACCAACGACGACGAGCCCGTGGAGATCCGGCAGTTCTCCTCCTGCTCCCCTCGCTTCAGCAAGGTCATCTCTCGCTCTTTCCCTCTCTCTTTTCCCCCTCCTTCCCTTCCCTCCGCCGCCCCCCCCCCCCCCCACCCCCCGCCCTCTCTCTCTCTCGCTCGCCCTCTGAATCTGAAGCGGCGCTCGTACGATAGCGAGCGCTCACAGCAGTCAGGACGCTCGGAGGCGCACTCAGGAGAAGAATAGGCGCTGAAGGAGGGCCTGTCGCGTGCAGACAATGAGACCAGCGCCGTCTCCATAGAGACACCGGCCACACGCGTGCTCCTCTGACCCAGTCTCAGCGCGGGATCCATTCACAGCCCGCATTCATTTCAGCCGGTCCCCCAGCTCGTCAACGGCTAACAGACGGTGTTCGTTTGATAAAAAACACACCTGATACGTTACGCCATCGATCCGACGTTCTCATGCCTTAACCAGCCGCGTTAGTTTTCCCATGGCGTATATACATTTATGAAAAGGCGTTAATGGTTTCCCGATCTTCTCCAGTGGTGCCACAAACATTACGACAGATCACGTGTCTAAACTGGCTGTGGTGTCAATATCACTTGTGATTTAACAGTGAGCCACTCTTTATTAATTTCTGCGATTGTGTTCCTTCATGTTTTTGAATTTGTTTTTGACCTTACAGTCAGAAGCAGATAAGAGAGCACTTCTGTCTGCAGACATTCAGCTTAATCGCGCTGGATTGTACAGACCACATATTATTTTTGAGTGTTTTGTCAGGCAGATAGCCAGAAAGAATGGAATCTACTGATTCCAGATCTTTTGTCTAATTGTTTCTTTTCAGCAACTATTTGAGGCTATCAAAATATTTCTGTAATTAATGGTTCGTTATTTTTTTACTTGCAGACATAAAACAAGACCCATAGGGAATTAATAGATCAAATCTAATTAAAGAGGAAGGAAACTGACAGCAGCCACGTATAGCATGGGCTCAGCTAGCTAGGTGGTCAAAGAGAAAAGCCGTAGCTGAATGACCAAGGAGAAAAGCGTCACTTCTGGGCAAGCTGGAAAAATGTTCTTTTTTAGTTGCTTGGCAGTGCCATGGTCATCAAAATATTAGCTGGTTAGGGCTTAGTGGCTATACTCTGCATAATATCTCTTCAGTTGCACCAGCTGATGACCAAATGTATACTAGTAAATGTTTAAAATATCTGTTGTCACCCATCAGAAAAAACTTGTGCATAAATAACAGCAAAGATATAAAAATCAAGTACAAACCATTATATTTCACTGCTCTGTACTGAACATCTTGTTGCTGAATAGTTTATGGCTCAGTACTACAGAGACCAAGAAACTATTTTGGAATTTTACAGGTTCACGTTCAATTAAATTGCCTGCCAGGACTGTGCAGTTGGTTTAAATTCAAATGCTGATGTGATTAAGGTTGAGGGAAGGAGCTGAGAACCTCATTTTTCAAATGATTAGTTTGACCTAGATTTTTATCTCACTCCAAAGATCTTTTTTTCTTTGTTCGAGCTTTATGCGGTGTTCCAGCTTGATGCTGTTATGTGTGCAGTTTACAAATACTGTGGCCGTTGGTGCAACGGTTCTTTTATGAATATTCTGAAAATAGAAATGACTGCAGAGGGTCTCTTTGGCTCGACAGTAAATGGATCTTTTTTTTTTTTCAAAATATACATGAGTGCTGCTTGTTGTACTTTGTCGTATATTTTGCCCTTTCTATGAGCAGCTGACATTTGTTCAAGTGGGTTATTTATTAAAGGAAAACGTGGTTATTTAAAGAAAGCCCTTTTTTCTCTAAGCACTCCCTTGTGGTTTTTATCGTCCTGTTTTGTCAAATTATTAATCAGTGGCACCAGGAAGTGTGACATAGAAAAGAATTGCAATGCACTTCAGAAAATAAAACGTAAAGCATTGATATTAAGAACAAACCCTGGGGTAGAAATGGAACCCTGCCAAGCCTAATGTACCATCTCATCCTGGCGCAATTAATATTTTATTTCATGAGATGGGCTCTGTGGCTAATGTACAGTACTTATTCCCTATAAGCAAAGATATTTTATTCTTCACTGGTGTGAAATCCTACAGTATACACCCTACCGTGTATCCCATATCACATATGTGCCAAATTCTGCCAAATTGTGCCAAAAAAGACCAGACAGGAGAAGGCACGGAGGAGAGAAGCTTCTCAGGACTTTCATAACTAATAATCACGCAGTCAGCCTTGATGAATGGCCACTGCGCTGCAACGAGAGTCGGTTTGGCTGTTCTTAATTCTGTCTCATTGAAAAAAAATCATACAGTGCCCATGGGCCCTGCACACTCTTCCAAGCTCGCTGCCTCCCACAGAGCCACCCTTTCCTCCCGCTGCACGATGTCTTATTCAGATGCGCATTGCCGCTTGTGAAAGCTCTTTGTGCCGAATCGATTAATGCGAAACTTTCTGCGTCGCTTCTGTAAACAAGTTGCGTAATCCACTTTAGGACTGGAGCAGCGTCCTTCAGATGCTCTCGCGGAGCCGAACCCTGGCAAGGTCTAATACATCTTATTCTCATGAATAATGAATGCTCCCCTATTAAAAAAGTATTACCTCTGGCCCTTCAAGGATTAGAGGAACACAGACTAAAGAGTGTGCCTAGAGCTAATGAGCAAAGAAGTTTAAGATGGTAGAAGAGGAGTCGGTGAAAGGGAGGAAGAGGTAGAAATTAATTCAGTTGGGTAGAGGATAGAGTTTCTGGAGAAAGAGCCGTGTTTGGAGGCCGTAGTTCAGGGAGTGCAAGGCTGAGAGGCCTCATGGCCTCCTGCATGGTCGCTCTTTTACTTGGCCCGCATGGGGCTCTGCTCTGCGGTTCTGATGCAGGGATGTGTGTGTGTGTGTGTGTGTGTGTGTGTTGCTGTGTGTAGGTGTACAGCAGCATGGAGCACCTGTCCCAGCTGGAACAGAAGCCCCCCTCGGTCACCAGGAGGGGAAACAAGACCCACAGGGAGGACAAGGTGACCAAGAGGGAGAGCCTCGGCAGCCTCACCATGCGGGACAAGAGCTGGAGGACGGGGTCCCCCGAAATGTGAGTGCGGACCAGGCCTAACCGGGACGCTCCCTGGTCCACCCCCCCACTGAGGGGCTGCTGAAGCTACAGTAGCTCCGGCATTTCAAACAGCCTCTGCGCACACATCGGGATGCAGATGCTTATCGGCCAGGACCGGCTAAGGCACTTTAACGCTGACAGCTTGCGGCAGCGAGCGGGGTCCGGGGCTTATGCTCGCTGGAGGCAATCAGCAGCTGCATCTCTGGTATCAGAACCTGGGATATATACGTGCGGGGAAGCGGAGGCCTTAGTGTCAGCACAAACAATGCTGAGAGGATTAATGCGTTGTGTGCATGCGGGAAAAGATTATCTTACGCCTGTGCTCTGTAACGCGTGTGTGTGTGTGTGTGTGTGTGTGGTTCTCTGGCCTGTAGGAAGCGCCTGTCTTGCTCCGAGTCCTTGTACATGGAGGGGGACTCCAGCCCCCCCTTGGGGGCCCGCCGGAGGTTCTCCGCCCTGATGGACACGCACCGCTTCGCATCCCCACTGGAGGGCGACCAAGAGTTCGCTCCCCGCCAGCCCCCGATGAAGGCCAGAGGGGCCTCCTTCGAGGGGGCGTCAATGCCAACGTCTGCCCCAGTGGAACAGAAAACTCCCCCAAAGGAGGGCAACGGGGCAACTGCAGGAGGTGCGGGGGTCACAGAGTAGAGGAGGGGTCCTCAGTCTTAACCAGAAAGGGCCGGTGTGGGTGCAGGGTTTCATTCCTTCCAAGCAGCTACACACCTGATTCCACTAATCAAGGTCCTCAGCAAAGACGCTAGTGTTTGATTAGTAGAATCAGGTGTGTCAGTGCTTGGTTGGAATGAAAGCCTGCACCCACACCGGCCCTTTCTGGATAAGATTGAGGACCCCTGGAGTAGAGGGTGGAGGGCAGGGCAGTGGAGTGTAGGAGGAGAGAAGCATAGTATTCCTAGGGCTGGTGCCCATCACTGGCGATAATCCATTATTCACCATTTAATTACATTTTATTTTGTGTGTATCTGTGTTTAGGCAGCTATAGGGTGACTTGCTCTCCATTATCACCATAAGTGTAGAGAATGGTGCAAAGTATTAAATACAGCTCAGCTACAAACCGCAAATGCAGACAGTACCATGTAGAGAATTCTCATTTACAATTACTGTAGCCAGTGGAATGTTGCATGATGTCGCGCTCTTTTCCAGACAAGCCTCTTCGGCCGGGTGAGGCAGCAGGGGCAGTGAACGTGGGCCCTCCTGCTGCTGCTGCTGCTGCTGCTGCTCTGGGGATAACCAGGGACACGGTGACCCCTGACCCCCTGGGGCTGCGGGCCACCAACGACCTGGTCCTGCGCCGGGCGCGGCACCAGCAGCTGTCCGGCGAGAGCGAGAAGCGCAGCCCGCGCGCTGGCACCAAGGTCATCAAGTCGGCCTCCGCCACGGCGCTGTCCGTCATCATCCCTGCAGGTACCGCTGGCAGCCAGTAGAGGGAGCCGAGGAGCGTGCTTTTGAGTCCTGGCTCCTTCGTTGATCCCCATTGTCTTTAACAAACACAGCTTATAAACAGATATAATGCATTGATTATTTGTGTTTCTGCATTCTGTAGTCTGTATTTGTAGATTTATCTTTTCCATATCTGTGTGTTTGGGTCTGTCTGTCTTTTTTTGCCAGATGATTTTTTTGCCTGTTCTATCTCCTAATCTCTTCACTTTTCCTTCTCTTTGTTGCATCATATCTCTCTTCCTCTCTCTGCCTCTTTTCCTGTCTCTCACTTTGCCGATTTCTCACACTCCTGCTCTGCCTGTTTCTCTCTCTTTCTCGTTCGCCCTCGCCCTCCCGCCTCGGTCCGCCTCCCCGTGCGCAGTGGAGCAGCACGGGAGCTCTCCGTTGGCCAGTCCCATGTCGCCCCGCTCTCTCTCCTCCAATCCGTCGTCGCGGGACTCGTCCCCCAGCCGGGACTACTGCCCGGCGGTGAGCGTCCTGCGCTCCCCCATCACCATCCACCGCTCCGGCAAGAAGTACGGCTTCACCCTGCGCGCCATCCGCGTGTACATGGGCGACAGCGACGTCTACAGCGTGCACCACATCGTCTGGGTGAGCCAGCCGCGCGCTTCCACGGGGACAGAGCTGAGAATCCCGCCCCCTGACATTAGCTGGAGCTCTTATCCAGAGCGACTTACACAACTTTTTTTTTACATAGCATTTGCATTGTGTCCATTTATACAGCTGGATATATACGTAAGTACCTTGCTCAAGGGTACGACGGCAGTGTCCTACCAGGGAATCCAACCTTCGAGCTCTACATTACAAGACCAGTTCCTTACCCATTATACTACACTGCCACCCCTATGCCCCATGACATAAGAGCTTCCCGCTGCATTAATGCCAGTGCTAACACAGCTCTGAGTGACAGCTGTTTCTCTGAGATCAGTTGAGCGCTTCTGAGAGTGGTCCTATAGTGTGCCTGTGAAAATGAGTTTTTTCTAAAAAAAAACTGTCTGTTGGTTCAATCTCAGCACGTGGAGGACGGAGGTCCCGCCCAGGAGGCGGGGCTGTGTGCCGGTGACCTCATCACCCATGTGAACGGCGAGGCTGTTCATGGATTGGTCCACACAGAGGTGGTGGAGCTCATTCTGAAGGTGAGGGGGAAGTGGCCAAATGCTTAGAAAAGACCTGAGTTACTGCACAGGGTTTTATGTGAAATATAGACTTACATTACAGCTCATCGAATGTATTAGCTGAGTTACATTTTTTGTTATAACAATGTTGTAGCAGGTTATTTCAATGCGATACATGCAGAGCAACAGTATGTGCTGGCTAAAGTGCAAAATGCCGTTATGGTTATTGTGTTACGGTCATAATTTGTTGTGCTCCTCTGCAGAGTGGCAACAAGGTGACAGTGACCACCACGCCCTTTGAGAACACCTCTATCAAAATCGGTCCGGCGCGCAAGTCCAGCTACAAGTCGAAGATGGCCCGGCGTAACAAGAGGACAATTGCAAAGGAGGGCCAGGAGAGGTACGCTAGGTCCTCACCAACACTGTTAGCATGCCCATGTTTTTAGTGTACTGTGTACATTCTAACCTCTCTTATTCTATCTTTCTCTCTCTCTTTCTCTCTCTCTCACTTCATCTCTGTCTCTCTGTCTCTCTCTCTCTCTCTTATAAAGCAGTAAGAAGCGCAGCTCTCTATTCCGGAAAATCACCAAGCAGTCCAACCTGCTGCACACCAGCCGCAGCCTCTCCTCCCTCAACCGCTCTCTCTCCTCCAGTGAGAGCCTGCCCGGGTCGCCCACCCACAGCCTGTCGGCCCGCTCCCCCACCCAGAGCTACCGCTCCACCCCGGACTCCTCCTACCTCGGTAAGCACCGCCCCCCTCCCACGCATCACTGCGTCCCGTCCCCTCAGACCCCAGTTCCATTAGACGCCTCGTTCTTCACCCAGCTCGCCCCCGCCCAACACTGAGAGCCATTTCACCTCAGGGGCCCGGGGCCTCAGAACCCCTCTCTGCGGGAGAGACTCAGACAGAGCCTCTCCCAGAAGGCAGTTTTCTCTGAGCGTTTTAGGGAGATTACAGCGTGTCGTCATCCAGAGGGACTGTTATCACAGTCACTGAGTCCCCCCGCGCGCTCGCTTCAGCCAATTACCGCTAACGCCGCTAACCAAAACACAGGAGCGCCGCCGTGCTGGAGTGGCCCAGTCTAAAGAGAGGGATTCTTCTTCTTCTTCTTCTTCTTTTTCTCGTTCTTCTTCTCCTTCTGCTTCTTCTTCTTTTTCTTCTTCCTCTTCTTCTTTTCTTCTTTTTCTTCTTCCTCTTATTTTTCTCCTTCTTTTTCTTCTTCTTCTTTTCTTCTTTTTCTTCTTCCTCTTCTTCTTTTTCTCCTTCTTCTTCTTCTTCTTTTTCTCCTCCTTCTTTCTTCTTCTTCCTCTCCTTATTCTTTTTCTCCTTCTTCTTCTCCTTCTTTTTCTTCTTCTTTTTCTTCTTCTCTTTCTTTTTCTTCTCCTTCTTCTTTTCTCCTTCTTCTTCTCCTTTTTCTCCTTCTTCTTCTTCTTCTTCTTCTTCTCCTTTTTCTTCTCCTTCTTCTTCTTCTTCTTCTTCTTCTCCTTCTTCTTCTTCTTCTTCTTCTTCTTCTTCTTCTCCTTCTCCTTCTTCTTCTCCTCCATCCTCTCCTCCCCCGCAGGCGCTTCGTCTCAGAGCAGCTCCCCGGCGTCCAGCACGCCCAACTCCCCGGCGGCGTCGCAGCACATGCGGCCCAGCTCCCTGCACGGCCTGTCGCCCAAGCTGCACCGGCAGTACCGCTCGGCGCGCTGCAAGTCCGCCGGCAACATCCCGCTGTCGCCGCTGGCGCACACGCCCTCGCCCACGCAGTCCTCGCCGCCGCCGCTGCCCGGCCACACGGTGGGCAGCTCCAACACCACGCAGACCTTCCCCGCCAAGCTGCACTCCTCGCCGCCGGTGGTGCGGCCGCGGCCCAAGAGCGCCGAGCCGCCGCGCTCGCCGCTGCTCAAGCGCGTGCAGTCGGCCGAGAAGCTGGGCTCGCCGCTGTCCGCCCAGGACAAGAAGGGGGCGGGCGGCGCCGGGGGCGTGGCCATGCGCAAGCACAGCCTGGAGGTGTCGCACTCCGAGTACCGCAAGGACTCCTTCCACAGCGAGCTGGGCCTGCAGAGCCTGCTGGAGACGGAGGGGGAGAACCTGCCCCCCCACACCCCCTCCTGCCCCTCCCCCACCTCCTGCGAAACGGGCGTGCTGAAGCCGGCCCGGAAGCTGGGGCGGCAGGAGTCGCCCCTCAGCCGGGACGCCCTGCTGGCCGGGAGGGATCGCTTCGACCACGCTGCGGAGGGCGGCTTCGGCGACAGGGTGGGGGGGGCAGGCCCGGCGCTGTCACTCACCAAGGAGGGCACCGCCCTCGGCCAGCCAGTGGCTACCAAATCCCCGCTGGCAGAGCCGCCCAGGGCCAAAGAAGAGACCCCCCTGTCCGGTCCGGCCCCGCCCACCCAATTTACGGCCCACAGACCCGCCCCTGTGGTCCGGTCTCCAGATCTCAAAGACCTCGCCGTCCCCTCTGTGGAGAAAACCAGCGCCGGCTGCGGCCCCAGGACCCCGGAGAAGAGCCCCGCGCACGGGGAGGGGCCCGGCCCGGCGGAGAGGGACAGGAAGCCGCTGGGGGCCCAGGCAGAGAGCGGCTCCAGGGGCCCGGAGAGGGAAGGGCAGAAAGAGCCGCAGCAGGAAGCCGAGAGGAGGGCGGGGCCTGCCAGAGCCGGCCCGCAGTGGGAGGCGGCTGGGAGGCGGGGCTTGGGCCCGGACCGGCCCGCGGGTCCCACGGTGACGCCTGCGGAAGCTCCCAGGACCGGCAGGGGACCGGACCTGGGGGGCGACATTAGGAAAGGAGCGCTGGCCTGCAGTTACAGGACTCCAGAGGCCAGGGCCAAAAGCTCCACAGCGCCGGTCCCCCTCCCCGGGCTGGCAGCGGGCAAGTCCAGGCAGGACAAGGGCCTGGCGCCGGTGAACTGCTACCGAGGAGCGCTGGACTGGGAGGAGAAGTGCCTCCTGGAGGTGGTGGAGGAGCACTCGCCCTCCCCGACCCCCTCCCCCACCGCGGCGTCCCCCGGCCCTGCCAAGTCGCAGCCCGTCTCCCCGGGCGACAAGTCCAGCTTTGTCACGCAGCTCACCAGCGTGGCCAAGACTGTGCTGGGGCCCATCAAGGGGGGCTCCCAGGAGGGGCTCAAGGGGAAGGACGGCCCCAAGGCAGCGGACGAGAGGATGGGCAGCTCGGCGGGAAAGTCGGAGCCCCCCCCGCCTGGGAATCGCCAGACCCCCCCACCCCCCTCCGCTGGGCCGGCCGTCTGCACTCCACCTGAGAAGACCGAGGCGACTCACAAGCACCACTCCTGATTGCGTCAGAAGGTGGGGAGGGGAGGGGAGGGGAGGAGGGGGGCTGTGAGCTGGGGATGACTTGCATTTTTGTGAGTTTGAGAACGTTGCACAATTCCAGGCACTTAAAGGAACATTCCAGCCATGAGAGAAAAGACATGACACGCGTCGGAGAAAAACATACTCGGAGAAAGTGTATAGATTAAAATAGACGAGTAAAACAATTGTAAAGGTGCTTCAACAGCTGTTTTCAATTGTGTACATACAAGGTGTTTCCTCCACCGTATATTATATAAACATATAAATATAAAGCAGATATCTGTGTGAACGCATGTTGAATATTGTCTGTACATATCAATATTCTAAAAATGAGGAAAAAAGTGCTTTACTGAACTACAAATGCTGAATACTGTGAACACCAAATCCGGTCACTCCAGTTAACATCCTGTGAACACCTGTGTTTCTGTCTCGTTATTAAGGAAGTAGCAGAGAGGTGGAAGTGGCATATCTGTGGTTGCAGAAATTATGTTATTCTGCAGGAAAAAAAATCCATTGTTAAGCATCCTGTACTTTGTGGAAAACAAAAAACGGATTAGAAATATGTGTCTCACTTGTGTTGATGGTCCCATTTTACATTTGTGGAGTTAAACTGGAAGGCAGCGACTGTCTTTAAATTACCTCCTCGGCCTCTGTTCCATGAAAAAGCCTGCGCGAATGGTTTTTTTTTTTTGTTTTTGTGCCTAGCAGAGGTGAGCTCTTTGGTGACCCAGATCTTGGAGGATTGCCGTGAAGTGGATTTGACAGGCTTCGTTATGAATTAGGCTACGCCTGCTAGCTCCGCGTAGCGTTCTCCGCTCCCCGGCGCGTGGGAGAGTCTGCACATTAGCGAAGCGGCGGCGGGGTCTTGCGGGAAACGTCGCGCACGGACGTCGGCCCTTTTTTTGCAGTTGGCCTGTCCCTCTGCCCCGTGCCTCGGCGACCGTGAAAAGGCGGAATCCGGCACCGCGGATCCGGCAGCGGAGGGACACGCGGCGCGGTCACGTGCATGCGAATCGGCTCTCGTGTACTCAGGGACGGCAGATACCTTCCCGGGTCCTGGGCAGTGCTTCTCCGCCATATCGTCTGGCAGACCTTTAGCTCAGTCGACTTCGTGACTCCCGAGTTTTCCCGAGTGGTCTTCGTTGTACCGCTTCACATACAATTGAGGAGTTTAACTTGAAAGGAAAGATTTCTCTGCTCTGTAGCGCCTTTTGAATACGATACGCGAAGGCTGAAGATGCGACCTTGTTTGAAGGAGACGAGCTCACGAGAACGTGCGCTGTGTGGATACAGCGGCAAGAAGCCCTCTTTTGTTCTGTTGACTCATTCAGACTTCTGGCCAAGGGCAAATCGCATCTGTAGGCTTGTGCTTAAATTCTGAGTGAGATTGTTAATAAACACATTTAAGGGCTGGATCTTGAAGTAAAGGCAAATTCTGACTGTTGTTCATGTCGATCTGTCTGGTGTGGCAGAAAGGCGCCATGCACTGCTGTTACTCTGTTTAGAAAGAGAGCCTACTTCCTCACCATTAGCGGCTCTCTTGCAATGCATTTCCATTTTCCGCACTTACAGTTTTACACAAGACTGGACGAGGATCCAAAAGGCATCTGATAAAGACAGAGAGATGTGTTGTGTTGCTGTGAATCATCTGTGGCAACCCACACAATTTAATGGTTTCAGAGTAATTTTGAATTGATAACAGTAGTTCAGTTTCCAGTAGAGTCATTTATATGAGTGTATGTGTCTTATATTCATAAAACATTAGCCACAAAAGTGTCTTTGTTTCCCAGATCCCCATCATAACAGATCTGTTAAAAAAAAAAAAGACTGGCTAAGAACTGTTTCAATGAAATCAATGTCAGATTCCAAAAAAAAAAAAAGATTTTCAAAAATGTTCTGGATCACTGTGCAAGACCTCCATCCTGATCAAATGTGTGGTCTTTCTCACAAGTGTAGACATGCACACATGCACACTTTGTATGCAAATACTCAGCAGTGTCAAATACAATGTCTGAAAGGTAGAAGTGTCAGTGTTGTAATTGTGTCATACAGTTTTGTTTACAATGTAGGAAGGAGAAACGAGAGCAGGCTAATATATGACTTCTGAGAGGTCATTGACAGCATCTCAGTTTTGTGTTGGGGAATTTATTTCTTGCATTTTCTAGACCATAGCTCCCTCTAGTGGTAATTATACTCTCTGCAAAACATACCCTCTGAAATGTTACAACCAACAACCAACATTCTATGAACAAGTTGACAACATGATTAATCAAAGTAGACCAGCAGTGCTTTATTTTTTATTTTTTAGTGACACAGTTATCTCACCATTGCCAAGGAGCACCTTAACGTAGCATCACAGACATTTAACAAGACTAATGTATTGCCTGTGTGTTCATTTGCTTCTGTACTTATTTATCTGTTTGACAGCTCTTTTTTCTCATGTGGTGTATGTGTGTGTGTGTATGTGTGTGTTGCATAAGTTGGAAAGATTAAACACATTGCATTTATTTTACACCATTAAAGTGTATTTACTGTGATGTTGACGCAATTTCTGAACAGCCTATCATTTCAAAATGACAGCCGGAATAATAATTTGATTTACTTTGTTTTTTCTTCTAAAATAGTGAAAAGATATGGCAGAAAAACATGATCCAAGGCATAACCAAGAAAACAGCCTCTTCATAAAAGATTTTTAATGTATTTTAATTGATATTAGAGAATCTTTTTTTCAGAACGTTAATTAAGACAACTCCATCTGCAAAATTGTTCGTTGCTGAATTTGAAGACCATTTGAATGTGCAATGTCCACTCATTAGACCTATCTGAAAGGACGGTGGTGCGACTGGTTGATTCAATTGCTGTTCGTGTGGCACAAGATAACGGGAATTCAACATTTTTGGTCACAACATTGTTTTATTGCTTGTCAGATATTAGTACCCTGTATCATATTCTTACACATGCACACGTAAATTAATTAAAATATGGGTGTTACAGAGTAGTACAGTCAGTAAACTGTGTTGTGAGAAGAAAAAAAAGTGCTCACTTTTGAAGAAAATATGGTGCCCACTTTTCAGTGTGTTCA
Source organism: Anguilla anguilla (assembly GCF_013347855.1). Taxonomy (NCBI): domain Eukaryota; kingdom Metazoa; phylum Chordata; class Actinopteri; order Anguilliformes; family Anguillidae; genus Anguilla; species Anguilla anguilla. The sequence continues at coordinate 66,952,723 of NC_049202.1, read as the reverse complement.
TATTTTGCAAGCAGGTTTTCCTAGTCTATGCTTGAATAACGTTATGTGGTAGTCAGGTGTATGTGGTGATGGCGGAGTGTACTCATTGTCATAGTTTAATTTTTAGAAATCATCAATTTTAAAATGCACTTTATTTTAAGTCATATTTTATTTATATGTATGAGGTTTGTTTGTATATGTATGTATTATCTGGGCGAAAACAATATATATATAATTATATACATATTTATTATTGCAATCATTGAGAACGACTAACAAGTCTATCAATTTGTGCAGTCCCACTTACTTCAGTATTGCACTGTGGGTTGCAGTACTAATTGTATTGTGTAAGTATGACTTTTTAATCTTTATTTTTTAATCTATATTTATTTGTTCATTTGTTTTCTGGGACACTTTTGTTGTGATCAGATGTGATTTTGATGCAGACGACACCTGAAGTGCAGTACGTGTAATAAAATCCAGAGAAATTATGAATATTTTTCTGTTTTTGTCAAAGTGCGTGTGTGTGCATGTACTTGTGTGGACGGTTTGTTGGACGGCTGAGTTGACTCTTGTATGGAAGCAAATCTCTCTCACCAGGTTTTGAAAGTTGCTCAAATTTGATAGGCCAAATTCAGATCCCGAAATCCGAGTTAAAAATTTCAGATTACACATCCGGGATACCAGCATAGTTGACCGCCTGGAGCGTAACTTGATTGGCTGAATGTTGGTTCATTTGAGACAGAATTGATTGATTATCCTTGGTATCTCAGATGTTTAATCTGAATTTTAACTCAAATTTTGGGATCTGAATTTGGCCTATCGAATTTGAGCAACTTGAATTATTAGAATTTTTTAAAATTTGAATTTTTGATTCTGAATTTGTGAACATTGAAAAATAAAAGTGAAAATGAGTTATTGAAAATTTGAAGAGTTGAATTCAGAGGCAAAAAATTCAGATACATAATTTCAATGCAAAAAAAATCAGTGCTAGAAATTCAAAGGCTTTTAAATTTCAAAATCTGGTGAGACAGATTTGCTTCCATACTCTTGCGAGAGAAAATATTGAAAACAACATTCTCCTTGTTCACAAAAATGAGGGAGAACATACCTGCATTCCAATGGTTGTGTACCCAATTAAACATACATAGGCCTACTTGAATCGAAGACATTTTTGATACTGACAGTTAAATGTAAACGTAGTGCGACAGAGGCACAATTTTTGTTGTTTTGACTCTGTACACATTGTATTGTATTAACGAGTCTGCACGAGTCATATTCATTGTTTTTGAAAACCAATGTGCACCAAGAACTGAGCCAAAACAACAAAAATTGTGTCATTGTCCCAGTACTTTTTACATTCAACTGTATTTGAGACGCTATATAGCCTACAGCTGCTCTAGAAAACTAGCCTTTGTTGTGTGTGTGTGTGTGTGTGTGTGTGCGCACGCGCTAAAAGAACAATCACGTTCACTTGGTCCACATTTGCAAGTATTGCATTAAATAAGCAATACATTGGTCAAAAATTATCTGAAAGGTGCCGTTCATGAATATTAATGTTAATGTACGACGTCTATTAGGATACACAACTATAGCCCTGTGATTCAAATCACGGCCTTCAAAGTCAAATACCTGCTGGTTTTCCACCCTCCTTTTACCTGAGTGCCTAGTGCGAATACAGTCTGGCCAATCAGTAGCAAAATTGTTCAGCTAATTAACAGGGGTAAAAGAAAACCAGGGCCGGATTTCGATTCAAGGTCCAGATTTGAGTATGCATGAACTACGGTATATTTGGAATGGCAAGACGGAAAATGCTGATGTGACAGGCTTCTTTGATCGTTACCGTAAGTCCTTAAAAGTAGGTTAAAAGCAAAGGCAGAACACACTGCCATCTATTGCGCTAAGGTCAGGGGTCATCAACGTGTCGGCTTGTGACGGACGATTTTTACCACGGACATACAAAACTTGAAGTGGTCAAATATCACCAGAAACACACAATTGCATGCTAGACCTCACAATGTGCCATAGTACATATTTTAATATGCTACACAATTTATGATGATAGTATTTCTAACATTTAAAAAAACAGTGCCCTACCTTGTTATGATTAAAACTTGGGAGACTGGAAAGTCAGCCGTTGTATATGGGCAGGTGGCAATCCTAAAACAGGCATCAATGCGGCATTTCCTGTTTGAGATTTAATAGTGTTCATATGACTGAAACCGCGCTCACAGCTGCAGGTGTCTGGGCTTAATGTGAGCAGGAGTATTGCAAGTTTGCTCACTTCATTGTACTCCTCGCTGTTCTCAAACAGATTGCAATGTATATTATCATGGGGAAAAAATGAACTTTTTTTCCCCCCAATCAATTTTTTTTTTTTTTTTTTTTTGCCACGGACATAGACAAGTCTTGCCACGGACACGTTTGTCCGTGTACGGACCCGTGGCTAAGGTGGTGTGAATGAATCGAACCGTTGTATGTCTATGGTTGTATCAGCCTTTTCCGCATACCTTTCTCGCAGAAAAGCACTGGATATACAGAAAATGTGACGTCATATGAGGTAAATATAACGCCCAATGAATTGTACCTCCTTGTATACATAGACAGGATATAAACCAATCACTAAGCCTTTTGTAAGTTGATTAACCAATAATATTGCACATATGCTAGTCAGGGACGTACCTTTCACTAGTTTCCGGAAAAGAGAACAGGAAGTTAATGTTTCTTTACAGTAGTTCATTACATTAGCTAGCTGGGTTGCTAACTGGCTACCTTCTTTTAATTTTACGAACGATGTATTTAACATATCTGTGATATTAAATTACGATACCCTGAAAGCACAGCGGACGCAAACGTTTAGCTTGGCAATGGGTTAAATCGGTAAGTGTATCTACTGGAGTGTTCGGATATGTAGCTTGTATCAGGCGACCTGACAGAGACGGTTTAATTACCATCAAGCATTAGCTGTTTAGGTGGGTTTTTGAGAACATATCAAACAGTAATTTTTGCCTTCTTAATGACTGATGTAGATATCTGGCTCTTTAACAGTCACTAGTCTACTAGATAAAAATACGTTATGTCTAGTTTGCTGCGTATTTGGTTACCCAATTAGCCAACTTGCACTAGTTAGCACAATGGCTAGGTCCGTAGCCTACTGGGTAAGACTCGAGCTTCTGTGCTACGGAATGGTTTGTGACCGGCAGCGAAATGCCATTGCGATCCTGATAACTGACACTTGACGACAGTTAAGTAGCAGCTAACTAACTTAAGTTAGCGTTATGGGCAGTACGAAATGCCATACGATTGCATAAAGTGATTTGGTAAATGGTAAATGGACTGCATTTATATAGCGCTTTTATCCAAAGATTTGATAGGTCGTCTAAACAACGTCGCTAGCTACTGTATATATCTGACCACCGGGGACCGTATGATACGACCTAGTGTTAGCTATCTCGTTGACATCTCACGTCTTTGAGGTCATCCATTAGTTCGCATTCTAAATATTAATGAAAATATTTTCGATTCACATATCTGGGTAAATATCTAGGCATACCGAATCAATGCAAGCGAGGCATGCCCCAGCTGCCACATAAATAGCTAACGTTAATCTAGTTGTGTCGCTCGCTAAATTAGTAATTTCTGTAATCAAATTGGTTGAAACTGTTGGGATTACCTGCCGTTAATTCATTGGCAATTGAAACTTCTCTAGTCTGATAATTGTCTGATAATTGGATAGCTCGCTTGCTTAACCTTTGTCTTCCCGGACAATTTATTGAATACTAGTATCTACAGGAGCATGCTGGACAGCGATTAGCTAGTTATGAAAAGTTTATTATTTGCCGACTCCACCCATCATGTGCATTGTGGTCGGCCGCCCTGCCATTGACGACAGCGGCGCAACAATCAGATCAATCAGCCATGGCTTACGCGATGGGAGTGCGTGAAGGTCGGTTTGTTGCACTAGTAATGGTTTGTCCGTAAACTGTTCATGTAGTTGTATTTTTATATAAATGTAGTTTTAATAAAATGTAGAGGGTAATCCTTGAATATCTCACATTTCCCTCGTTGCAAATGTTTTGCTATTTGTATTTAGTGAGTAGTGTAACGTTTAACGTCTCTTGGCAGTTCCGCTTCTCTAAAACAGTGAGACAAAATGTTCCGGGAAATCAGTGGTTGTGGTTTACCTCAATTACTCAATCTGGCATTTTAGTCGTTTGTATTTGAAAATATAACCTGAAAACTAAGGGACTTGCGATGTTATTTTTTCAAACTATCAGTGTGACATAGTGTTGGCCAACCTGATAAATGTGGCTATCGTGTCCTGTAAACAATGCTGGGGTTATTCATAAGTGCTTCCTAATTGAATTAAGTGAACGAATGGCCAGCAAAAACCAGTTTTAACAATCTGCTTCATTTTTAATTCGCCGCGATCACATGACACAGAACGGTGTTGCACATGCATCTAATTTTCGTAACGTAGTAGAAAATAATGGCGGTTTGTTTTGTGGTTACAAATTATAAACGCGAGGCCGTTTTAATAAGCGAATGTCCTGCGTGCTCTCTAACGTTTAATAGTTGCACTGTCATTGTACAATTATTCTCGCACATGAATCATGTGTACGTCTGTGCACTTTGTCGTTGCTTAAGATCCTTGAACAATTGAATCGTTTGTTTTTCAAGTCACAAACAAGACGAAGGGGAAATTTTACTAAGTGCATTTCTTATACTGTCATCATCAGTTGTAGTCTCTGAAATTCGACGTATTCAATCTTGAGTCCAGAGTTTAGAATTAATTGGATTTTCTCGGCCAACTCATAACTTGCGCATAACGCCGTCGTTTAATTTGTTCATCTACATTTTAATGTGGACTGTTTTCTTTACTCGGTAACGTTTTAAGATTTTTTTTAGAAATTAAGGCTCTCAATTCCCATCTTGTATAGACATACATTCCAAAAAAAAAAAAATCAGCTTATTAACCAGAGAAAAAAATGGAAAGGCAAATCTAAAGTTGATTTTGGTCAGTATTTGTGTGTGCACTGTGGCATAGTCTACCACCAATTGTAATTTTCAAAGACGCCACTCTTCCTGAAGAATGTTGATCACTGTGCCCCAGGCTTTGTTCCAGAATATCCCTAACAATCATGCTCCCTGATGTTCCGGTCTTATGGCTGGGAAACCCATGACATTTGGACAATGTCAGCCTCCGGCCTATCAAACTACTGCGCAGCTGCTCATTCTCTGTTTGATAGGGTTCTTGGCATCTTAAAATGCTGGGGGGTGGGATAGTTCCACGATCTGGAACTTGCGATCTAACAGATGACATCAAAACCCACTCAGGCTTCCCCTGGATGAACTCCTCCTGCATCCAGGCCTTGAGTGCAGTTTAGCCTCAGGCTTCCCCTGGATGAACTCCTCCTGCGTCCAGGCCTTGTGTGCAGTTTAGCCTGAGGCGTTCGCTCTCTGCCTCGCAGGTTTGGGCGGCAATGAGAGGCCCCGCTGCAGACGCTTGGCCTACTGTCACCGCGTGGTAATGAACTCAGTGTCCCCCAGCGCCGCACAGTACCTGGGGGGCGGCATGCAGGACGATGGGCTGGCCCCCCGTCCCGAGCGACAGAGGACCCCTCCCTGGGAGCCCAGGGGCCACTTTGGGCACGGCGCGGGCCCGGAGGCCAGCCGGGAGGCCCCGGGAGAGCCCGACGAGGTGGACCGGCTCAAAGCCAAGCTGATGTCAGCCTGGAACAACGTCAAATACGGTGAGCCTCAAACTGCGACGTGCGTCTGACCTGATCCGATGACTCTCTTTCACTTCCCGCTGCTCTGCGTCTGCAGAGGAATCAGTCCCGTGACAAACTTGCGCGTTCGATAACCGCCATGTAAAGAGAAGCAAAAGTCTTGGTTTCTTTTTTTAGGTTTGTTCATGGTTGCTGTGCTAAGTCTCGCTGTGGTTGTGTTTTTATATGCGTGCCTCACTGCATGAACAGGTGCATTATGGGCGGACACAAATCTGAAAACGGACGCGTTTCCTGCTGTGTGTGACGTGTCGATGTCAGAAACCGCAGTTCTGTACCAGAAACGGGCATCATTGTGTGCACTGAGGTGTTCTTGTCCAGGCGCTTGGCATAACGTACTGGACACGGCCGTCCACGTCTCAGGACACGCCGTGAAGTTTTCAGTTTTTTTTTTTAACGCAGTGTCTCTTTCTGCCCCCCACCTACCCAGGCTGGTCAGTCAAATCCAAAACCAGCTTCAACAAGACCTCCCCTCTGATCCTGCTGGGGCACTCCTTTGTGCTCAACCATGAAGGTAATTCAGCAGAGCCCTGGCCAGCTTCCACCACCCTGAGGGCGGTACCCACGGTTCCTCTCCATCGCAGATTCACTTCATTGCAGTTGGGGTCTGTTACTGCTGTAGCTGTACTGTTGATAATCTGTAGCAGGAGGGGAAAGTAACACTGGGAATTGCTGTGGCCAGTGCTATCATTAACGACCGTTCTTTAGCCACTTACTATGTGGTCATGTAATGGTATGGGCATGCTAGATATTGTGATTTTTTTATTACATGTGTATCTGCACAGTGTACAGTAGATAATGCGCAGTACATGTCTGTGTTCTGCGGGGGGATCTGCGTGTGCATGGCTGTCGGTCCTGCGGCCAAGCTCACCCTCTTCTCTCGGGCCTTGCCGTCTTTCGCAGACGAGGTGGAGCGCTTCCGGCTGGCCTTCGTGTCGCGGCTGTGGCTGACGTACCGGCGCGAGTTCCCTCAGCTGGAGGGCTCCACGCTGACCACGGACTGCGGCTGGGGCTGCATGCTGCGCAGCGGACAGATGCTGCTGGCGCAGGGCCTGCTGGTGCACCTGCTGCCGCCAGGTGAGGACCCGCTCCCCCCCTCACTCCTGTCCCCTCGCTGTGGAGCCTGACCCTGGAGGCCTGTCCTCATCACAGTTCATTAGCCTGGAGGCAGTCGTGTGACTGTTTCTAATCTCTCTGATTGGATCGGGAAGCTTGTTTCTGTCCAGCCCAGGGGTGCCCCATCTTATCTGCAAAGGGCTGATATGGGCTGCGTCCAAATAGTCGTTTTTGCTTAGGAAGTTTCCTGACCGTGTGAAATGACCCGGAAGCATCTGGCAGCCATGATAAGAGCTGGTCGAATTCTCTAAATGCTAAGGAAAGGTGCTTCAATGCTTCCTATCTTATTTCCTTTAGCATAGGGCACACTGGACCGTCCTTTACGTAAGGAAAGGAGATAATGCCGTCCCACAATTCCTTGCGGCAGCAAAATTTAAAGCGACGCACCATTCGGCCGTTCACGAAAACAAACAATCAGCGCGACTGAGTTGTGTGGTGTTCTTAAGCTATTATATGCATAGGCTTATAATCAGATCATAATCAGCATATTAACCATAACACAGAAGTCTGTCTTTCAAGGATGAGACGTTTTTAATTCAACATGTTTGAAATTTAAGAACGATGATATGTACAGTAGTAGATTTGTAGGTCTAACATGTTATGCCTATCATGCATAAATTGAACAATTATTTTCATACAATCATACTAATTGGGATTCATGTCAATAAATATGAGTGGACAGGAGGGTGAGCGTGAGCAACCACTCTCAACGTGACAACCATTTTGTTTCACTTTTGTGACTGGTAGCCTATATTCCTTTTTTCATTTCAATTCCAACCTTGGTAATGAAGTAATATTTTTCACCGGGTTGTCCACGTTTATATAGCCTGCATGAAACAACACGGTAAGAACGCACAGGGCGAAGTATCTAAGATGCGCTTTTAGTAGTCCATCTTCGGAACATTGTAGTTTCACCTCAGCAGACCCACGTCAATAACATCTGCCGTCGCATAATTACGTAGCCTAGTGTAAGTGCAGTCAGATTCTCTTAGCATTGCGGTTGTCTTTTCCTAAGTCCTTATGAATTCTCCTTCACATCTTTCCTTGACCTCATGACGTTTTCCATCGAGGTCAAGGAAAAGTGGTTAGGAAAAGACAGGACGCAATTTTTTTTGACTATTCGGACACGGCCTTGGTTTTTTGTTTTAGCCCAGTGCTAATGCACCTGATTCTGCTCATCCAGGTATCGGTTGAATTAATTGAGTCAGCTGTGAGTAGTGCTGAGTTAAAACAAAAAGCTGTACCCACACTGCTCCTTTTCGGATGAATGAGCAGCCCTCCTCCAGGCCCTTGGGCTTCTGTGTTCAGAAGCCTGAAGTCTAAAGTGGGGTTTCCATCCAACTGTTTGCATGCAAATTTTGAATTTGCCCCAGAGTAAAGCGTTGGGGAAACCCCTGAAATAAAAATACTTAAAAAATTTTTTTTTTTTTTTAAATGCGATAAAGGGAGATGGAAACAGATTTTTTTTGAATAAATGACAATGCGAAGGGGAAAGCCCAAAAAAATTCTGCTCCAGAAAGCCCCAAAAATGTAATAAAATAGACGGTTGCCTGCCCTTTTCGATGTTTTCGGCTGCATGTAATACAGCCACGTATAACCCTGGAGAGGGCTGTTATGATCACTCTACCAAGAGCGAGTGTGTGTTGCAAACTCATCATAGCTGTGTTTGGCTGACGTTCTTTTGATTATGTAATTTTACTGTGCCCTCTAAAATATCCACACAACAGTAATTGATGGAAACGTGAAATTTGCTTAACACTTGCGAAACATTTGGATGGAAACTTTCAATGTGTGAATCTATACATACCTTATAGCTTATGGATGGAAAGTGTAAGACTGTATGAATGCATATATATAGCTTACGGATGGACAGTGTAAGACTGTATGAATGCATATTTACAGCTTATGGATGGACAGTGTAAGACTGTATGAATGCATATGTACAGCTTATGGATGGAAAGTGTAAGACTGTATGAATGCATAATATACAGCTTATGGATGGAAAGTGTGAGACTGTATGAATGCATATGTACAGCTTATGGATGGACAGTGTAAGACTGTATGAATGCATATGTACAGCTTATGGATGGAAAGTGTAAGACTGTATGAATGCGTATGTACAGCTTATGGATGTAAAGTGTAAGACTGTATGAATGCATATGTACAGCTTACGGATGTAAAGTGTAAGACTGTATGAATGCGTATATATAGCTTACGGATGTAAAGTGTAAGCCTGTATGAACGCATAATATACAGCTTATGGATGGACAGTGTAAGCCTGTATGAACGCATAATATACAGCTTATGGATGGAAAGTGTAAGACTGTATGAATGCATATGTACAGCTTACGGATGGACAGTGTAAGACTGTATGAACGCGTAGTCACAGTGGATTTAGGCAGGAGTGTGGCTGGCGTGATGCTGCTGCAGTTGGTAGGGTTGCCTAATTTCGGGGCGCCTCTCTCTCTGGCAGGCTGGACGTGGCCAGACGCCCAGCAGCTCACCGATGTGGACATGGAGGTGATGAAGCCTCGCTCCCCGTCCCGCGCCGGGGGTGTTCCCGTCCCCTCCTTCCCCGGCGCACGCACCCCCAACTCGGCCCCGAGAGGCCGCAGCGAGGGAAAGGGGGGCGAGGTCCCGCGGCCGGACCAGAGGAGGCGTACCGAAAGCAGCCGGGACGGGCAGGCGGAGGCCACGCACCGGCGGGTGGCGTCCTGGTTCGGGGACCACCCCCAGGCTCCGTTCGGGGTGCACCAGCTGGTGGAGCTGGGGAAGAGCTCGGGGAAGAAGGCTGGGGACTGGTACGGCCCCTCCATCGTGGCACACATACTCCGGTGAGACCCCTACATACACACACGCACACACACACTCTCTCACACACACACACGCGCATGCACGTACGTGCACACACATACACATATGCACGCACACACACTCTCTCACACACACACACACACACACACACACACACACACACACACTCTCAATGCGCTCACACACACACACACACACACACACAAACAGCAGTCCAACAGCAGCTTTCTATCTTTTCCAGAAAAGCAGTGGGTAAGACTGCGGAGCTTCACAGTCTGGCTGTGTATGTTGCTCAGGACTGTACTGGTGAGTTCCTGCTGTATCCCCCTCACTCGCGCTGCTCTTAACCAGCTAACGGTTACCTCCAGCACAGGCTGCTCGTTTGTCATGAATATTTTACACCGTTCAAATACAGATGCATTATCCCTTCCTGTCTTTCCTCTTCAGGCTGTCTTAATGAAGGATACTCTCTTAGTTCGTTGTTGTGTGCCGTTTGTCTCTGGGTTTTGTGTTCCCACGTGTCTCCCCTGCCCGTCTCTCCTCCTGCGTGTTATTGTGCTGTGCGTCTCCTCCCCGTCCCTCCTCCTGCGTGTTATAGCGCTGTGTGTCTCCTCCCCGTTCCTCCTCCTGCGTGTTATTGTGCTGTGCGTCTCCTCCCCGTCCCTCCTCCTGCGTGTTATTGCGCTGTGCGTCTCCTCCCCGTCCCTCCTCCTGCGTGTTATTGTGCTGTGCGTCTCCTCCCCGTCCCTCCTCCTGCGTGTTATTGTGCTGTGTGTCTCCTCCCCGTCTCTCCTCCTGCGTGTTATTGTGCTGTGCGTCTCCTCCCCGTCCCTCCTCCTGCGTGTTATTGTGCTGTGTGTCTCCTCCCCGTCTCTCCTCCTGCGTGTTATTGCGCTGTGCGTCTCCTCCCTGTCCCTCCTCCTGCGTGTTATTGCGCTGTGCGTCTCCTCCCCGTCCCTCCTCCTGCGTGTTATTGTGCTGTGTGTCTCCTCCCCGTCCCTCCTCCTGCGTGTTATTGCGCTGTGTGTCTCCTCCCCGTCCCTCCTCCTGCGTGTTATTGTGCTGTGTGTCTCCTCCCCGTCCCTCCTCCTGCGTGTTATTGTGCTGTGTGTCTCCTCCCCGTCCCTCCTCCTGCGTGTTATTGCGCTGTGCGTCTCCTCCCCGTCCCTCCTCCTGCGTGTTATTGCGCCGTGCGTCTCCTCCCCGTCCCTCCTCCTGCGTGTTATTGTGCTGTGTGTCTCCTCCCCGTCTCTCCTCCTGCGTGTTATTGTGCTGTGTGTCTCCTCCCCGTCCCTCCTCCTGCGTGTTATTGCGCTGTGTGTCTCCTCCCCGTCCCTCCTCCTGCGTGTTATTGCGCTGTGTGTCTCCTCCCCGTCTCTCCTCCTGCGTGTTATTGTGCTGTGCGTCTCCTCCCCGTCCCTCCTCCTGTGTGTTATTGTGCTGTGCGTCTCCTCCCCGTCTCTCCTCCTGTGTGTTATTGTGCTGTGCGTCTCCTCCCCATCCCTCCTCCTGCGTGTTATTGCGCTGTGTGTCTCCTCCCCGTCCCTCCTCCTGCGTGTTATTGCGCTGTGTGTCTCCTCCCCGCTCCTCCTCCTGCGTGTTATTGTGCTGTGTGTCTCCTCCCCGTCCCTCCTCCTGTGTGTTATTGTGCTGTGCGTCTCCTCCCCGTCCCTCCTCCTGCGTGTTATTGTGCTGTGTGTCTCCTCCCCGTCCCTCCTCCTGCGTGTTATTGCGCTGTGTGTCTGCTCCTGGCGTGTGCCTCACGGTCCGCGTGTCCCTGCAGTGTACAAGGAGGACGTGGTGCAGCTGTGTGACCTGTCTCTGTCCGAGGGCTCGCCCGAGTCCGGTCCCGGCTGGAAGTCCGTCATCCTCCTGGTCCCTGTGCGGCTGGGCGGGGAGTCCCTGAACCCCGCCTACATCGACTGCGTCAAGGTGCAGTTCAGCAGCCGGGCCACATGTGTTAGCACTGAGACCCGGGCCTGTCAGCACTGAGACCCGGGCGTGTCGGCACTGAGAACCGGGCGTGTTTCGGCACTGAGACCCGGGCGTGTCGGCACTGAGACCCTGGCGTGTCGGCACTGAGACCCGGGCGTGTCGGCACTGAGACCCGGGCGTGTCGGCACTGAGACCCGGGCGTGTCGGCACTGAGACCCGGGCGTGTCGGCACTGAGACCCGGGCGTGTCGGCACTGAGACCTGAGCGTGTTAGCACTGAGACCTGAGGTGCAGGTCTGCCTGGGTTTCTTTTAGTATGTAAGAGTTTCATATGCAGGGTAGCAGGCTGTGAATAGCAGTCTAACAGCCAGAGGTACATGTGACGGGTGTTATCGAGGTACATGTGAAGGGGCGTTAGTGCATAAAGCGGTAATACTAACCAGGGTACCCTATACGCTCAGCAGATGTAGGAATTTGTTGGCTTTTATTGCCCCATGTTAGCTCACTGCTGCTCTGTTTGACTCTGCTCTTCCAACAGAACATTCTCAGGTTAGAATGCTGCATTGGGATCATTGGTGGTAAACCCAAGCACTCGCTGTTCTTCGTTGGGTTCCAGGGTAAGGCCAGAGCCACACCTTTTATTAGTTAATTAATTCATTTATTTATTCCCCCCCACTCCCCGTTACTGTCTTGGCTTATGTGCAGACCACTGTGTGGCACCCTTTTTTGTTAAGTAAACATGCTCTTTGTATGTTCCAGATGAGCAGCTGCTGTATTTGGATCCACACTACTGTCAGGCTGTGGTGGATGTCACACAAGACAACTTCCCACTGGAGGTAAGATGTTTCACAGACCTTTCTGATACCCGACTGCCCTGTTCTACCCATTAGGTTTGTCTGTTCATTTAAGTTGCTGTTGAACAGGTAGTTGGTCAAAATAGAACCTGTGTGCGTGTGCGCTTTATAATCTGCTTGGGATTCCCCTATTCCCCTATGCCTCCTCCCTGTTCTAAGCGTGTGCTCCTCTCTCTCCTACAGTCTTTCCACTGTAGCTCCCCCAGAAAGATGAACTTCAACCGCATGGACCCCAGCTGCACAATCGGCTTCTACGCTAAGAGCCAGAAGGACTTTGAGTCCCTGTGCTCTGCAGTGAATGTGGTGAGGCCTTCATTCTCCTGCCTTCCTCTCCTGAATAAGATTGCAACGCAAAATATGATATTTGTTGTGCCAGAACTTAGCAAAAGTCGAGAAGAAATGAGACTAACTGCGCTGTCTCCTTGCCCTGTCCACTCTCTTCGATGCCAGGCTCTCTCGTCGTCCAGGGAGAAGTACCCGATTTTTACATTTGTGGAGGGCCAAAGGCAGGACTATGGGCTGGAGAGCCAAAGTGGGCCCTCTCCCAATTCCCCCGCCCACATCCTCCCCCCGGGCAGGCCGAGCCGGAGCGGTAAGAGGAGCAGCGTGGACGAGTTTGTGTTCTTGTGAGCGCCCCTGCAGTTGTCGCGCCGAGGCCACGTTCACTTCCGCACCCGGGCCCTGCTGCCAGAAGAGAAAAACAAGATGGCTGCCAAGGGCCTCTTCTCCAAAGCAGACTTAAACAAAGGCATGGATTTGTATTTTGTCTTTCTGTGCAGCTCAAGCTACGTTTTCTTCCTCCTTCACATGTGCAGGTGTTACTCCTCTGTTGCATTGGTCACATATTTGTATATTTGCTTGGGCTAGGCAATTGGTAAAGGGGGTTATTGTAAGCCAACAATTTTGTAATATGGTTGGTTATGAAGATTGAGAAGCTCATGTAGATCGAACATAACACAATACAAATGATTGAGTGCAAAATGGATGCTTGTTAGGAATATGTGTGTTTTAATAGTTTTATGACCCAGAGACCTTGCTCCCTCTGTTTCAATACAGTAATACTCAAAGTGAAGGAATTTAAACACTGATGCACCCTTCACCGTTCCCAGATTCATGGTTTTTAATAGCTTATGAATTCTTGTTGTTTTTATTAATTTATTACATATTGAGCAGCTTTGCGTTTTTAACTTTCAGGAGGTCGCACGCAGCAACGGAAGCGTGTCAGGCCCATGTCTTTATTTCTTTATTCCCGTCTCATTTCCTTGCTAGTGCATCGTAACCGCTCATGTGAAGTTCACACCCTCTTCACAGCTCGGCCCAGTCACGCGAGAGTGCAGCCCTTTTGCAGTGTGCAGCAGCACTGAAGTTGTTGGCATCGCTCCTTTCAACACTACAGTCTTTCCAGTGGAATCATGAACACTCCCAGAATCCAAATGGTGGGGTAGATGGGATAATTGCCTCTTGCCCGATTCTCAGTTTCGCTGGCTTGTTGCACAAAATGAATCTTCTTTCTGTGTAGACCACACTGACGTGCAATGTCCTTGCTGATTGGCTAGCATATTGTTAACTTTATTTATTGATTTTATTTTATTTTTTAAATTAGATGTTGGGTGCTGTAACAATCAATTTATGTAAATGTCTGTTTTAAATTGGGCTTCAACTGGTTCATAATGCTAGCTGTGCATTTCTAACCCTGGAATGCACTTGATGCTGTAGAGTGCCGATGTCTCCATACTAAAACTCACACACCGCCCTTTAAAACGGTCAGAAACCCATGTGTTGAGGTTGTGGCTCATTGGAAAATTTAAAAATGAATTTTAGTTTTATTGAATTTTATTGTCCTGTTATTTCTGGATGTTGGTGAGCATGTATCCTCTGTAGGGAATGTAGCGTCAGGTCTTCTGTGTTTAGCGCACTATGTAAGAATGTGAACCGAGGGAGTTAACTGTCTTTGGTTCCTGAGAGAAAATATCTTCAGTTTGAGTGAAGGGCAGGGGCACGAGAACAAGCACTACTGAGGCCAGGGTAACAGTCTTATCCCAGGGCACAGGGAATCTTTCCAGAATGATCTGTGGTCATTGCAGGACTTGAAATGTGCTGGAAATGGATGTTGGAAGCTAGTTACCTCATCTTAAGATCTCTTTAAGATTTAAGATTATGACCTACATTACTGACATTAAAGAAAAAAAATCTCTCCTTTGTTTAAAAAAGTATGCATATGACTCCAGCTTTTCCATGTCAAGCATGGGAGTGTATTCACCCAGAACAGCCTGAACCATAGTATTGGTCATGTGATATAATGGCCTTCAAGGGAAATCCGTGTGTGTCTCACACCATGTGATGTGGACAAAGGCTGTTGGATTCTTGAGAACTAAAATGATTCTTTTGTCCAAGATGCCATTTCTGGAGGGTCTCGCACATTATTTTATTTTTCTTCTTTTTTTTTGCTCAAACTTTACTCTTGATGAACAGTTGGCTTTTAAAAATTTGCATTACATTGCAATGAAGAATGTGCCCCAATTGGTCCTACTGTAATACAGAAATAGTGCAGTGCTTTTGGGGAAACAAAGTGAAAAATAAAATATATTTAATTGCACCAATTAGGCCCTGAGGAATTGTTTGGTAAAGAAATCAGTATAGACTCCTTCCATAAATAGAGTTGAGATCCTGGATGTTGATCCTTCCACTTGAATTGGCTTTAAATACAATAGTTTGCTTTCAAGGAACTCCCTAAATTGTATTTTGGGTGACAGAATAGCAAAAGAGGCATATTTTCTGGAGAGATATCTAATTGTAAAATTTATCTTTGGTCTGCAGTTGATGCATATTTTACCTTGAGCAAATGAACATTTTTTAAAAAGTGCAGTTAATGAATCCTCTGTCTGCCTATTTATTTACATGACAAATTAGTGAAACTGCTGTAAAAACAATGTAATAAATGAGTTTTTAAAACACTTCTGGTGTATGCTTTTCCCTTGCATGTTTTGTGGAAGACGCTGGTGACGTAATGTACGACTGATCTTCTCTAGAGAAATATTTTTATTTATTACAAGGATTAATTTAATTTAGTTTTCCCCCAGTACTTTGCAGCATACATTCATTGATTGCAAAAGACTAACAATAAAGCACAGTACCTTGAGGGAGCTATTGCAAGCCTGAAAAACCCACTGAACTGAGTTTTGTCACCAAATGAAATCTAAAGCATTAAAAATAAATGTTGAATATTTTTAACTGCTTGGATACATCTACAGTAGCGGTTCCGGTAGAGAAGCTGTCTTGAGCTTAATTAAGCTCCGGTTGCTTTCCGTTTCCCGTGCAAATGTTTCTCATAGGTTCGGCTTCTGTCCTGACCTGTTCGGCAGTTGCAGTGCGGCATTACCTCTTCTTGCAGGTGCCCTGGCACCTGAGTTGGTTTTCTAAGAGGCAAAGCTTTGGCTGGGCAAAGGTATGACATGGTGGTAGCAACCCACAGGAACCCCCGCCAGACCTGATTCAAGAAGACGGGGCGCATCGCTGTGACGAACACTGGTGCTTCAGCTGCAGGAGGCCCCAGAGGGGAAATTAATTTGATCAAATGTCGTAGTTTTGAGCAAATGAACACTTTGCATCCACACAATTACAAAATTTAGTGTATGTATGGCCTGACTGAGCAAAGCAAAACATTTTGTAAATGTGTCCACTATTTAGTCATTTATTATATATTTTTTATTGGTAGTTGAGCTCTATCTCTTCATTATGTTCAAGTCATTTTCGTAAGATCAAGGGAAAATGTTCAAGGAAAGCCGGTATTCACGGAAAAGTGCTGTTATCCAGCTGTACATGGGTAGTGGCACCCATCCCCCACCATCGCACTTCGCCTGCATTCTGCCGATGCCTTTTTCCCTGCAGTAGCGCTTCAACTGAGCATGCTCGGTGACTTGAACGATGGGTCGCGTTTGCTTCCAGGGTGCCAGGTGAGACATAAATCCCTCGTTTTGTGAAGATTTTGATGTCGGTTTCCCTCCGGTTAAAATACCATGTATGATGATGGATTTGTCCTAGCTAAGAAGCCCTTTTTTTATTTGGTTTTATTTTACATCCTACATTTGTCTTTAACAAATTCTGTGTAAAATAAATGTGCCGTTCAAAGTATGTTTGTGCCAATCCCTAATTACATCTGTGCCTTGAATGAATTTGAAGCCCCAAATGAACAACTAAACATTAGAAATAAAAATGTGTGTTGCCTATCTAATTTATTGAAGGAGTTTAAATGCGTGTAAAAAGTTTGTTCCATTTATTGCATTCCTCTGGACATCGACTAACATACATTCTATAGCCCCTAACAGTAACAAAGAACAGCTAAAATGTAAATATTAATTGAAGTACCCATTAGCATTGATAACTTAACTGACCACTCAGTTTAACTGAAAACCAACATAGAAAAATCACCTGGTTCAGAGCTAGATACATTCATCCATTTTCTAAACCACTTGTTCCTGGTCTAATATAGTCTCCAGATGGCCTAATGCATGTCTTTCGACTTTGGGAGGAAACCAGGGTACCTGACAGAAACCCACATGAACACAAGGTGAACATGGTAGACCCTCCGCCAGCATTTGAATGTGTACCTTAATGCTGTGAGACTGGATATAGGTTTTGGGATATGAATTGAAATAGTTTTTCTGTTGTGGGAATAAATATGGCATGAGATCGTTGTTAAGACTGAAATATTTTCTTCCACTATATTAACAATCTAGGACGATAGAACTACATTATATATTAGGTTCGATTTAAAATTTAAATCAGATGCTTCAACAAATTTAAAACCTTAACATTGTCACATAGATTAATTGTCAAGCAGTTTTGCTTGTATGTTCAGTATGTGATCTTCATTAAAAAAAAGTGTTACCTATTATTTTGCGCAAATATTGACTCATTTTTAGTCGTACAAATATGACATTCACTGCGTGTACGGTTCGTCCAGGAGGATTCTGTTTCTGAATCAGGATTAAAACCTGGCAACCCTAATTTGTAAGCAAAAAAAGAAAGTAGAGGGGGGCGCTCCAGCCTCTGTGTGTAGCATAGGCGCAGCAGTGCATGCGAACGGGTACAATCTGATGAGAAAGGGGGGTTGGAACGAAAGTAATAGCGGGTTTGGTCGTCCTTTGTTTCAAGCCAGCTAGTATGCTAGCTAGCTAGCAACCGAGCTGAGGAGCACGAGGGGGGCGGGGAGATCTAGAGAGGGAGTGTGGACTGGGAGACCTACATCCGAGGCCGGTAAGTCTATCATAGCATCGTATGTTACAATTATTTATTTAACGCGCGCTAGATAGCTATTCATTCCACGAACATACCTAACGTTACCGTATGAATTACTTATCTCAGTATGTTTTTTACGTGTCTTGCTCTAGGATTTTCCCCGTTCGCAAATTTGTACCGGCCTTTTTCTTGTCCTAATATTAGCCTAATAATCGCTCGACATGGATGCAAGCTAACATTGGCTCGACGATTTATGTTTCTGTTCTACAGCGATGCAGTCTGGTCGCAATTAATTGCTTTCTTTTTTGGAGAAATCCACCTGGCTAGCCATCTAACGTTAGGTAACTACATATGAGGAATGCGGGAGTCGCTATTGTTGGTCAGTCAGACGTTAGCGAATAGTCTATATGTTATTGCTGTTTGTTGTTATTATTATATTTCCGCGTTTTTTTTACTCTCCCATGCAAATGATTGAACAACGTTATTGCAATTTACCTATTCCTAATGAGTTCTCCTTTGATTGGATAATTAACGTTTTAGGCGATAGGTAATTGTTCCCAGCAACCTATCCAGCGAGCCAGCTGTCACAACTCTAGCTTGGTTTGGGATAGTGTTATGTTCATATGCAGGGGCGCCACCAGGGATTCTGGGCCCCATGAAAAGAGCTCACAGTGGCCCCCCTCAACCCCAGAAAATCCTATGTTCTAATATTTTCTGTGGGTCCCTGTCGGCCCCCCCTTACGGCACCCCTGTTCATATGCACAACCATATAGTCTGCAGTAATTCGTATCTAGGCTAGTTACAGCTTGGTAATCAAATGACAATCTATTAAGTTGCAGGAAAGAGATAGGCCTACATGTTACTTAGTTTAACGTGCCCAAAGTCCTTGGTAAATGGGCTTGTTCATTTTGTTCAGTTGCTCACGTCAGGTACCGGACTGAAGCATTACTCTCCATATAGGCTAGTCACCTCAGTCTCGATGCTCAGCCAGTTTTTATGGGTTGGGTCATGTCACTATAATTATACAGCACAAGATTATGCCTGTCAGTATGGAGCAGCATATGACTTCTGAAATTAGAATTGTGAAATGTCAGTTTCTTTCATTATATGAACAAGATATTAGGGTATCAGTTGGGTTTTGAGTTTTAAATTGAGAAAGTGTCTTGCTCTGCGCAAGTGGAATGAATTATCATACTGAGCTAAAGACCAAGGTACTCACCCAATATAACTAGCGTGCCTATTGAAGCTTCATGATGCAAATTCACATTTGCTAGGGGATGTTAGCATGCTCAACATCTCTGAACTCCTGCCGCAACCTCACCTGACTGGTAGGCATAACTGGTATTATCCAGGTCAGGCCACCACTGTAAAGGTGTAGCTCAGGTGTGGGATTACAACCACATCCCTGGCCGGCCACACACACACACACACACAAGGAGATATCAGCTTGCATAGTCAGACCAGTCTCCCCTACTGCGGGCATTAATAATATTGCTATGCTGAGTTGTAAACTGGCCCCAAACTCCTCCCCTACCGTTTTACCTTACCATTTAGATTTAATCATTCACGTGAGACACTGTCCTACTGAAGGCTATCCAGCACCTGGATCTGATCAAGTACAAGCCAGGTCTGAGGGGCTCGTGTGCTGTTAAATACCCACTTCAGCCAAGCCTGCTGCTCTGCAGACTCCGGAGTGAAGTGAGTCTGCAAGAAAGACCCGCTTCTTTCTGTGTGGTGCCTGGGCACTGGCTCCAGACAGAAGAGGGAGGATTTGGCCTGCAGCGCGTTGCAGCAGCTGTGGCTACGGTACATTTCTGCCAGGGTCCAGTGTTTCATTTGTGAAGTACTTGCCTAATCCGGCTATCGCTACTCAGTTCTTGATAGCCTGGATGGACAAGATGGCAGCCAAAAAACTCATGGGTCAGTTTTAGAGCTTTTGAAACAGAAAATAAAATAAAAAAATACAGTGACTTGATTAACAGCAATGGAATTGTTTAATGAAAATGTTTTACGTTTACACTGGCAGTAGAAATGCAATGTGGATGGACTTGATTTGTCCAAACATTGCAGAGATTTCAATTAAATGTCAACTGGTTAAAAAAAAAACCCTGCATTTAACACATTTTATTTTTAACTAGCGGTAGAACTGCATGTACAGCAAACAGATTTCTTAGATTCACACATAGGCTACTTCTTGTTTTATTACACTAAGAACATTCACGCAGGTTGATTGTGTTTCCCTTCTGATGCCTACTGTAGAACGGCAACAAAAACAGCAGTGGATCAACAACTAAGCCAGTCGAATGTGAAATGGAACCATAACCAAACTCCACTACAACTGCTGCAGTTCAGTGCCTGGGTTTTCAACTAGGGGTCCGTGGACTGGGGGTCCTTGAGGGAACTGTAGGGGGTCCCTGGCCAGATTTGACATGCGATTATTATATGCGTATTTGGGAAAATATTTCAGAGCGTACATTTTTTATATTTTCAAAAATATAACCCTTGTTAACTTATGATGGGCGTCCCCTGAATGCCTTTGAGTCCGGGTTAGGGTCCCTGGATCAGGAAAGGTTGAAAACCGCTAGTTTAGTAAAAAATAAAAAGAAGGAAAACGGCCTGGTTTATTTAGAATTTTTGGTTTACAATTTGTTTTCCCTGAAGGCAGACTTGGTATTTAAAGGAGTGGATTGTATATTCTGCTAAGGTTTTTATACAGAAAGCAGTGCTTTCAGCATGCTTATTTTACAATGTGAGATTTTAGCCCTTTAGCCCCAAGAGGCCTTTTAGGCTTGTCCTGAACCAAACCTGCTTGATGTTTGCAACTGGATCTCTGTGCTGTATCTACTTACAACAGAAGGTTTTCCTTTCCCAGTTTCAGCAAACTATGATTTTGTTCCAGAAATAAACCGGACTCTGGATAGGTGTCTATCATTTCGGTGAAGCTTGAAATCTGTATTGTTCACCGAGCTCGACAACACCCGATTTCTTCCAATCCATTTTTACAGATCTCCCGTTTGTTCTGTACGCAATGGTCAGATTAACAAACCGTGAATATACCGTAGTTTCCGCTTTATTTTGTTATTCAGAACTGGCAGGAACGCAGTGCAAATCTGCCCCCTCTCACCCTCATGCATTTGTCCGTAGGCTACGTTCTTTTCTTGGGAGATCCGGTGCAGTGGCACAGGCTTGGGTTCGGTATCGCTCGGTGTGTGTTTCCTGTTATTGCAGCGTAGGGCACGGGCTTCTTCCGTCAGGAGGATTGTGACTTTCCATCTGCGCCCTTGGGTTGGACAGACTCTTTTAAAAACCCTTTCGCCATCGACCACATATGAGGCCGCTCGCACCACTTCTGTCCGCGTCTGCAGAAAAACGAAAATGAAGCGATACTCCCAAGTGCAGCGAAGCGGAGTTTTCCAGACCGCGTCTCTGAGTACTCTGACTCCGACCCCAAAGGCTTCGTGGATATGTCACGTACACCTGAAAGCGTCTGCTGACAGATTACTTGTGCTCAGGTCAGGTGTCACTTGCAGTTTCAACAACATAACAGAGCCGGTATTCATTATATCTCTGTCAGCTGTGAGATTCAGTGCTTCAGTACATCATGTTTTTATTTGATACAGTCTTATGTACATGGTTTATTTGTTTCATTGGTTAATGTTACATGACCGTTTATCGCTCTGTGACTGAACAAGCTGTACTGTGAAGTTAAATAAATGGACCTACTTTGTAAAATGGACGTCTAAAGATGGCGGACCGCATAAAGAAGTTGATCAAGCCACTGAGAATGAACAAGTTTGTGCTAGCAAGCTAACCAACAAAGATGCAGCATTACTCATGAATATCTTGAATAAGTAATTGAACATATAATTGTTGTACTGTGAATTGCAGAAGTGTTCACCCCCTCTGATTTTTTCATTTTACCATGCCACGAAAAGATTGGCATTTATTTTGGATTTGTTTTTATTTGAGGCATATTCATACCGTCACAGTTGAATGAAAGTTCCAAAAGAACTTTGGAAAGTCCCTTGTTCCTAAAGGGATAGAATACCTCAGGGACAAAAAGTTTCTTAATATTCTTAATATAAGGGGCGACATAGCTCAGGAGGTAAGACCAATTGTCTGGCAGTCGGAGGGTTGCCGGTTCAAACCCCGCCCTGGGCGTGTCGAAGTGTCCTTGAGCAAGACACCTAACCCCTAACTGCTCTGGCGAATGAGAGGCATCAATTGTAAAGCGCTTTGGATAAAAGCGCTATATAAATGCAGTCCATTTACCATCCATTTACCATATTTTTAACATATAGGCCTACTAAGGTCCAGATCTTATGTTGAGGCTGATTTGATGGATCTGGAGCAATATTTCTGGTTAAATTTTTCATATGTATTAACAAACTGAAATGAGGACCTGTCATTATACATGGTTTCTGGCACAGGGTGGATAAAATGTCAATATACTCAAGCATACTGTCAGATATGTAGGAGATCCCGTTGCCAGCTAGACGATGGGTAGCTACCGCAATGTTCGGTTTACAAATCAAACATTGTCATTATTAATTTCATAGTCTACTTTCTTTCCTGTGTATTTCATTGCCTCAGAACACAAGAAAACAACTGACCGCTGTTGATATCGCTAACATCGCTTGTTTTAGTTAGCATAGCATGGCTGATCCTATGGTACTGTGCCATGGCACTGTCTGTTCTTCAGTGTTACTTTCGTGCTCGCAAACAGGCTGCAAAATGTAATTATTTGACATTTTACATGCTTGGGCAAGCATACTCACCATATCTTCTTTTCACCATACATTGACTTTTCCCTAAAAGATAATATTGTACAAAATCTTTAAGTCCCTTCATGGTCCAGCATTCAAATGATTTTGTATTTTGTCCAAACATGAGGATTATGTTGAGTAAATTTCACACACACTGCATGATTCACTCATTCTCGCTTTCTCCCTGCAGGGGGCAGTGTGTGACAGTTTTATTTTTGTGAGCAAGACCAGCTGAGAGATGTCGACTCCTGACCCTCCGATGGGAGGGACTCCCCGACCGGGCCCCTCCCCAGGCCCCGGGCCCTCACCCGGAGCCATGCTGGGCCCCAGTCCTGGCCCCTCCCCTGGCTCCACCCACAGCATGATGGGACCCAGCCCAGGCCCCCCCTCCTCTGGACACCCCCTCCCGCCACAGGGTCCGGCAGGATACTCCCAGGAGAACATGCACCAGATGCACAAGGTGAGGGGGGGGGGGCTATGTTTTTACAGATAACTCTTTGGGGACAAGGACAAGAGTGCTGCTTCTCCCATCTCCCTTGTCGCTCCGTGAAGTGGTGGAAATGGTTAGATTTACTGTGCTTTTCTGACAGTGCTCTTTTGAGGTGCTGCAGGCTCCTAAGTCTGTAAACTTGATCTTCAGCAGCAGGCCAGTCACACGCTCGAGCCTCGACTCTGCCATTAGCCGGCTTTGTGGGTTTTTGGAGTCAGCAGTGGAGGACCTCATCCCACCAAGAGTAGAGTTGCCTTAAGTCAGCCGCTGTTGCTGTGGTTACCCCTACATTAGCCAGGCTCCCAGAGGCTAACATTTGTAAACAGTGAGAGATGTATCTCTCACCCAGTCAGTGCCTCCTCTTTCCTGTACTACTTTGTTGACTCAGAGATGTGAAATAGTCACTGGCTATTAGTGTGTAGTGCAGTGGAGGGCTTCACACACTTAATGCCATGCAGGCATGTGTGGCCTAGCGGAAAGTTAGTAAGCACAGTAGGTGATTCCAGGTTTGGGGGTAATTGTCCTGTGGAAGTCAATGTGCTGCTGTCTGTGTGCTCCCCTCAGCCCATGGAGGGCATGCATGAGAAGGGCATGTCGGAGGACCCCCGCTACGGGCAGATGAAGGGCATGGCCATGAGACCCGGGGGCCACAGCGGGATGGGACCCCCGCCCAGCCCCATGGACCAGCATTCCCAAGGTACACGGCCCCGCCCCCCCCCCCCCGCCCGTCACATACGATCGGGCCTAGAACTCCACCCTGGAACTGGAAACACGTCCGTCACATACGATCGGGCCTAGAACACCACCCTGGAACTGGAAACATGTCCGTCACATGGGATCTGGCCTAGAACACCACCCTTTAGAGCTCCTGCACATGCTCATCTGCGTCTCATGTTAGAGTTGTGCTATTATTCACAGTTACCCTGTATCTGTACCAATGAGCCTGACATTGTCTTTATTCCGCGACATAGCTCAGGAGGTAAGACCGATTGTCTGGCAGTCGGAGGGTTGCCGGTTCAAACCCCGCCCTGGGCATGTCGAAGTGTCCTTGAGCAAGACACCTAACCCCTAACCCCTAACTGCTCTGGCGAATGAGAGGCATCAACTGTAAAGCACTTTGGATAAAAGCGCTATATAAATGCAGTCCATTTACCATTTACCATTTTATGGAATCAGTTACACAGACACGAAAAGTACAGCCTCTTTTTTTGGGCAGTTGATGCTTTCATTAAGCCACAGAGTAAAGATGAGTATTCACCATTTTCAAATGTATAAACTGAAAAGTAATAACATTTACTTTTGGTGCAACGCTTGTCATTGGCAAATCTGAACTAGAGATCTGACACGGTGTGTTTGTTCTGCATGGACCTTCACTCCATATTCACTTCTGATTGGCAGCCAGGAAAACTCTCGCACTGCTGATTGGCTTAAATGTAAATGCAGGGTTAACTACTCCAAATGACCAAAAACCCAGTCATTTTTTTTAGTGGCCATTATAAGAACCATTTAAGACAAAAGATATCGCGAATGAGTACATTAATATCACAGTATTTGTTTTCGTTGGTTATTTTTTTGAAATGGCTGTTAAAGATGGCGACTGTTAAAGCACGGGGTCTTTAAAGAGGCGAGTATTCCCTGCCTGGTCCAGCGGTAGAAACGGCTGCTGTAGCATTTTTACGGTGCTGAGCCTCGTAGGCCGCGGTGATGAGAACGCGGGGGGGGGGGTGGTCGGCTGGGAGCGAGGGGGCCGTGGCCGTTTCTATTTTCGCTGCAGACGGCGTCTGCGACGAGGTAACCGGCACAGTCTGGTCTGAGCGCCTGACTCACTGTTGTGTCTGTGTCGGTCGATACGCGGAATGAGTTCGGCTCAGCGTTTTCCCACGAATCGAGCGCGTGTGCGCTCTTAACCCCAGTAAACAGTTTGGCCGTGTATATTTACTTACATTTATTGTGTATTTGCTTTGCTGAAGCACCTTGTTCTGTCTCTGCGTACAAAATTCTTTTCCCAGCTCTACTAAATATAACTTGGGGTCTGCATGGACTTTGATGTTTAAGGCGAAGTGCCCTTCAGCCCACACTGATATGGTCTGTATTAGGTAACACGCAGCTTTGATGTTTAGCGGTGTTTTGTGTCTGCGTCAATAAAACAGGCTCCCACGCTCTTTTGTGCATCTAGTCTCACCTGCTGTCTCTCTCTCTCTCTCTCTCTGCCCCGCCTCGCTCCCTCTCTCTCTCTCTCTCCCCCCTGTCCCCCCTCTCTCTCTCTCTCTCTCCCCCTGCCCCCCCTCTCTCTCTCTCTCCCGCCCTCCCCCACTCTCCCTCTCTCTCCCTCTCTCTCTCTGCCCCACCTCGCTCCCTCTCTCTCTCGCCCTGCCCCCTCTCTCTCCCTCTCTCTCTCTCCCTCTCCCTGCCCCCTCTCTCTCTCTCTCTCCCCTGCCCCCTCTGTCTCTCCCCCCCTCTCTCTCTCTCTCCCCTGTCCCCTCTGTCTCTCCCCCCCTCTCTCTCTCTCTCCCCTGTCCCCTCTGTCTCTCCCCCCCTCTCTCTCTCTCTCCCCTGCCCCCTCTCTCTCTCTCTCTCCCCCCCTCCCCCCCCCCCCCCCCCCCCCGTGTGCAGGTTACCCCTCTCCGTTGGGTGGCTCTGAGCACGCTCCCAGTCCTGTCCCGGCCAACGGGCCTCCCTCCGGCTCCCTCATGCCCTCGGGCCCCGGCGGGGTGTCCCTGGAGGCCGGGGACCCCCAGGCCCTGGCCCAGCAGAACCGGAGCGGGGTTCAGGGTGGGGGCGGCACCCCCGGATCCGCCGGCACCGCCGGCGGGCCCACCCCCTTCAACCAGAACCAGCTGCACCAGCTGCGGGCGCAGATCATGGCCTACAAGATGCTGGCCCGCGGGCAGCCGCTGCCGGACCACCTGCAGATGGCGGTGCAGGGCAAGCGGCCCATGCAGGGCATGCAGCAGCAGCCCGTGACCAGCCTGCCCTCCGCCCCCGGCGCCGGCCCCGGACCGGGCCCCGGGCCCACCCCCGCCAGCTACAGCCGGCCCCACGGTGAGGGGCCCCTCCAGGGCAGGTCCCAGCCAAAGGATAGGGGCCCCAACGAGGGAAACTGTTCAGCTTCCTTATAGGAGAACTTAGCTGTACTGTACTGAACAGCTGACCAAAACCATGCAATTCTTCATGCAGAAAAATCATTTCTTTTCCAGTTTACAATTTGATAAAGGTCATTTGGAAAATAATCATAAAAGTGACCTTTAAAAAAAAAAGTGACTGATGAAAAATGCTCTGAAGAACTTAAGGGAAAAGACATGATTAATCCAGTCTTATAAATTGCGAGCACAAGTGAATGACGCACAGATCATTTGCCCTGTGTATTCTTTAAAAAAAACGAGCTTATTTTGGGTATTGTCCTGCATTAGGAATGATGGGGCCCAACATGCCTCCCCCGGGACCCTCTGGTGTTCCCCCAGGAATGCAGGGACAGCCCCCCAACGGACCCCCCAAAACATGGCCAGAAGGTGAGGGGAGAGGCAGTCCAG
>NC_049202.1:66913713-66916213 GCF_013347855.1 Anguilla anguilla | reverse complement strand
CAACAGAGCACAGAAAAGTGTTTGAATCCAAAACAAATACGTATTTGACCCAGGTCTGACATGCACACACATTTGCTGGGAAAGTTTTCGTGTTTATATTCTTTGAACAGTCTTGACTCTTAAATTAGAACCTCACCTGAAAAATATTCTGGGTCTGTGGGCAGAGAGATGAGCAGAGTCTGTCACCACACATACACAAGCCTATCTATACATTCATACTGCATACAGATTAGGAGTTTTTGTATAACTGATTTTAGTAGATTTCCTGCGTGTTGCATAGAAGGGGTTTGACGCGTCTCCGCAGGCACTACCAAAGCGGAGGATCGTGGGATGCTGCTGAAGACCTTCAATGACCCCGCCTCCCAGTACTTCATCTTCCTCCTGAGCACCCGGGCCGGGGGGCTGGGCCTCAACCTGCAGTCGGCCGACACCGTGGTCATCTTCGACAGCGACTGGAACCCCCATCAGGTACGGCCCGCCCGCCCCGCCCGCCAGCGTCGCCCGCCTCCGTCCCGGGGAGCGCCAGCGCCAGCACGCTAGCCCCTGGAGAGGTGGAGGGCCGCTGGAATAAATAATAGGGTTCTGTGTGTACGTCCTCATCGTCAAACTCAATGTGTTTTGGTTGGAGTGACACACACACACACTCATCGTAATTCTTAAGAAATACCTTGATCTGGTAAGTGGCTTACAAATACCATTTAACATTCCAAATTGAAAATATGAGCGGTAAAGAAAACTGTTAAACTGTTTCTGTTGGACAGTAACTGAATATCACTGACATCAGCAGTCCCGAAGTTCACGCCTGGCTGTTTGTCCAACCCTGGCGTTTAGTGTTGGAGATGTAACTTGTCCCGAGATTAAAAAATGTGAAATATCCGGCGAAATGTGAATCCCTTGTGTGTTTCTGTCCTTGAGAAGGTTACAGCGCGATAGAGTGTGCCCTTTCAGTGCTATCCAAGGGCCACGAGCTTCATGGTGTCTTCCAGACGCGTGCTTTGTGTGGTCACCATGCCAACTGTCTAACCTCCAGCTCTGTGTATGTTTTCTCTCTCTCTAAATCTTCTCGGCCTTTCCTTCCTCCCCTCCGGCGGATCCTCGCGCTGCTGGTTCTTCTCGCTCCCGGTTCTCTGGATTCTCTCGTTCTTCCGGTTCCTCCCCTCTCCCCGGGTTCTGTCCTTTTTCCTCCTCCTCGATTCGGTCCGGTCCGGTCCGGTCCTCCTCCTCCCCTCCTCCCCCAGGACCTGCAAGCCCAGGACCGCGCCCACCGCATCGGGCAGCAGAACGAGGTGCGCGTCCTGCGCCTCTGCACGGTCAACAGCGTGGAGGAGAAGATCCTGGCCGCCGCCAAGTACAAACTCAACGTGGACCAGAAGGTGATCCAGGCCGGCATGTTCGACCAGAAGTCCTCCAGCCACGAGCGCCGCGCCTTCCTTCAGGCCATCCTGGAGCACGAGGAGCAGGACGAGGTCGGGCCACGGCGGTCGGGCTCAGTGGGGGGGTGTGGCACAGTTGGGGTGTGGGTGGGTGTGACCTCCACTTCGACCAATAGCATACTGTTTTTGCTGTGCTGTCATCTGCATCTTCAGTGGGGACTCTTCTCCCCCCTTGTAATGGGAGAGTGAGATTTCATTGGTGGAGCTGCCGTGAACTGTCAATTGCTCACATGTTCGCAATCAAAAGAATTGGCTGTATACAGAAGATTATGATTGGTTCACAGTATTGAGGACATGATAGCCCCTCCCATTTTCTGGTTCATGAAGCCTCACTGTCCCATCACTGATTCCATTGCACTGTGGCCTCCTGAGCCAAATATGCATGCTGTGTACAGGCTAAGATTGAGGAGCTGCCAGCTTTGATGAACAAAAATATGAAGTCTGATGGTGACGCCTTGTCAAATAGTATAGGGCCAGCAGTTGGAATTGGTTCCATTTCAGTTCAGTAAATTCACAAATGAGAAGACACACATATTAATGAGCAGCAAATCAACAGGGAATAAACATTCAAAAAGAAGTTTGTTGAGCTGTTAAACTATGATGTCTAATTACGTCAGTTTGGAACATTGTACTGATATGTTACACCTATCACCTTTTGAATAACACATCCTGTATATTCTCAATCACTGCACCCACAAAAGATAACTCGGTAGCGACAAAACATTTGTAGCCATTTCTTAAAGAAAGTAGCAGAGCGTGCAATCTTCTTTTTGAAGGCAAGTTCCCAAAATGAATTGAAATTCAGTGAACGAATTGAAGATGGTCTTTGTGTTTTTTGAGGATTTTTTAAAATGAATTTACAAATTGATGAAACACTGAAGTTGAATTGACCTCAGCTTATTTGATTTATTTGTTGTAATGTCGATGAGGTGGTGCGCTTGCATCCAGTACTTTACGTTGTACGTCTGGCATAGTGTGCTGAATCGTCGCTTTGCTGAATATTCTTAGAGGGGGTGCGGTTATTCCTCTGAATGCCATCCTCTTTACACGGTGAGAGTAGTAGAGCA
>NC_049202.1:66736213-66908713 GCF_013347855.1 Anguilla anguilla | reverse complement strand
TGAGTCTCTCCTGCGTGTGTAACTGAGTCTCTCCTGCGTGTGTAACTGAGTCTCTCCTGTGGTGTGTAACTGAGTCTCTCCTGCGTGTGTAACTGAGTCTCTCCTGCGTGTGTAACTGTGTCTCTCCTGCGTGTGTAACTGAGTCTCTCCTGCGTGTGTAACTGAGTCTCTCCTGCGTGTGTAACTGAGTCTCTCCTGCGTGTGTAACTGAGTGTCTCTCCTGTGTGTGTAACTGAGAGTCTCTCCTGTGGTGTGTAACTGAGTCTCTCTCATGTGGTGTGTAACTGAGTCTCTCCTGCGTGTGTAACTGAGTCTCTCCTGCGTGTGTAACTGAGTCTCTCCTGCGTGTGTAACTGAGTCTCTCCTGCGTGTGTAACTGAGTCTCTCCTGCGTGTGTAACTGAGTGTCTCTCCTGCGTGTGTAACTGAGTCTCTCCTGCGTGTGTAACTGAGTCTCTCCTGTGGTGTGTAACTGAGTCTCTCTCCTGCGTGTGTAACTGTGTCTCTCCTGTGGTGTGTAACTGTGTCTCTCCTGCGTGTGTAACTGTGTCTCTCCTGCGTGTGTAACTGAGTCTCTCCTGCGTGTGTAACTGAGTCTCTCTCCTGCGTGTGTAACTGTGTCTCTCCTGTGGTGTGTAACTGTGTCTCTCCTGCGTGTGTAACTGTGTCTCTCCTGCGTGTGTAACTGAGTCTCTCTCCTGCGTGTGTAACTGTGTCTCTCCTGCGTGTGTAACTGAGTCTCTCCTGTGGTGTGTAACTGAGTCTCTCTCATGTGGTATGTAACTGAGTCTCTCCTGCGTGTGTAACTGTGTCTCTCCTGCGTGTGTAACTGTGTCTCTCCTGCGTGTGTAACTGAGTCTCTCCTGCGTGTGTAACTGTGTCTCTCCTGCGTGTGTAACTGTGTCTCTCCTGCGTGTGTAACTGTGTCTCTCCTGCGTGTGTAACTGAGTCTCTCCTGCGTGTGTAACTGAGTCTGTCCTGCGTGTGTAACTGAGTCTCTCCTGCGTGTGTAACTGTGTCTCTCCTGCGTGTGTAACTGAGTCTCTCTCCTGCGTGTGTAACTGAGTCTCTCCTGCGTGTGTAACTGAGTCTCTCCTGCGTGTGTAACTGTGTCTCTCCTGCGTGTGTAACTGAGTCTCTCCTGCGTGTGTAACTGTGTCTCTCCTGCGTGTGTAACTGAGTCTCTCCTGCGTGTGTAACTGAGTCTCTCCTGCGTGTGTAACTGAGTCTCTCTCCTGTGTGTGTAACTGAGTCTCTCCTGCGTGTGTAACTGTGTCTCTCCTGCGTGTGTAACTGTGTCTCTCCTGCGTGTGTAACTGAGTCTCTCCTGCGTGTGTAACTGAGTCTCTCCTGCGTGTGTAACTGAGTCTCTCTCCTGCGTGTGTAACTGAGTCTCTCCTGCGTGTGTAACTGTGTCTCTCCTGCGTGTGTAACTGAGTCTCTCCTGCGTGTGTAACTGAGTCTCTCCTGCGTGTGTAACTGTGTCTCTCTCCTGCGTGTGTAACTGAGTCTCTCCTGCGTGTGTAACTGAGTCTCTCTCCTGCGTGTGTAACTGAGTCTCTCCTGCGTGTGTAACTGAGTCTCTCTCCTGCGTGTGTAACTGAGTCTCTCCTGCGTGTGTAACTGAGTGTCTCTCCTGCGTGTGTAACTGAGTCTCTCCTGCGTGTGTAACTGTGTCTCTCCTGCGTGTGTAACTGAGTGTCTCTCCTGCGTGTGTAACTGTGTCTCTCCTGCGTGTGTAACTGAGTCTCTCCTGCGTGTGTAACTGGGTCTCTCTCCTGTGGTGTGTAACTGAGTCTCTCCTGTGGTGTGTAACTGAGTCTCTCTCCTGCGTGTGTAACTGAGTCTCTCCTGCGTGTGTAACTGTGTCTCTCCTGCGTGTGTAACTGAGTCTCTCCTGCGTGTGTAACTGAGTCTCTCCTGCGTGTGTAACTGAGTCTCTCCTGCGTGTGTAACTGAGTCTCTCTCCTGCGTGTGTAACTGAGTCTCTCTCCTGTGTGTGTAACTGAGTGTCTCTCCTGCGTGTGTAACTGAGTCTCTCTCCTGCGTGTGTAACTGAGTCTCTCTCCTGCGTGTGTAACTGAGTGTCTCTCCTGCGTGTGTAACTGAGTCTCTCCTGCGTGTGTAACTGAGTCTCTCTCCTGCGTGTGTAACTGTGTCTCTCCTGTGTGTGTAACTGTGTCTCTCCTGCGTGTGTAACTGTGAGTCTCTCCTGCGTGTGTAACTGTGTCTCTCCTGCGTGTGTAACTGAGTCTCTCCTGCGTCTGTCAGCTCGCTCGGTGAAGGTGAAGATCAGGTTGGGCAGGAAGGAGAAGGGTCTGGAGCGAGGGAAGGGCCGGCGCAGGATGGGGCGTGGCTCCAGGGCCAAACCTGTGGTGAGCGACGACGACACTGAGGAGGAGCAGGAGGAGGTGAGTCCATGAGGAGCGCCTGTTTTACCCTCTCTCTCTGTCTCTCTCTCACGCACACACACACTCACAGACACAGACACAGACACAGAGGTGGCGCAGGAGCAGGCCAGTCCATGAGGAGCGCCTATTTTACTCTCTCTCTCTGTCTCTCTCTCACACGCACACTCACACACGCACACAGACTCAGAGGAGGAGCAGGAGCAGGCCAGTCCATGAGGAGGGCCTCTTTCACTCTCTCTCTCTCTCTCTCTCTCTCTCTCTCTGTCTCTCTCTCACGCACACACACACTCACAGACACACACAGACACAGAGGTGGCGCAGGAGCAGGCCAGTCCATGAGGAGGGCCTGTTTCACTCTCTCTCTCTCTTTGTCTCTGTCTCTCTCTCTCTATCTCACACACACACACACACACACACACACAGACTCAGAGGAGGAGCAGGAGCAGGCAGGTCCATGAGGAGGGCCTTGTTTTCGAGCGGGAGTCATAGAGATGACAAGTAGGGCTTGTTCAGGCAGCAGGGCTGGGTTATCAGATCTGTTACTCTAATATGTAAAGCTGCTCTTCCTGTGCTAATGTAATATGAGCAGCTGCTGCTCCTGTGGGCTTTCAAATGGGCTGCAGCCCTGAGAACGCGCGGTCACGGTCACTGAGAGTACGCACTACTGCCCGTCCCCTCTGTGTTTCAGGAGCCCTCAGCCAGCGGCAGTGAAGAGGACTGAGCCACGGCTGAGTGGGCCAATTACCCGCAGCGACTCACACCCATGTCCTCAGCCACAACAGCCCCAGGGTAGTCTGGGACATGTAGTCAGGGCCTTGTGAGGATGGGGTAGTTTCACATAGATAGGCTGTTTTATTTTGTGGACAATGTATCCGATGATTAAGTTAGCATTATGAAATGAAACAACAAAGAGTAAGAAACTGATACGGAAAATATTCTCTTCCGTATTTGTACTGCTATCCCAGTATAAAATGGGACCATCTGTCTAGTCTTTGTTAGTTTTTTAAATATTATTAGGTATGTAGCTAAGCAACTGAACCATGGACCATGAGGACATTTTAAATTAATTTTTATTGTATTTATTTGTCATGTAGTTTCTTTCCAAAGCAAAACTGAATGTGAGCTTTTAGAGTCTGTGTATTATTCCAAACCCGTGAATGCACGTGCGTGTTGTATCTGTAAAATGCTCTCCATATGGATTATAATTTAAGAAGAACAAAGGGAGTGGTAGTATACCTGTCTCTCTCCCCCCCAACATCAGTCAGAGGGGATTGGGGGTATGGGTGCAGCCGTTTCGTGTTGGTGTTGGTGTATCTCAAAAACAATAAAGACAAAAAAATCAACGCTTTTGTTTTCAGCACTGTTTTATGGTCTGTGAGACTTAAAATATGCTATATGACCTGAAGTATCTGGACGCTCCTTGGTTTTTATGGTTTGGGCCTTTTAGTTCCAGTGAAGGTAAACCTTAATGCTACAGCATACAATCACATTCTAGATGATTCGGGTCGGCAATGTATTATGGGTAAGGAACTGCTCTTGTAACCGAAAGGTTACGGGTAGGGTTCGGGTACTGTTGTACCCTTGGGAAAGGTACTTAACCTGCATTGCCTCAGAATATATATCCAGCTGCATAAATGGATGCAATGCAAAAGTTGTGTAAGTCGCTCTGGTTAAGTGCATCTGCTAAAATGCGTGTAATGTAATGCAATGATTATGTGCTTCCCCAACTGTTTATAGAAGGCCCTTGCCTGTTCCAGCATGACAATGCACCTGGGCACACAATGAGGTCCATATGGAAATGGTTTTGTCAAGAACGATGTGGAATAACTTAACTGGCCTGCACAGAGCCTTGACCTGCATCCCATCCAGCAGTGTCATCCAGACAGACACATCAGCTTTCTTAGTTGTGGATTGATTTCCTCTGCATTCTGGGCCAGATCTACAAATGCTCGAAACAGCAAATAGGGCTTGAATATATTCTGTAGGATTTTATCATGGCCAACAAAATGTCAATCACTCAGTTCGTTTAATAACAATCTTTAGTATTACTGAGATGAATGTGCTGGGGGAGGGGGGGATTTGATAAATTACATCCTTAAGTATTCTATTAAAAGTGAAAGTCTGTGTTTAAACCAAGCCTTAATTTCAGTTAATTAATTGTGCTACATAATTAACTTCCGTTAATTAATTGCGCTACATAACAAGAAATTTGCTCAGTATCTAATTGCAGTCAATAAATTTTACTACTAAATGGTTTGACTACTCTAAGAGACAAATAATTTAAAGTTGAGTGCTGCATCTTTTGCACAAACGCACTCACCCCCACCACACAACGTGTTTCTTCCTGAAAGGCATAACAACGCACATTGGCTCGTGAGTGATGTGATAATCAATTAACGTCGTATGTAAGCACACTGTTGGGAGGCGAGCTTACTTAGTGTCCCTAAAACCAGGGTGACACAGTTAATATGAACTTCACCTCCCCTCGAACACAGCTTTGTCTCTGTTTTTATATTGATGGAAAAATGAGCTAGTTTTTGCTGCTGGCCTTTGTAAAGTGGTCAGAAGCTTCGGCGTGGCTGAGATTGCCGCGGGTCTTTAGCATTGGTTGTATTCGTTTGCTAAATTCAGTCATCTGTGTTCAATTTAGCCATTTTGAACCCGTAAGCTGCTGTGTTGAGCGGACTGGATCAAATGTGGGGCAATGAAGATAAGGATGCAATAGCGCCCGGAAGTCAATAGATGGCGATCACTCTCTGAATGGCACTTCCCTCGATGATGTATGCGTTTCCCTGTTAGGGTTCAAGCTCATATGTGCCTCACTAAAAATCTTGCGTGATTTATAGGAGCATTTCATCTACTCGGTATGGTTGTGTGTCCCTTTCCTGGATTTAGAGCCAAGATGAAAAGATAGGCAGTGCTGTAAAACAGTTTTATGGGAGCACGTGTGTGCACTTACGCTTGATTGCGCAAGAATATTTAGAAGAAAACTACATATATCTAAATAAAAATAATGAACTCCATAAATAATGTTAGTATAATGGCGTAAGATGAAGTTGAACATATTTTGTTCATTGAATTAAAGCTTAATTGATGGTTATCTCATTAACTTCATGCACATTGATCCGAAACTGATTTATGTAAGCCTGTCGTTCTAATTGACCTGAATATCAAGAATTTAAAAAATACCTCTAATGTGTTCCTGAGTCATCTTCTGACTATGCTGCCATACAAAGCCTAACTGCAATAACTACGCAAAGGGTAAAACTGAGAAAAATGGCTTTATAGTGTTTTAACTGGCCAGCCAAATGGGATATAGGTATATAAGTGATATTGCAGTAATTGTGCATATATTCATGAGGTAATTTTTATGCCCAAAAACCATGACGGCTGGCCAGTTAAAACACTTTAAAGCCATTTTTCTCAGTTTTACCCTTTGCGTAGTTACTGCAGTTAGGCTTTGTAGGGCAGTATGTACAGAATGCTGTTTATTCAAATTTGGAGGAAATACTGATGTAGAAACACAAAAACAAGGCATGTGTACATTTTGTAACAAAAAAAAAGAGTACCTAACATAAATAATATTTGTGCCAGTTTAAATGATGCGATAAATTCTTGCTTGTTTTCGAGGCCATCTAGGAAGTACCAAAGCAGCAGGTAGTCAGTTAATTCACTTCTTAAAAAAATAACTGAGAGGCGTGTAGTTGGAGAATAATAAACAGACAAGTAGGGCAACGCGGGTATGAATCTTGTTCACTGCTATGCTTTTTTATATAAGTGTTAAAACGGGCAGAATTGATGTTAACTGTGTTGTATTGCTCAATGTATACTTTAGGGGGGTGCTGCCAGGGCCCCTATGCTGACACTGGGGAGAAATTTGTGGCTTCACTAGGGGCTCGGTTCTCAGGAATTTTTTTCAACTTCTAAGAAGTTTTAGCCTTTAACCACTACCGGCTGTTTACATTCCTCAGAGGGTAGGCAGTGCTTGGTTTATGCAGCCTGCACAATTTCACCAAGAGCAGGATGAATTTCCACACTTGGTGTTGGTCTGTCCTTACTTGACATCGCTATATGTGCATGTGTGAGGATTGCAGGTCATCTTTCAAAAACAATGAAAACTCAACTATTGCTCAGCATTGAAAGGATGAGAATGAAGCGTGAAATGGCTTGGAAACGCCGCTCGGGCTGCGTTTCCGCCTGCCACGGGACCAGCGCGGCTTCAGATGGTTTGGATTTGTAACTCTGAAGTTTGAGGGCAGGGAGTGACACACCTATCTGAGTGTCAGACGTGGTATTCACTGGCCCTCCACATCAGGGTGAGGACGGGCTCTGCTCAGGAAGTGCTTCACGCGCCTCCGTCTCCAGTAGGATGTTTAAATTTTGAAAGTATGTAAAGCTGACAGGGCACAGAAGGATTAGCGCTGAGAAGTACTCATGCTGCCGGACTTATTTACCGTGCTGCCGGGTCATTATGAGAACCCGTGATGGTGGCCACAGGGGCATCAACCCTGTTGGTAAAAATATTTCTTGTGAAACAAATTGAGGGCCTGGAATTATATCACCTCAACAGTAAGAGAGAAAAAAAAACCCTCCTAGTACTAGGCAGAGTTGAGCAACTCCAGGTATTTCCAAAGGTAGGTTGGCACGCTGACAGACTCTTCCCGCTCAGTGTGCTAACCCCTTTCTGTCAAAACCCGGCTCTGGCTCAAACTGCTACGCATTAGGAGAGCGAATTGCAACTGTGACTGGTTAAAAAACATGCATTCTGCCACTCAAAAACAACATAAAATGTGTATGGTGTACAGAGAGTTACATTTAGACCAAATTTCAGGTCAGAATTATTGCTTTACACTGTGAGGCTTTTAAGTGAAATTAGAAGACATACAATCACACTTCTTTTGTACTCAACCTTAGATTTTGAGCCATGTTTACAGTTTATCACTCAATCAAACCTCTTTAACATAACTATTAGCTCTATCAGCCCTTCTCTCCCACCTTTCTCCCTGTCACTGTCCACCCTGACTGTAACTTACGCCTACTCCATGAGGCAATATCTGGTTACAAAGAGCAAGTGTGCATACTTGCGGGTTGGATCTGTTGTTGGCGTTCGGGGCTAGGTCATTTAATTTAGGATTGTGTACAGGTTCATGTCGCTCAATGGAGAAACAGTGCTTGTCTACTAGAAGTGGGTAAAAATGGTTAATGGTGAAAATATGCAGGGGAAGCAAATAATGCACCATTAGACACTCATTACATTACATTACATTTATTTGGCAGACGCTTTTATCCAAAGCGACGTACAAAAAGTGCATTTCATGGTCATAGACAACTGCTAAACACAGATTCAGTAAGGTACAATACTTATTTTGTACAGCTATTTCTAGCCCAGAACACAGTTTAGTTCACACAGTGAACACTATTCAGACCTAACCTCTGCAAAGCCAACTAATAACGAATAAGCTACAGTATTAGGACAAATACAAATTACCAAAAATTGCTGGGATGGGGCAACATGTAACAAGTGTCATGAAAAGGGGGGGGGGGGAGATTTAGAGTGAAATATACAGCGTGGTGGTGGTTAGTCTAGGTATAGTCTGAAGAGATGAGTCTTCAGGCCACGGCGGAAGATGGGTAGTGAGGGGGAGGTTCGGAGGAGGACCACCACCGGGGAGCTAGGGTGGAGAAGCTCTGTGATCCCTTTGGGCGGGTGGGAGGGGTTACAAGGCGCCCTGCTGCCGCAGAGCGGAGTGGTTGAGCAGGCACATGTCGAGTCATGTCCTGCAAGTAGATGGGGGCTGTCCTGTTGGCAGCAGTGTAGGCAAGGGTCAGTGCTTTAAACAGGATCCTGGCAGCGACCGGTAGCCAGTGGAGTGATCGCAGCAGAGGAGTGACGTGGGAGAATTTGGGAAGGTTTTAGATGAGTCGGGCAGCGGCATTCTGAATCATCTGTAGTGGGATTAGATTAGATTAGTCATTAAATAAGAGTCTGTGCTTGTGCGTGTGTGTGTGTGTGTGTGTATATGTTGTATCCCAGAAAAGGCAGAATTGCTTCACCTATACAGATTGGTGCTCAGGATAATGAGTGAGAAACAAGCTGGGCAGGTCACAGTGTCTTTGTAATGTACTGGGGAAGAGCCCCAGGGTAATAACAGTGTAGCTCTTATACTGTGTATTTGCATACAGTATATTTCCATTGCCAAGCAGTCATATATCAACTACGGTGCTTATCTGGCAAGGTGAAGAATGATAGTGAGACTTCCGATTCTTCGGCTCCTCCCCACAAATGCCTCTGCTGACACTAACCTTTTCACCCAGTTTGCAGGTATCTTTGCAGTCAATAATGTGATTAAGGCCATTGTGGACTGCCTCTCTGTGGTAGGCTGTGGCATGACGCGCGGGGTTGCAATCTAAACAAACAGCCTTGAACGCCAGAACAGCTCCTGTTTCTCCCCTGGTCACCAGGCCTTTGATACAGTGATCTTTGGTGTGAATTCCAAAGCCAAGGACGGACAGATAATAAAAATTATTCGGCTATAAAAGAAAGTATCTAGGAAAAACCTTTACAAATGTGTCTGTTTTGTCGTTTAAATCTTTTTTTCTTCAGAAGTACAAGTGTACGCTTTCAGTGTACATGCATTGTCCTCTGGTTGGTTCAGGGTATGGGTTTGTACAGATAATAAGGCGGTCAGGACTTCAGATAAGTTTAAGATAAGTTTAAGTATGAAGCACCTGGAGGAGGCGGTGCTGGGGTAGCACGGCGGGCTGGAGCAGAGGATGGGGGCCGAGATCGGGCACCAGCGGGGCTTGACTCCAGACTTGGGGCAGGTGCCCCCCTCAGTAAGAGAGGGAAACAAAAAACAAGAGTCTGGTGACAGGGAAGAGCTACAATTAGAAGGCCCAAAAAAATACAGAGTGGAGATTGGCAACATAAGACCCTTTCTAGAGCTTCCCGTGGGAGCATGACCATTAGGACAAAGAGCATGTGTGTGAAAATGCGGTCACAGCTGTTGATAGGCCGCAGTTTTTCACCCCATAATACACTGTGCCTGAATGCTTCTCTGGCTCTGTGCCTTGACCATAACTGTTTATAGGCTTCACTGTAAAATGTGTGAGTTTTTTTTTTTTTTTTTCTTTTTCAAATTTAGACTGAAACATTGCTTAAATATTGAGGAGACTGTGTCTGATACCCTTAGATGTTTTGGAAGGTTATTCTGTAGAAGAATTCTCTATAAGAAGAGGTCACCCCCTGTCAGGTGCTTTGAAATTCTTTGGGACAACAAGATGACCTGCATCTCGAAAGTGAAATTACCTTCCAGGCATGTAAGGCAGGAAGTGGGTATGCCTGACATATACAATGATGCCTGTCCATGTAACACTTTAAAAGTTAAAAGTCATACCTTAGAAACATCCCTATACTTAACTGGTAATAATGGGTAATGGATGGTACTTCATCTCACTGACAGTACGTGGAACCTGCTGTCGCATGTGGTATTCATATTTAACATAAGGATGGCTTTTACATCTTTGACCAATTTCATGGTTTTTTTTTTTTCCCCCTATCTGAACCATATGGAAAGGAAGAATGATCTCAGCACATGTCGATGCTCAGATTGCGTACAGATGAATCCTTCTTTTTCGGGCATTACTCTACAGACGTCGCGGTATGCGTAGTTCTGATCTTTGCCGGGTAATGTTTTAAAAATAACCGCAACCAAAAGCTGAGAAAAAAATACCTACGGGTACAGGGGTGTGCTGTCGGACACGGCCCGGCACTGGCCGTTCAGTACCCACTTCCTGCGTTTATTTTGAAGGTGTTCTGTGTACAAACCTGCGAAAAACAAGCAAAAAAGATTTCCTCGAAAACTGTGGGAGGTGCTTATGTGAGTTTTTTTTGGAAGTTGCAGAAGTTTGATTGGGAAAATTTGGTGTGTGAGGGGTGGGGTGGATGGCCAGTAACTCTGTCCACTTTGGACAGTTGAGGGAGAAGGCCCATTGGTCCATGCCTCTGTGTGCCTGCCAGTGTGTGGTTGCTGGTTGTCTAACACAGCAGCACCCGCCGCTGTGCAGTGCCCCCCCCCCCCCTCACCCCCGCCCCTCAGGTCAGAGCACACCGGAGTGTGACCCAGGGATCCTCAGTTTCAGTCAACGCTGGCAGTGGGCAGTGACTCATCATGTGACACGAGCACAGGGATGTCTGCTGGGAGCACTATAGGATATCCTGATTGGGAGGAACACTAAGCTGGTTGTGCTGTGTGTGCGTGTGCGTGTGCGTGTGTGCATGTGTGTGTGCGTGTGCGTGTGCGTGTGTGCATGTGTGTGCATGTGTATATGTGTGTGCCTGTGTGTGTGTGTGTGTATGTATGTGTGTGCGTGTGGATTTACTGATGCATCATTTATTTAAGGATGTCTTTTTGATAATGCATGAATAATATCAATTCAATATTTACACATCGTATGATGCATTCTCCATTGTGTGTCTGATTCAGGTTTTTAATGTTCATGGCAGATATCTATCCTATCTATAATTCACTTATTCCACCTGTTTAACACAAACAGTTCTATAAATTTCACTGTGGTTTACCAAACATGGTGCTGAGGCCCCTTTGCCAGCTCTGCAGGTAAATATGCAGGTGTACCAAAATTTTGATCTCTTTTTGATGTCAGGATGTAAAACTACGATGCTAAAACATTTCGTGATCATCACGCTATTTTCCTTAAAAATCGATTCAAAGACATTGCACCTTTACTGGATACGTATACACTGGACGTTTAAGTGCTGTGACTGATTGTAATGTAATGTAATGTGTTGGAAGTGCAGCGTGCGTTGCTCTACACGCGTCTTCAGGAAGAGCAGGGCGCACTGGTCTGGATGTGAACATGGTGAGCATGCAGGTGAGAGTTATGAGCAGGCCTGGGGCTGCTGTGCAGGAGCACAAGTCAGGCAGGCAGCAGCACGGCCCTCTTGAACAGTATGGGGTGACTCTCCCACTCAGACCCCGGGTCGGGAGCAGTGCAAACGCTGCGTTTGAATACGCCCGATGGTTCCGCTTACAGTTGCACAGCGAGCATCACTGTGGGGGTGTAGCCTTTCGGCTGGGGAGTTTATGGTGCCACAAAAGCAAAACGATGTCCGTTGAAGATCAAACACCCCCCGGGATGGTTTCAGGCATTTTCATGTCACTACCTTCAGCCTCACTATGGCTGTGTTTTTTATGTGTTTCTGTTCTTGAGAACAATATTAAAACATTGTGAGTAGGGCCACCAGTTTGTGTCTCCTGGTTTTCTCACGTTGTACTTCAGTTCTTCGCCAGCTTGTGGTCACTACAGTATATCTTCTTTGTCAAGCCCCCCAAAAGCCTGTCCCATTTGTACCTTGATAATCTACCTTTATCAATGAATTGCCACTAATTAAGAACAGATAATGATTGACAACAATGTTCACAAGGGACACATATTAAATTCAGTTCAATTACTTACTGCTGCAGTCATTTTAAATGTTGTACAGGGGCATGTTAGGTTTTGTTAGAAGCATTGGGAACTGCCTGCATTAAAAATGACAGTAGTTGTAAAACATTTAACTCATGTTAAATCAAATAATTGTTTTTATGAATGGCTCGATTAGAAACTCAGTAGTACAATTAGTCACGTGACTGTGCCATTGGAGTACATATGGGGACCCCTGGAGGAAATCCATTGAAATACGAGTTCAAATCATACAATGCTATAGGATGCAATAGTGTAGAGACGACTCCAGGATGCTGGCCTTATAGGCAAAGTTGAAGAGAAAAAGCCACTTCTGAAACTGGCCCAATTGTTTTCAGCTGCACTTAATATAATGTGGCACTTTCTAGTACCAAACTGGCACTTCAGCATGAATAAGGATGAGGTAACACAGTGTGCAGTGTGCTGGAGTAATAGCTGCTGAAAATGGGGAATGCAATCATATGTAAAGTCTAAATAAATAAAAAAACAGTTATTTCAGGCAGTAATAGTAATTTGTAACATCATCAGTGTCTTGGCTGTATTCTTTGATCAATTTAATGCTATCTTGATGAGTAAAAGTATCAATTTCTTTCAAAACCATAAAAAAATTTCAGTGATTCCAAACTTTTGAATGGTAGTATGTGTGTGTATGTATATATATATATATATATATATATATATATATATATATATAGAGAGAGAGAGAGGTAGAGATAGGTGTGTGTGTGTGTGTGCGTGTAGCCTTCTTTGAAAACATTGAATATCTTGTTGATGTGCCGCCGATGCTGAAAACCCGGGTTCAAGGCTACAAGTTCATTTGCTGCTCTTTGCCCACTGTTTTTAAAAGCCTCTGTGTGAAGTTTAGTCTGAGCCTGATTTCTCTGAAGGCAATCCAATGGTCAACTGTCTCCCAAGAGCACATGGGGACAGCTAGACTTTGATCCCAAAAAGTGTTCACTATATATGTTTATGGGCCACGGGGTTGCCATAAAAAAAAAATAAAAAAAAATTTGATTTTTTGGGGGGGAGAAAGAAACAATTTGATAACAATCTGTTGTAATAATCCCCTGCTTTTTTTCTTTGTGCAGGTGATGACATTTGTTCATAATTAAATTTTATTGTTAAGCTCCAGTGTTTCAGTTACTCTGGTTTTTGATTTCTTATTTGAAGTGTTGCAAGCTTTATTTTATCTTCAGAATTTGTTACTTCCTGTTATTGTGCCCCTGGATGTACACTTTAACACACACGGATGCAGAATCAATATTAGCTATGTGGGAACTGGTCTCTGAAACACTACGTGTACATAAAAATGTAAACACCGCCATTTCACAAGGCGTTCCCTCGCTGCGCACACGCTCAAAAGCAAGACACATCACAGGAGCAAAGTGGATAGCTGATGCCCTGGGATGAAGGCTTCCTGGAGTGGAATTTGGTCAAGATTCTTGGAAACATCTGCACTTCGGCACCAATCATTTTGCTACTCCCCCCTTCTCACATTCTTTGGGTTTATTTTTTTATTTTCTGCTATGATTTACATGCACCCCTGGCGGGAGGGCTCCCTTGACAGAGCCCAGACCCCTGAAAGCTACTGTGTCTCAACATGCACGCCCTCCCCACACACCTTAACACACCCACCCCACACCCCTCGGCAACCCAAACATTAGCACCCCCCAAACACCACACACACCCCAACTTGTTATGCTTTATGAAACTCCGCCCCAGGAGTACTACAATTCAAAATCACGCCACTCTATAAATCCCGCCCACAATGTTACCACATTGAAATGCTCCGGTTTGTTTTCAATTCCTGAACTCACATTGGCGCTTCCAACGCAAGAGCACGCTGTGCGTACTTTCAGCACCCATTAGCCTATGAGATAGCCTAAAAATTGTCTCACGTTCTAGGCAATATAAGCTCCCCTTTAAAATAGTTACTACTGCGCTACACGTACAAATTACCAAGTGATTAAGGAGCCACTTAAATAAATAACTTTACTCAAAACAGAAGGGTGCCAAGAAGATAGCGAGGAGATGCTGATAACAAATCGGCTGCAGAGTGTGCAACTGTCCTTATGTTGCTTGGTCTTCCTGCTCAGCTATTTTGTTCAATCACGTAAGTTATTGTATGTATGTAAGTATGCAAGTTGTATTTTGTGTGTATTTCTATATATATAGCTTTAAAAAACTGCTGTTATAGCATTTTTCTAGATGTCCATTTTTCAGCAAGACTTCCCCGCTTTTATTATTATTATTATTATTATTATTATTAGTATTATAAGCATTCAATAATGTGCATTATTTTATGAGACCCTTTGCTAGATTTATATATGTTTTTGCACCAACGAATGCAACACATAGCTATTCTCTTTTCTTTTATTCAAAAATGATACCATAGGTATTTTCACACAGAACTACAGTATCATATAAGATAATATCTGAGTGTATTTTCTGTATAGATTTTTAACAAGATAAAATAAATGTAATGCCATAGTCATTCGCCTTTTGTGAACTGGCGGTCCTGCTTTTAACCATATGCTTCACTTTCTGATGTGAAAGCGCCTGTCCTTGAACGAACCTATAGGAGGGGTTTGGGAGCGAAGGGGTGTTTACTTTACGGGCGGGATAATCTAGCCACGTCGAACCCGTTTGACTTTTCCCTGTCATTGCGTTTGATTGTCGAAGTATTCGAAATGTCTTGAAAGTGATTTGTTTCCATTAAACGGCTAAATTTATTTATGTCGTCCCCGCGGTGAGGTACAGTTTCCTACCAACCTGCACAGCTGCGCCTCATCGTAAACTGCATTTGTTTCACTTATGTGTTGTATGAATGGGTCTTGCCTCCCTAGTTTATGATAAGCTGTCCCACAACTGAACGTCTAATACAGGGGCCAATCAGAATAGGCAATGTGTTAAATCGCTGGATGACGTCACGCATGTTTCAGGTTTCCAGTGGCGGTGGCGGTGGCCGTGACCGTGGGTGTTCCTGGAAAGCAAGTTCGAAAATACGTTTTAAAAAAGGGTTGGGTTCAGAGCTGAGTAGTGGAAATGCTATTGGTTTATTTCACTAATGAACGATTCATTTAGACGTCTCCCCCTAATTTTGCTGTTGCGAGCAGAAATGATCAAAGACAAATGTATTTGTGTGATTGTAGATTACGCGA
Organism: Anguilla anguilla; assembly: GCF_013347855.1. Taxonomy (NCBI): domain Eukaryota; kingdom Metazoa; phylum Chordata; class Actinopteri; order Anguilliformes; family Anguillidae; genus Anguilla; species Anguilla anguilla. The sequence goes on along the minus strand of NC_049202.1, from coordinate 66,893,659 downwards.
ACGTAAAGATAGCAATTATGGAGCTATATCATAGCTGACTAGCCAACTCAGCACAGTCCTTTCGTGCTTCTCTACCTGCTAAACGCTTAGTATTTTATGAATGTAAAACATCATGGTGTACTGTGCTCGTCAGTGTCTCTTCAGCTGTTTGACAATGAAAGGAGAAAGGCGACAGTTGGCAAAGCGACACGTGTGTGGGGTTGGATGAATGCACGCAAAGTCGATGCATTCTAGAATAAGTCATATCAATAACGGAAACGCTGCACATACCGTGTCGTTATACATTAACCAGTTTGCTCTGCAATTCGTACAGGCGCTGTTACATAGGTCGCTGTAAATAAGCACGCCTTACTCTTGTCAGTCAATTCATAAATGTCAGTAGGCTGCAGTACAGAGGTCATTATTTATTTATTTATTTATTTATTTATTTATTTATTTATTTATTTATTTATTTATTTAAGTCAGTGGCTACTTTTAAAAGTGCTTTTACAGTCGCCCACTTTCTGGCAGTAATGCGGTGCTGTCCTTTTGATGTTCATGGTAATTACTTTGAAGTTAATACAACATTTAGGTACAGAAACACTGATCGTCATTACCCAGATAAGAGCTGCATTGTTTTTACTTTGTGTAGCAACAACAACAAAACGGTGTATATCTCACCACTGTGAAAATATAAAAGTGTTATGTATTGTAATTGTAACCAACCCTTTCATGTTTTAAGATTGATATGGTGGTGGAACTGCTTATAGAAAGAAACTGTGAGGGAGGCTGTGATAGTGTAAAATTTCAAATTGTGATATTTTTAAATCATTACACTAACTTCACTTGTCAGCGATGAGCCTGTGGGTGCTCAAAGGCAGATTTGCAATAGTCTAGGTATGAATGAACACTATGTATGAATGGCAGCTGTGGACAGGGATGTCAAACAATCCACCAGATGCGTACGGCGCTATAACGTAATTCGGTCTTGTGAGGTCGAAATGGCGGTCACTCCAGTGTTCCATGTGCTGCAGAAGTGAGGATTGTTTAACTTGTCATAACCAATGGAGTGCTTTTGCACCGTAGATTATGTTGTATACACAGCATACATTTACTTTTATGCTGTGTATACAGTATAAATCATGATTGTCTCTCTGAAACATATACAGAGTAATCATGTCCACAATCATGTCTATGAACGTGCCCTCCATGAGTCTACCTCCTTGTCACTAGCTGGAATCTAGAACATAAGCACATATAATAACGGTGAATTTCCAACACATCACTGCAGTGGACTGATTTAAGGACAGGTTTCATATGGAATGATGCGTTCTTCTGTTATCCTTACACACAGAGGTGGGTAACCCGGCTTCAAAGAGTGAAAAGACTGACCGTGTATTTGCTCCACCAACATGCACTAAACCAGCTGATTACAGTAATTGGTTCTCCTATTGTGCTGAAGAGTTATGCTAATTAGAATCAGCTAGTTTAGTGCATGGTGGTGGAGCAAATACATGGTCAGTCTTTTTACTCTTTGAAGCCGGGTTACCCACCTCTGCTTACACATAGTGTACGTCCAATAGGAAAGTGTGCTTTCTCAACAGATAGTAGGAGTTTGAGGACTGTGGGTTTACCGTAACAGTTATTCAACCTTTAACAGTAACATCACAACATGAACAGCTCCCGTTCCGTATTTCCTGTCTCCGCTGTGGGGCTAATCGATAAAGCACACAGGGCCTGCGAAGGCGATAACGTCTGGGAATAACATGCTTGTTTGCGTTGCCACGTTCCTCCTTTTCTCTGTTAATATGTAAGCAAAATTGGACTCCCACCCGTGATAAGAGCCCCTGCTGCAAGAGTTTGTAAGTGGAGGCAGCTTGTTAAGTGCTTCTGGTGAGCCTTTTTTTGACAGCTTCTCGAGTGCAAAGTACCATAGAGTACAAATAAGTGAAATTATGTAAACAAAGCAGATGCCCCCCCCTCTTATGTAGGTCAAAACAGTAAACCCGTTGATCTGACAATGGCTTTATTTACAGTCCTGTCCTACAGGAATGAAGGAAAATGAGTGCGATTAATCTGAACCGCTACACAAGCATGCTCTCTGTGGGCCGGAGAGCTCAGCAGTAAAACAAAGCCTGTTTGGGTTGAGCGGTGGCGAGGGGGGTTGGGACCTGACCCGGCATAACTCATCCCACGGCAGCGAATGAATAAGCCGTTGAAAAATAAAAAAAGGGGGTGACGGAGGCCCGCCTGTGCGTCTGGTTTCGCTGCTCCTGGCGCGGTATATCTGTCGGCTCGTCTTGGCGCGGAAAGCACGCCTGCTTCCAGGAGCGAGCGGGGAGCGCTCCTAGGAAGACCCGGATACGAGGAAAGGCTTTTTCCAAGAACACGCTGTTGGCAGAGTGCCCCTGTTCAGCTCCGGGGCCGAGGCTCCGAGCTCTCTGCGCACGGCCGTGTTTTAATAGTAGGGGGCATCCGAGGGGAGCGTAAACGCACGGCTGTCCTGAACTTGGATGTCCCACATCTCCTTTTACAGTAGCTGGGAATTGCCGTGGCGTGCGTGCGGAGAATGTGCAGCGTATCCCAGCCGGGCCGTTTCTGTACAGAGTGCGAGGGTTGAAGCGACATAAATTGTAGTTAAATGCCTTCCTGTGTGGCAGCAGAGACACATTTTGACACTTTTAAGGAGTGCGCTTTCTGAACCCGGGCTACTTTCTTAAATCACCGGCCTTTGGAGGGGAATCTGAGGATTTGTCAAGTGTATTCAGAGAGGGCGTGCCATGACAAGCGAATGAATTGTCGCTAAATGAGTGACTGTGCTGATGAGGCAGCCATTGTGGCCAAAGAACAGGGGGATTTTGGATGTGAAGCCTGTGGTCACATGGTCTCTGTACCATGGGAACAAGACGGCAGCATTGTCAGGGCCATTATCTCATTAGAAAGACACAGTTGGGTCCTGTCTGTTCTCATTGCCATCTTTGAACAAGGCAAAAGTTAAACCAGATGGATTTTCAGCTATAAATCACATACCTCTAAATTAAGTCTTTCTGATTAAATAGTCATAATTCATAATTAGATTGAATTTTCTCCTGTTTGGCCAAGCTCACTGTTTATCTGTAATTAGAATTTCCATGGAGAGGCCATTAGACATTAGCTAAATTAATTGTGTTGTTTGCAACCCATGATGAAAAAATTGTGACAGCCCCGTTGAAAGTGAAATCTATTTTTACAGAGCCGTTTTGTCTCTGAAGATACACCAAAGGCAACTAGTCAAGTTGTTTTAACTCTCAGAATGACATATTGTGACATTATGGAAATTTCAATGACCCCTCCCTAGCCAAGGGCCTTACAGGGTTATGTTATATTTGCAGTATTGTGGGAACCGTGCTTAACTATTGGTACAGTATCAAGTTTTGAAAGTTCTGTAGTGTGTTGGTACAGCCCCATCGTCATGGTTTGTATCCCTGTTGGTCCCTTGTCATGCGGAATTCCTCTGGATCCAATCAGCAACTTGTGGGGTGACTATAGAACTCCTCCTCGTAAAGAAACAGTTGGCCTATTTATGTCTTCCATGTCCTGAAGGTGAAACATAATTACAAAATAGAAGGAATGGAATTCTTTTAATGACAGAGGATTTGTGGTTACTCACTGCTTGGGGATCCCGCTCGGGTGTGGAATTTCAAGCAATCCCACCTCTCGGTTTGTGGAGCTCCAAGCATGTGCAGAAGATTATTTGGTCACGGGGAAGCTTTTAGTTACATTTTCTAGCTCCTAATTTTACTTGGACGCTCACAATTGCACAAGCCTCGTCACTGGCTCTGTCCCCAAAACTCTTTGACAAACCAGTTTTGTGTGTTGGTTTTTTTTACCCACTAATATTTACTCACCACAGAGATTTGCCAGCTAATGAATTTGTATATTATAAATGGTGACCTGTAATGTTTGAACAGTGTCAGGAAGATCTCTTATGAACAACCTTTGCAGGTGTCAAAGAGACATTTCAGACAGATCCGCCCCAACTAACAACAGAAAGTATCAATGGGGAAGGAAGAATGTTGCAAAGCAGATGTCTCCTGTCCAATCCTCATCCTTAGCCTGAGGCATAACTGCTACTCTCACTATCTCATGATCTTGGTCTGTGACACACAAATGAACACTTCTGGATGCCAGATTTATCTTCTACACACACACTGCTGTGTGATAATCATTTTTATTTTACATTTATTAAACCAGGAAGGTCACACAGAATTTTTTTTCCTCTCTTTTACATTTTGTCATAATCGGTGTATTGTTGGTGCATTTGTTAGTGTTGATAACATAAAATGTCAACTCACTGACCGTTCTGTGAGTTGCATTCCGTGTAAAATGTGACATCAGTTGACTCTGCCAATCCACAAGCCAGAGGAAAAAAGCAGTTGAGAGCTCAGAACCATCTGGGTGCATCTGTCGTTTTGTAACCGCGGTTCCTAATCGTGTGTGGGATGTCCCGACGCAGATGCGTCATCCTGCAGGTTGAGGCAGTTCCAGTGCGGGAACGGGAAGTGCATCACGTCGAGCTGGGTGTGCGACGATGCCGACGACTGCGGCGACGGCACTGACGAGCTGCCCGCCACGTGCTGTGAGTACCGATGCCTGAGGCCCTCGCCGTTCTGAAGTCCCAAACCGCCACGCGTACTTGAGGAAATGGCAGAAGGAGGCAGTCGACGGCACTTTTAATTGGTTACCTCTGCAAGCACAGATCGGAGCCACTGTTTAAGATCTGAACAGGGGCTCAGATCGTTGATCTTAAGATCAGAGATCTTTTTTTGTTGTTGTCTCCAGTTACTGAGGAGTTGGGTGCTAACAGGCAGCTTCCCTCGCCCTGTTTGTGTTTCCTCAGTGGCTAGGACCTGCAGGCCCACGGAGTTCAGCTGCGGAGGCCGGCTGAACCGCTGCGTGCCCAACGGCTGGCGCTGTGACGGCAAGCCCGACTGCGAGAACGGGGCGGACGAGGAGAGCTGCGGTGAGCCACACCCTCCACCTGACCCACTCTCCACCCGACCTCTACCTTACCTACCCTCTACCCAACCTATACCTTAACTACAGTCAATACTACATGCCATCCACCCAACGTATACCTAGACCTCTATCCTACATGCCATCCACCCAGCCTCTACCTACCCTCTATCCTGCCAACCATCCACCCAACCTCTGCCTATCCTCTATCATACCTACCATCCACCCAACCTCTACCTACCTACTATCATACCTACCATCCACCCAACCTCTACCTACCTACTATCATACCTACCATCCACCCAACCTCTACATACCCTCTATCCTACCTACCATCAACTCAACCTCTGCCTATCCTCTATCCTACCTACCATCCACCCAACCTCTACCTACCCTCTATCCTACCTACCATCAACTCAACCTCTGCCTATCCTCTATCCTACCTACCATCCACCCAACCTCTACCTACCCTCTATCCTACCTACCATCCACCCAACCTCTACCTACCTACTATCATACCTACCATCCACCCAACCTCTGCCTATCTTTTATCCTACCTACCATTCACCCAAGATATACATAGACTTCTATCCTACATACCATTCACCCAACCTCTACCTACCCACTACCTAGCCTACCATCCACGCAACCTCTGCTATCCTCTATCCTACCTACCATCCACCCAACCTATACCTTACCTACCCTCAATCCTGTGCCCTCCACCCAAACTCTACATTACCTACCCTCTATCATACCTCCCAACCACTCACTCTATTCTACCACCCGCCCACCCTCCCTCTATCTCAACCTTACTCATCTTCCAGCATTCAGCATCCATTCACCCTCCACCTTACCCACTATTCATCCATCTTCCACCTGTTGTATCCTCCACCCACCCTCCACCTTCTCTACCTTCAAACTTACGTCTGCAGCCATGTGTAATTCCCTGGGTACATGCACCCATTGGGGCTTCATTCTCCATCTCCCGCTCACTGTCTTCCAGAGCCCAAGAAGTGCACAGACGATGAGTTCCTGTGTAAGAACGGGCAGTGCGTGTCCCTCTCCTTCGTGTGTGACGACGAAGCTGACTGCCTGGACGGCAGCGATGAGGACTCTTGCCCCGCCTCCACCTGCAGCTCCACGTCCTTCCGGTGCAACAACTCGCAGTGCGTGCCGCGCCTGTGGGCCTGCGACGGAGACATCGACTGTTCGGACGGCTCGGACGAGTGGCCGCAGAACTGCCAGGGAAAAGCCCCGCCCACCCGCACCAGGGTCTGCTCCCCGCAGGAGTTTCACTGTGGCAGCGGGGAGTGCATCCACGCCAGCTGGCAGTGTGACGGAGGGGAGGACTGCAATGACCACTCCGATGAGGCCAACTGCAGTGAGTACCGGAGGTCACTTCCTGTCAGAGCCTTTTAAACCCTGGAAACCCTTGTGCGGGTTGTGTCTCTCGCTCTCCCTCTCTCTTGCTCTTTTCCTCTCTCTTGCTCTCTCTCCCTCTCTCTCCCCCCCCAAATTTGTTTGTTTTAAAGGCATTCCAAGCATACGTGTACATTTATGTTGCTATGTACATCAATCAGTGTCTAACTCTCTCTCTCCCGCCTTGCTGGTTTTAGGCTACCCCACTTGCCGCCCGGACGAGTTCCAGTGTAGCGATGGCACCTGTATCCATGGCAGCCGACAGTGTGACCTCATGCACGACTGCAGGGACTTGAGCGACGAGCTGGGCTGTGCCCTAGGTGAGACCCGCTGATTTCATCTGTTGATCCGCCTCATCTTCCTCCTCTGTGCCCTCCCTCCCTCACTCTCCCCTCTTCTTCCTTTCCCCCCCCCCCCGCGTGCAGCGAGAGTGTGCGAGGGCCCCACTCGGTTCAAGTGCCGCAACGGAGAGTGCATCACCATGGACCAGGTGTGCAACAGGAGGCGTGACTGCAGAGACTGGTCCGACGAGCCCCTCAAAGACTGCGGTGAGAGGAGCCCCAGTCCCTCCACAGACCCCTGGGGAAAACAACACTGCATGTGGAAAATAACACTGAGCCAGCAAAAATCAGTCAGGAAAATATAACCTATTTCCCTAAAGGCCTGAAGTGAGTGGCACAGTTTTGGTAGTGTAGCGGTGTGGAATGTTGAGTCATTAGCCTTATACTGTAATAAAAAATGGATGTTAAGGATAGTGATTGTGAGCTGGCTTTGCTTGTCTGTCTGCAGCTACCAACGAGTGCCTGGTCAATAATGGTGGCTGCTCTCATATCTGTAAGGACCTGAAGATTGGCTTTGAGTGTCTTTGTCCTGCTGGCTTCAACCTGGTGGACAATAAACGATGTGAAGGTGAGGTCTCTAAGCAACAGTACAAAGACTAGCTGATCGAGGCATGGGACAGAGATCTCTTCTGTCAATCATTTGATATATTTTACGACATTAACTTAAACAGGAACATTAACTTAAACAGTTAGCTGACTTATTTGTATACCGCAGAAAGATTGCCATAAAATGTGATACTGAACGTTACATACAATGAGCAGTGTCCCTGGCATACCTTCCTGCTTAGCCTATCCACAGTGCCTTACACAACTAAATAGCTTTTACTTGTCATCCCTTCATATGGTTGCAGCCTACTGAGTTTCTCAGCAGTTGCACTGCTGTCACCCCCGTCTCTGGTGTCGCGTCCACAGTCACAGGGATCTTATCGTTACCTGTGTCTGGGGTTTGTTCCCCGCAGACATTGACGAATGTGCTGATCCGGAAGCCTGCAGCCAGATCTGCGTCAACCTGGAGGGCAGCTACAAGTGCATCTGTGGAGATGGCTACCAGCTGGACCCCATGACCAAAGCCTGCAAGCTGATAGATGGTATGTGTGGGGCGGGGCACGTGTGGCCCTCGCAGATGTCCTGCTGGCTGAGGCATAGGGGTAGAGAGGCAGGGTGGCTGAGTCGCTCAAGTGCTGCTGATCTCTGTGTCTCACAAAGCAGTAAGAAGAGTAACTCTCTGTTCCGCAGAATCTGCCAAGCAGTTCAACCGCAGCCTGTCCTCCATCAGATCTCCAGATCTTTTCTTTTATATGAAATCCTAGCAGTGATTGAGGTCAAACGTTTCCACGCTTTGCTCCGTCTCGCTCTGTCTCAAGTGCCCATCGTCTTTTTGTCTCTCCTGTCTTTCAGTGGACGTCCCTTACCTCTTCTTCACCAACCGCCACGAGGTGAGGAGGATGACCCTGGACCGCAGGGAGTACACGCGCTTCATCCAGCGCCTGAAGAACGTGGTAGCTCTGGACATGGACATCCCCACAAACAAGGTCTACTGGTCTGACCTGACACAGAAGAAGATCTATAGGTGAGAGGGCATGTATGTGTGTGTATGTGTCTGTCTGTGTGTGTGTGTGTGTGTGTGTGTGCGTTTGCGTGCGTGTGCATGTGTGTATATTCCCTGAAGTTAACCCTGCGCTTCCCTCACCTCAGCACCCACATGGACACGGCCAACGACCCCTCCTTCCACAACACCATAATTGACACCGACGTCGGAGCGGCAGAGGGCATAGCTGTCGACTGGATCCACGGCAACATCTACTGGACGGACAGCATATTCGGCACCATCTCTGTGGCGAGCTCGGACGGAACGCGCCGCAAGACGCTTGTCAAGCAGGGCCTGGCCAAGCCCCGTGCCATCGTGGTGGACCCAGAGCACAAGTGAGTACAAGTGACACACCGGCACGAAGACAGGAATGCAAGTCAAGAAAATCACATGAACAGCAGTAAATGAGTGTTTGGCTTCGACAGTTAAGGAAATGCTGTTGCTGTTGAGGACAGCCTCCATTGTTCCTTGACAATTACTTGAGTGCTAAGTGCCGGAGTTGCTCTTTGAGGGTTTACCTGATGACCAGTGTGCTTCACTGTCTTCTGTTCTTTCCACAGCTTCATGTACTGGACTGACTGGGGCGACCCTGCCAAGATTGAGAAGGGAGGGCTGAATGGAGCTGACCGCACCCCACTGGTGACGGACAACATCGTGTGGCCTAACGGCATCACCTTGGGTATGCGGCTACAATCATCTGTGCTAAGGCCCCTCACTGCTGGAATATGAGTATAAACACACACTGCGATATCAGTGAGACTGTGTGTTTCTTTTAAGCAGAAAAGATATGGATTCTTGGCAACTGATATTATAATATACAAGCCAGTGATGGAACGAGAGTGGAAAACAAAGACTATCTACTTCAACCCTGTGTAGTTAGGTTGGTTATAATGACTTACATCAAAGCCAGGTTCACTGCTCTATCTTGAATGATAAAAATCAATTAAAACTATTGATAGTGTTTTGTTGTGGTTCACCCCTGTGTTATTGCACAATTAAAGAGAACACCCACTCTAGATAGTTGTAGTTGTAGTTGTACAGGCCTAGTTTTATGAATGGGTGTGGAACAGTGTGACATTGACCTGCTCTCCCCCCATTCAGACATGATTAGCCAGCGGTTGTACTGGGTGGATTCCAAAATGCACACCCTCTCCAGCATTGGCGTTCAGGGGGAGGCCCGACACACGCTCATCTTCGACGAGCACAAGCTGGCGCACCCCCTCTCTCTTACCGTCTTCGAGGTGAGCGCAATTAGTCAGTCAGCTAGTCGGTCAATCGGCTAGTCGGTCAGTCTGTCAATCAATCAGTCAGCCAACCGGTCAGTCAGTCAGTAGGCCAGCCAGTCAGTAAGTTAGTCAGTCAGTCCATCAATCAGTCAGCCAGCCAGGCAGCCAGTTGCTTATGTGGGGGATAGAATGCTGGGAGATCCAGGCTTTCAGTGGCTTGAGTGAAGTGACAGAGATTTATGCTGGCAGGTGGAATTTGGGTCAGAGCACCCCCAAAGGCCCCCAGAGGCAGGAAGTGCCCCCCTGCCCTGACCGTAGAGGCTTTGAGGGGCTGAGGAGTTTAAATTCCTGTGTGCTGCTCCACTAATTGGTTTCAACTGTACTGGAGCTGTGGCTGTGTTTGCTCTAATCTGTGGCTTAGGGGCTGTGTACCCAGGGGCTGAACCTCCTGACTGCGCTGTTTGTTTTGAGGAGGGATTCACATATTTTTGTTATTCCTGTTACCCTTTGTGACGTGACCACTTCGACTTTTCAAAGGATACGGTGTTCTGGACAGACATTGGCAACAGCGCGATCCTCAGTGCTAATCGTCTGACAGGAAGTGACATCTCTGCATTGGTGGAGAACCTGGCATCCCCCGAGGATATTGTCCTGTACCACAACCACAAACAGCCTGCGGGTACGGAGCGCTGGACAGTTTCCACTACTGTTTGCAGACCAATGTCCATATATTGCAATTATTCAGCCACACAGATAAAGTGGACTAAACAAACTGTATCCGAACACATGACGAGGCATTGAGTAATGACGGTATTAAACCAATGGAACTGAATGCTTTTGGTAGATGAAGACTAGTGCTAACCTCCCCGATCTTTTATTTCAGGCAAGAACTGGTGCAAGGAGAGCAAGCTGGTCAACGGCGGCTGTGAGTTCCTGTGCCTTCCTGCCCCTCAGATCAACGCACACTCGCCCAAGTACACCTGTGCCTGTCCAGATCACCTGACGCTGGGCCCAGACATGAGGAAATGTGTTCCAGGTAGATACCTCCCCCACTGACCCTGTCCAAGGACACTCTGCTCTGAGCTTTGTCTCCCATTTCTACACAACACACACACACACACGCACACACACCACACACACGGGCGCACACGCACACACATCACACACACGCGCACGCACACACACCACACACATGCACACGCACACACACACACGCACACACACCACACACACGTGCGCACGCACACACGTGCGCACACACACCCACCCACGCGCACACACACACTCTCTCTCTCTCTCTCTCTGGTACATCAGGAAGACTGACACTGTCTTGACACTGTCCCCTTTCTAAATAGCTGTTGAAACCCCAGTGACTCCCGCTAAGCCCGATGCCCCGGCCACCACCCCCAAAGCACCAGTCAAGACCACGCCCAGAGCCCCAGCCAAGACCACACCCAAGACCCCAGCCAAGACCACACCCAGAACCCCAGCCGAGACCACACCCAGAACCCCAGCCAAGACCACCCCCAGAACCCCAGCCGAGACCACACCCAAGACCCCAGCCAAGACCACGCCCAACACACCAGCCAAGCCCACGCCCAACACACCAGCCAAGACCACACCCAAGCTACCAGACCGTGTCCCCACTACCACTGGCACCACTGCTGCCCCCACCACCACCCCTGCTGCACCCATGCCTCGCACTTATCCTGCCAACCCAGACACAACCCAGGTCACCCCACACCAAGGTACAAGCAGCCCCACTTTTTCACCACAAAAAAGAAACCTTTATTGTCACTCCTTTTCATGTGATCTCATGTCAGACATGCTGAACTGCTTTTGCTGGTCTTAGATACGTACATGAAGTGCTGCACATATGTCATATAATTTCTTTTTTATAATTCGTTTAGAGCTGGACTCACGTCAGTATGTTTGGCTCATGTTGAATACTGTTTTTTTACTAAAGCATAAATTATTTCTTGTGTTTCTTTTTTGAAGACAACCTGCACGATATTCCAGCCCAGTCTTCCCACACCACTCTGTACATTCTTCTGCCCATCGGTGAGTCATGGTGAATTATTCTCTAAATAAATGCACTGTACTGTCCACACTGTGTGCGAATTTGGCGTTCCTGTGCATGTGGGTAGATAATGAGTGTAGATTTACGAGTGACCTATGACCTTGCACCATGTGACTGATCATGTGCCGGCGGTCCCTCCCCATGCAGCTGCCCTGTGTCTGGTGGCCATTGGAGCTGTGCTGCTGTGGAGGCACTGGAAGCTGAAGAACACCGTCAGCATCAATTTTGTCAACCCTGTTTACCAGAAGACCACGGAGGACGAGGTGCACATCCGCAGGAACAACAGCCAGGAGGGCTATATCTACCCATCGGTGAGCCGCCGCTCTTGAGTTACCGGTGTGGGGGCGTCCTCGATAAAGACGCATGCCTGTGCAAGCTGGTACTGTGCTCTGGTGCCACAGCTCTTAACTCTCTCTCTCTCTCTCTCTCTCTCTCTCTCTCCCTCTCTCTTCTTCAGAGACAGATGGTTAGTCTGGATGAAGACATGCCATGACCTATCCTGAGAGAGACGGATAAAACAGATGAGAGAAAAACAAAATGGCGGGAGGATCGAGGTCGTGTTTTATGAGCTGTTTGTAGGGCCTTCTTATTCCACCTCATTTTGGGCTAGAAACTCAGATCCCTGCTTTTGTCATGTGACCTCTAAAATGGGAACCCACCAGAAGCCAAAAACCCATCTCCTGTAAAACAGAGAACAGCACCAGAAGAATATCAAAGTGGCACACCAGGACCAGAGGGCGGGCATCCACGTCTACTCTAACCTCCAATTCCCAAATCCACATTAGTGAGTTCAGAGGACTGCAAGCCAAAGACCAAGAAAACCACCCCTGTTTTCTTGCACCTCCGATGAGTATCTGGCAAAAGCAGGACTATCACAGAGCAGGACTATCACAGTCCACCTGTACTTGACGTTAGAATGCTGAACACTGTCAGCATTTCAATCATGGGTCATACTTGCAATGTGTTACTTTAACATTGACCTTTTCAGGCTAGTTTTTTTTAAATACCTGATTACAAATGGTGGATTTATTTTCATTATGTCGAATATTGTTAATATTGTGAGGTTGTAAATTATGTTTTTTTTTTGTTCTCTCACAGTAATTTGTCATATATTTCTAGGTTTTGTACATAGAATTTCTTGCACTATTTTTGGGATTTTGTGTTTAAAAAAGAACGTATTTTAGTGCTATACCCAGACATGTACTAATGAAAAATGATTGCACCGAATGAAAATGACTTGATAGTGAATGTAATAACCAGTATGTGAATATCGTGTTATAAAGAGAGCCAGCCGGTCACAGTTCGACGATGTCATCACTAACCCCTTATCGTCCACTTTGATACTGTGGCCTGTGCCAGAGGGCCTACTGCCCTTGGCAAGAGACCCAATGTTTATGTTTCGGTTATATATTAAGATATAGCAATTTGCGCAGATAAGATCTGCAGAATGATATGCAAAAGCCTTAAGAACAGAAGCCTCATTGCTTGTGAGTGTCACAAGGAAGTCATTTGATCTCAGGGATCAGGAACTCAAGCTGTCTCATTTCCGATCTCATTTCGTTTTTTCCTTCATTTCGTTTTCATCCGTCAGTCCCGGAAAGCAAACGCAAAGAGCTAAGAGTGACAGTGCGGCAGGCAACAGCGGGGCTGGTGCGCGCACCGTCAGACTGTCCGTCCACAAGTCCGCACATTCGGGTGACCCGAAGAGCACAAGGTGAAACTTGGTGCGCGTCCTTAATCACATATTTACAGAGCACGAGATTCATCCACTGCTCTTCTCTTAGAAACACTGCTCGTATTTCAATGTCGTCTTACGCGTTAGTGCATCTCAGGTATAGCACATGGTATAGTCTGGTATAGTAGACTCTAAACATTTCTATTGAAAATTCTCCTTTCCACCATCATTGTGGTCGTCCTCACAACAGAGTATAAAAAATAATGAATGAATGAATGAACTGAAAAGAGAGTTTCAAAATGGCTGATAAATGATAGTTGGGAAAGTGACATTCAGTGACATTTAACTTTTTTTTTCTTCTTTTTTTTGCGAATGTGTAAATTTTGTACATAAGTAACATTGTAAATACCACTCCTTCCTCCACTCTTTGGTTCCGTGGCCAAATCAGGCCTGTGCATTTTAAACTGCAGTTGTACATAAATCACAAACTCATTTATTTATTTCAAAATGTACACACCTTAAACAAATTTACAAAATACTGTTTTTGTCTCCAATTCACTTCTTTTTAGAATGTGCCCGACTTATCTGACCAGTTACCCTAAAATCCATGTCGTACATTCTAGTAATCAGGATTACGTTTGATATCTTTGCTGAGATGTCAGAATCCATCACCTCAGAGTACATAATTCCTCATTCTAGCGGTATTCTTTCATTTTATGTCCAATTTTCGTGTAAATTACGTCTGAGATATGTACTGTATATTAATAGCATAAACTTCGAAACTGCTCATGGAGAGCGGCTGTTCTCGGGCCAAGATTCCTGTTGTTGGTCTAATGCCTTAAGGTCTGGATTCTCAGTATAAAAAGGGCAGATCTAAGCAGATGTACTGTACTTAGAATTTAGCTATTTCTGCGAACACTTTTGTCCCCAGCAACTCACAAAAATGCATTCCGCGTGGTAAGCAAGCTCAGTGAGAGACGGGTACCGTCACACATATCTGTCGCTGTCAAGGTGCATGCCTCCAGACCTGTAGGGTGAAGGGAGAGAAGAACTAGTTGATTGTTTTTCGTTGCATTTTTAAAAAAAATCCTCATTTCAATTTCACTATTAATGGCTTTGTTAATATTTCTGATTCCTTGTGCATTCAAATAAAAACAAAAACACACTATTTCCTCATTGCATCCTGTGTGCTTGAATCTGTAGGCTTCGTGTAGCATGGCTGCGTTAAAAGAGATTGTATAATTCTGCTATTACTGCATTCCTATGAGGATGAAGCTAAAGCATCAGTTTCCACCGTGCAATCTGTCACAGTTACCTCATGGTGATGTTTCACATATGCAAAATACCTTTTAATTTCTGTTAGGTTGATGGACAAACAAATTCAAATCCAAAATATGTTCTGGACACCTGGTACCTCATGCACATATGGTGGCTCCCTGGCTGTACACAGTTGTATCAAACTGTCTGTGTTTGTTTTCTTCCCGTTTCTCTTTTTTCATAAAGATGGTTGAATTTTGAATTGTAAAGGATGTGGCCTCCCTTCCTGTCCTTTCCTTCCTTGTTTTTGTTGGAAAAGAAGAGCCGGGCTGGTTACAAGTTAGAAAAAGAGCAACATGTTATATTTATGTCTGTTCATCTTTCAGACTGCTTTCCTACTTTCTGCTTCCAGGAGTTTCAGTGGTAAATACACACACACACACACACACACACACACACACACACACACAGATGATGCTGTAGAAACCACAAAATATACATATTTACTGACGCTGAACATGTGTTGGCAAAATGGAAAAAGCGCTCTGCATCTTATAAATTTGTACATAGCCTTTGAGTGAGGCCAACCATATTGAGCTTGCGTGCCTCATTTATTTACCATGGATGATTCTGTTGCATTTTTCCACACACAGCTCCATTTATTGTAAGTACTGAGAGCACACTGGAAGTTAAAGAGAAGGAATTAGTGAGTAAATGCCTCTCTCCTTGGCACTTGAGCTGTTTAAGGGAGGAGGTGGTGGGTTTGTGATTATTCAGTAGCTGTTTTTTATTTGCATGGTATGCACTTTTTCAAATGAATTTAATTGAATGTCCAAAATTCTGCCAATATAGCTTTTTAAGTGGTACCATAGCATCCCCACTTTAAAACATATTTGTATTATTTTTTAATTTGATAATACATGTTTTAACTCGGTTTAATTCAAAATCGTGGGAAATATTTTATTATTATTCAAGTATTATTAGGTACACAGACACATAACAAGCCCAGTCTGCGCAAAAACAGACATATTTGTGTTGTCATAAGAAGTCATGTTTTGGGAAGTGAACAATTTAGTATCATGCCCACATGAGATTGCGTCATTTTTAAAACACAGCCAAGATAAAAAATTAGAATTTCAGCATTTCCACATTTAGACCACTTGCTCCAGATTTCTGTTTTAGCACATGGTCATGCTATTCTGACTATCTAGTACTTCAATTTGTATTCATATGGTGCTGTTTCCAGGAGGGGTGTGGCACAATTTGAAAAGTGACATTTTAAAGTCAAATCAATTCACAGTAGATTTGTGGCTGCATACCCATTAAATGATAATGATAATTACTATAAGGTAAGGCAAGTAATTAGTAACTGTACTTTATTAGATTATTGGCTTTTAACATCGACTGAAAAAAAAGAGAAGTTTAATGTGAATATGATGAATAGAAAGTGTTCACATAATGACAGAGTAAAACCCTTTCCTGCCATTTCAGAAGAGGCCTCATAGCTTCCACGCAGAAAAATGCTAAATTATCCAGCTAGATGGCTCAATTGCAGGCACACCCAAAACCAGCATCCTCATGCGGGCTGTTCTCTTCTCCTTCATAATTCAGACTAATAACAGTCCAGATATGACGCCAACATTACCTCAGAAACAGCTTTCTGGTTTACACAACACAAAGAGTTCAAAACCAGACAGCATCAAAAGAAGATTACAGGTGTCACTCATGTCCCTTGGCATTATATCTCTGGATTACCAAAAAAAAAGGTAAAATATCAGAATAAGAAGAAGCCCTTCAATGTACTAGTTGATGTAATTTCAAATTAAACACAATGGCTTATAAATGCTTCTAAAAGTAACAATTTAACTATATTTATATTTGATGTGTCCATACTGCCAAAAGACTGAGAGGGGGAAGGGACGAAACAGAAGAATGTAGAATGACTTTAGGAGTCTAGCTTCAGAGCCCAAGATTAGCTGAAGCCTACCAGCTGCTATCAGAGATCAGAATGCTTAGCATTATGGGCTCGCGGTGGGGAATTATACTTTTCATTGCTGCTTTGCAGTCACTGTTGTCCAGGACAACGGCTTGCATACTGGCAGTGGTATGGTTAAATCTACAACCACGTGGTTGACAGACCTCTTGCCTTCTGGGAAGATGCTTCCGTATAGATGCTAAATTTACCTGTGGAGTGCACACTGAATAAAGGGGTTACACTGAAAATGACGTGTGTTCTGCAACTGGCACCATGCTATATTAAGTAAAATAAGCTGACATGATAGTTTCAGTGTTTATTATCTCGTTTTGAGCGCAATGTTTTTGTCGTGCGTCTTGTGTGGGCACACCAAATCAAACTTGTGCGACACATTTTTTTTTCTTTTCTTTTGAAAACACAAGAAATCCTCTTCCCTGAACACTATACGTACCTGACACCTCAGACCAGCTTCTACAGTACATCTGGATGTTCCCGTTCACTATGTCTGACGGTAATAATGGATGAATAACAAAGCAATACATCAAAGTGGGAGAAAGGGTGGCGAGATGTACTAAAGAGCACCTCCAATGAGAAGAGAGGATGGGTCAAGACCGGAGACAAACCGCGGACAGAACGCGATTGCATCACTTTACATTTGCTTTGCATTGCCGCCATTCTTCTGGCACGTGTCCTCGCAGGTGAAAAACAAAAAGAGAGAGGGAACAGAAACACAGGGGGGGGCCTGAGGTAGCCCCTCGGAGACGGGCCGAGAGGCACACATCCGCACCGCGCTGTTTTGCCGGCGCAGCCTCCGCGGCCCCACGCCCTCCCCTCCCCCCCCCTCCCCCCCCTCGGCTCCTCTCGCCCCAGGGCTCCCAGGCAAAGTTCAGGGCCATTGCTGCTCGGGCAGAGGGAGGGTCAGCGGCAGGCCAATCACAGAGCCGCTGGAGCTTTTACATACCAGCTCCTGCTGGTGTGCAGTTCTTCCCATTCCAAGGTTCTTTCTTTTTTTGAAGATACCGGCGTTAAGAAATGTGCGTTAGACGATACCTCATTCCACGCAGCACGTGTTCGGAGACGTTCACGAATTCAGGATGAGTGATTGTACAATCGAAGCTGTGCGTGAGCGCGCAGGGACGCTTAAAATATTGCACACATACGTGGAATAATGACTAAGGGAAAACCAAAACATATAATTCTTTATGAATTAGCGGAGAATATAAATGATGGGACTCTAGGGACCGCATAAAGGAGGACCCCTTAGCAATAAGGAAACTCAGCGCTGTTATTTGCCGGATCCTCACTGCATCAGCATGGTGCTGTGTCAGGAGGAGGTGGGCATTCGGAGTCTTTGTTTACACACCAGCATGGGCTGACTGTGGGCCATGTTTGCAGTGCTCATTCCCAGATCATCATGCTTTTTCAAAATCTGGGGTCACGGCTTTGATGTGCTGTTATTCCAGCTATAACTTCCCAGCGTGACTGCACCCTTGTGCAGGGTACGTACCTCTGGAAATTTACTGCCAGGTACATGTGTTGAATGTGTAGAATGTGTGTTACACGTGTAATGCGTGTTGTTCTGGATAAGAACCAGGACAGAGTATGTCATGGCCAGAATGTACGCATAGGAGGAGATTAAGGGTGGGGGGGGGGGTGGCGGGAGATTTGATCACAAATCTCACCCCTGTTCCCCAGTAGCTAATCTCTCATCCTCCGTTTGCGCAATCGACCCCCTCCCCGGACCCACCCACCCACCCCACCCCAGTCCTTGATGACCCAATGTACTAAAACATCAAACTCAACCCATGACTATATGTTAGTTTCATCTGTTTTAATTGTATCGTCTTTTTTTGGTTTTTACATTTGTGTTGTCTTCTGTGGTTATTTGTTTATCATGTTCTGGACAGCTGAGTGCCTATAAAAGAAACTATATCAGTCCCAGAAAATCTTGTGTGTTAACTCAGGCATGTTGTCTTCAGACTCACTGAAAACCATGAGTTCCAGCTGCCACTGCATTGTCTCTCCATTCTGTTCCACACAGAAAGCAGTTTGCCAGGAGAACGACTCCTCATGACATGACTGAAGACCTAAAAAAAGTAATTACTGTTTTAAGCCATTCTGCCAAGACGTGCCGTGCCATCAGTTTATAGTGTTCATAGTGTTGCGTGCTTGTAGTCGGATGCATATCAATCCAGTTTCTCAGAGAAGCGGTAATATTGGATGCATTCAGAGATAGTTTGAATGGTCTCCATAACCATATGTCTTCACGAAGATATCATCATTTAAACAGCTCATTATCAGTATCGGAGTTGACTTAAAAGTTGCTCAAGGTTTCCAGCCATTAACACCAGATAAGCCACAGCCATTACTCTTCTGCTTGGAGGTGAACTTGGATTGAACTGGAATGTCTGTTTCTTATTATCTTTCAATTTAGATATCGAACAAAATTTACTTCCAACAATTAAACACAACAGTGGTTTTAGACAGAGAGAGCTCCATACCTTGCAGTCAATCATTATTCATACCAGAAAACATGTGCTCATTTTATTATTATTATTTTTTGAAGTCAAGGTGTGGGGGCAATATTTAGATTTTATTTCATCCAAATTTACAAGTTACTCAACATTTTCCGACCTTTCTAATAATGATACTTTCATAACCAATAAATTTGTTTTATTTGAGCGGATATAATTCAGCTCAGGTAATCGGGGGCTAAAGTATGAAATTAATGTATGTGAAGTAATTTTGACGGGGATGTAATTCCACAAGTGATGTTGAAAAATGAAAACATACTAGTTGAGCATACTAAATAAGGGACCTTCTGACCTTTTGGTGTTTGAGAACTCAACATTTTGGACTTCCATCAGTCCACCAAAAACCTACAGTATGAAAGCAACCACGGTGCATGTTATTCGGAATGCCAAACTGTTCCAAAGGACAGCAAACAAAATTGGGAATTCACAATTTTCCAGCCAGTGGAAATACAGTTTAGTTTTGCGTTGGGATTTGAATCGTGTGCTTACTGTAGCGGTCTACTCGCCAACATCATGCCTCTGGCTTCAAGTGAGCCAAAGGTGAGTTTGTTGTCAATCATGGCCTCACCATCTTAACATATAGAATGTCTCATGCACATGTACCCCCACTCCCCCCCCCCCCCCAAAATAAAATCTAAAAGTCTGGAATGCAGACACTACCCACTAAATGATTTAACAGGGATCAGGTGCTGTGTGATTTATAAAGTGGGTCACCATAACAACAGTGGGAGAAAAAAAAACTACCGCTGGCTATATTCCTCCAGACTTCCCTTGACCAAGCCATACATGACCGATGAGGAGATAACTGAGGGTTTCTTATGTCATTCATCCACCGTAACCAACGAACAGCGGGTCACTCGCCCTTTCCCAGAGCGACGAAGAAGCTGGAACACGAAACAAAAAACTACATTTGCAATGAACGTCGTCAGACTTCTGAAAGCCGCGGCAGCACAGGCGCAGACAGTTATTCTCGGGGTTCTGTGTAGCCGAGCTTTCCAGATGTGCGCTTTTACTCTGTGCGCTTTTACTCACGGCCAAAGCCATATGTGGAGGCCATCTCCTCTGTATTACGCTTTTAAATCTCGGGTCAGCTCTGCATGGGGAAACAATTGGGCCATGGGTTAGAGATGGCCAAGGCTTATGCTGATGTGTACATATCCTTGCCGTTTCCTGGAGCTTTAACGCGAGAAACTGATTCGCTCTTCAGGGTAAGGTTTTGTACGAAATACCGGTGTGCTGGCAAGCAGCTATATGCTTATGTACAAGACGTACGACGGATTACACCGTACATCACATAGAAAATAACAGTCATCAGCTCCTTACTCCCAGAAAAATAAACCAAACCCAAACATGAAATGATGGATGGGGGAGTCACTGTCATTAGGTCCTCCCCAAGCGTCATGTAATAGACAGGGTTAAGGTGCAGTGTTAATCTTTGAGGTTTTGGCGTGTGGTCAGAGTAGTAAAACCTGAAAGGCCGTCGTATGTGGGCGGATGTACATTCAGTAGCGCGGCTTTTTCCTAGAATGCGCCATGGGGAAAAGGGGGAGGTGAACTTGGCGGAGGTCGATGCACTGGCCGTAGTCCTGCTTTGCGGTCGGCTGCTTGATGGTACTGCGGGGCTGTTATTGTTTGGCAGAGACTTCCGACGGATACCTGATGAGAACCAGATGAATACAGAAAATGGCTGAATAAAGGCCATGCATTGTGGGTAGGGCTGGAAAGGGGACTGCACCACAGACGTGGAGGGTGTCAAGAAATTGTGATAGTAGCCAAAAGAACATAAAAATAACAAGTGTTTTTTACACAAAAAGATGGGTCATAAAAATGCAATGGTCAAACTACAGATCGCTGTATAATGGAGAAGTTGGTTCATAGCTCAAGCTTTATAGTGCAGGCAAAGGACCAGAGCAGTAACATTGTACTGTACTATTACTGTGACTTTTATAGACTCACTACATTACATTACAGGCATTTAGCAGACGGTCTTATCCAGAGCGACTTACACAACTTATTTACATTGCATCCATTTAAACAGCTGGATGTATACTGAAACAATTCAGGTTAAGTACCTTGCTCAAGGGTACAACGGCAGTGTCCTATCCAGGAATCGAACCTATGACCTTTCGGTTACAAGCCCAGTTCCTTACCTACTGTGCTACACTGCCATCCATCCACTAAAATGAGCTTTGGTTGAACATCATGGGTATATCTGTCACCACCCTAAGCATAATGCGGGGGGGTGGGGGGGGGGGGGGGGGGGGGTGGAGTGGATCAGGGAGTACACTGCACACATTTGATGAATGCATCCTGCATTGGATGGACTGGGATTGGAGGAAGTGTGGGGTAATTTTGAGGAAATATCTCTGTCCTCAGTATAGTATTATCTTATACATACAGAATCTGTCACTTGAACATAATGTCTCTCAACACATTAAGATACTTGTTGAGTAACTATATTGTAACACATTTTGCTTTTTTTTCTGTGTCGTTTAATTACATTTCATCGTGAACAATACACGAGTCCCCAAAAAGCACTCAAACAGAAACACCAGCCGCTGAACGAAATCTGAATGTCTTATACCCGTTTTTTTTTTTTTTTTATGGTAACGTGTCACTGAGGGCGAAACAGAAATGCACAGACTGAATCCGAACAATGCCTGCTATGTTCATGCCAAACAGGCCATTCACATGTACCTCCTCAATCACTTTTTGTTAAAGCCTAGTGCTGCAGTTTCCCATTATAAAAAATGCGGCATCCGACCACACAGTATCACACATATACATTTCTGGAGTATTACCACGCTTCAGCATAACCACCATTATGACCTAGGGCTAGCTATCCACGCATATTAATGTGATCATTTAAAAAAATTAGGTTATCTGTGAGCTCCGGATAGCTGAAATTGCAGACTGGAGCATCACATGTATTTTACCAATGCAGGCCGGGGTCAACATTCTTGTATTGAAGTTTTTAATACCGGCATGTTTGTTTGTAGGCACTTTTCTTTGTGACAAAGCTCGTCATAACAAGTCTCTGGACCTCTGAGCAAATATTTTCGGATGGGGAGACTCCGCTGGAGGTTGATGGGGCTCGTCAATCTTCCGCGGTCAGAGTCAAGGTTAATTCTTCGCTCCTGCTGGCGGGAGTGCAGGTGCTGTGGCGAGAGGGACGCCGGGATGCGGACGCGGCTCACAGGGGCCATTCCGTCTGGCTGAACAGCGCCACCTGTCTTCCTCACCACTGTACGGCGCCCCCAAAGCAGAGTGCAGGAGATCACAGGGATTCTTCTCACTCGTTCGCCTTCTTGTGACGATCGTCCTGCCCTTTAAAGCAGTAAACTGGGGTCCGCGGCCAGCCCAGGAGACCCGTGGCATGTAGCCACGGGGTCCGTGAAAAATTTTAGGCTACATTGTTCTGATAGATTGAAAAATAATTAATTAAATATACATTATATTTATAGAATCATATAATCATTTATTATAATCATACATTGTGAAATACGTTTCTCTTAATTTGTGTTTGTCTTTGCACATAGCCTATACAGGAGTGTGAAAAATAGGCCTAATATGACATTGTTAGTATGTGAGGGGCTCCATGAAATATTTTCTCCCGTAAAAAGGGGTCCTTGATGAAAAAAAAGTTTGAGAACCCCTGTTTCAACGAACCAGAGGCTGAAAGGAGCTCCAGCAATTCCTTGGGTCTTTCAGCTGTGGAGTGAATTGCATCTCTGGCCTTGTAAATAAAAATAACTTGCCATACCCTTACCCTACTGTCACCTGTCACAGCAGTCCAGGTCATAACCATTAATAGACATTTCGTGTTGGGTGTCAGCCAAGAATTTTGTTACATTAAATGTCTTTGACTCTTTCCCGTGCTGTGTGGCCTTGGGTGCACTTGAAGCTCACCCAGATTTTTTGCGAAGATGATAACCACGTCAAAGCCTGTAGAAAGCACTTCCAAAGATGAGTTGGTAGAAGATGACATTTTTGTGTTAGCAGCTGACCTCCTGTCTGGTCAGAAAAGATACCAGAAAGTAGTCAGTGCTGAATGATTTACAAAGACAATGAGAACTAGGAATGTCTTCTACAAACGAGGAGCAGTTTTCCTCACGGGTGGTGTTGAATATTTCCACTTTATTCAAATAATATAGATGTCATCACATACCACATAGAATATAATGCTGAACACACCTGTATTTGTCAGTGTCTATATCTAGTTGTCTACTGTATGTACAATTCACACAGCATAGAATCCTTGCTATATCTTTAAATTGGTATAACAATATAATGTGACATTAGAACAGTGACAGCTGACCTCGAGGACACGCAGACTGATCATTTAAAATGAATGCCCTAAAAGGACACCATGCACATGAGAGATTCGTGCGTGTCACAATTGTTCTGCTCAAAAATGAATAACTTTGACAACATTATTCAAGCGAAAAAAGATCGCCCGTTCAAGACAACATAGTCAGGAGCGCCCCCTTGTGTGTGTCTCAAAAAAGACGGCGCATTGTAAGGTAAAAGTATAAGGGACCGGTATTCATTAAGTTGTTAAATGAAATCGTGAAATAAAAGTAATGTACGTCTTGAGCCAGGATAATTATCTAATAACGTTTAGAATGGTCTTCATATAATCTAACACGACATATTTTCTCACCAATGTACAGTTTTTCGTGCTGTATTTTATGCTATGGTGAAACACGATGCAAATGATCTGAACAAGCCAAGACGTTTTACGGACATTAAAGATAAATTCTACGTGAAATACTACAAGAAAACCAGCACAGAAGCGCAGTCTTGCTGTCCGTTCATACAAAGGGCTGACACACTGCACTCTTCAACGCCACCTCCAGACGGACCAAAATACACTATTGCATTGCTAACAAGGTTGTTTTCTTAATCTCTTGGATATAGCAGCTAGCTAGATCCAACACGTTTGCTCCATCCAGGTGAGTGCGCCGACTGTAAATGTTTCACCTGGAGGCCGGTGACGTCGACGCGCAACATCTCCGGAAAAAGGAAACTTGGGATCCATGATAATCTTACTCCAAATTCAGACAAGTTAATGGCTCCTCTTTCGATTTAACCACGTATTCATTCATGACTGGTGTTCGTTAAACCGTTGCTGCTTATGTTAAAAGCTGACTTGTTCAATTAATATCACCAATGTCTGCCTCCGCTGTGTTCGTGTTGGATCTGAAAGGAAAGGTAAGGAAAGTTCTCGTGCAATGTGAAGATGGTGACATAGATAGGGACAAAGGTTTCATATTTGTGTTATGCCGTCGCGCACTACTTCTGACCTCGAAAAGTAGTTGTAGTTTAATTTGTATGCTCCAAAGTTAGGTCTTTGTCAACGCAGCTACTATGCTGTCCGTCTTTAAACAAATTGTTCAACGTCATTTCCATTGATTTGTCAGCCATTGTCCGCAACCTGTTTCCGTAAACACTATGGAAACGCGATCCCACATTTGAAGCTTAAGTAAAGTCTAACTGGGCTCTTTATATTTAATGCCTTGTATAACATTGATAAGTGTCAGTCGTTTCATTTGTTGCAATATAATAATCGTGGGCGATTTTTTAAATTAAGGGGACCTCCCTGTAAAATTGACAGTTAGCATGTAATTCTGCATTATGTGCCATTGTCTTTTAAGGTAAAACACTTGATCTAAAAACTGGAGAGGACAAAATATGAGCCATATGAATAATGTTCCTTAGCAGAAGAAAATACGGTATATTAAGGAGAATGAAGTAGGGCTCAGAGTGCAGTGTTCTAGGTATCCCAGTTGTTATGAGAGCGTTTGAATTTACAGAGGATTGAGTGCTTGTGTGAAAGAATGACTACAGTTGCGCGTGTAGGTAAATACACAGCTCGGTCTCATTGGCCTTGGGCGCTGCATTCCAATGCATAAATATAACTAACGTCTCTAACGTGCCAGTCATCACCTGTTGATAGCACCTAACCCGCTTGACACCAGATCATTATTCATGCCTGTGTCAAACTCCCGTTTCCATTTTGCCGTTAGCTTCCAGCCGCCTTTCCCTCCTCCTCGCATTTCAGGTGCTGATCTGTCGTAACTACAAAGGGGATGTGGACATGTCGGAGATCGACCACTTCCTGCCACTTATGATGCAGCAGGAGGAAGAGGGGCTTCTCTGTCCAGTTCTGACCCATGGAAGCGTTCATTTCCTCTGGATAAAGCACAGCAACCTCTACTGTATCCTTTCTTTCTGCCCTTGGATTACTTAAATTTAATGTCTCCTTATGTTGTTTATAACTATGTTGCTCCCTAGCGTAGAAGTTTGAATGGTACCCCCACTGCCAATAAAGTTTATCATTCATATCTGAAGAATGTTGGATAAATATGTACCACATTTATCATATTGAAGCTATAATACTCATATAAGAGGATCCAGAATGGGAAGCCTTGTTTGTGTTTGTCTTGCGATAAATTAGTAAAACAAAGCCGAAGATAGTTATACGGTCACAGTCATTTACACACACACAGAAAAAACTGCTCTCAAAATATGGACACAAAAAAGCTAATTTTACATTTTATTTGGAACCTTGTACACTTTAAGTAATGTAATGCCTATTATATAAAAACAACTTCCTTTCCAATCACTGACTTACCATAGGCATATAATGGACCTCTGTAAATATATGAACAAAGTCCTGTGTTAAAAATAGACACGTATGACAGGTAATATAATACTTAAATAATGCAGCCTTCATATAGTAACTCATGTGGAACATCCACACAGCTTTTGCGTAATGAACTCTTCACCCACCGTGTCCTTGTGTCTAACTAATTTTGAATTATTCTCTGACGTGCTGATCCAGTTGTTACAATTTGACTTGGACAGAACACAATGTTGCAAGTAATGAATAAGTGGCCATAGTTCCCAACTGCCGTTATCTCCCAAAGAAAAAAGCAAAGTACATTTTTTCTTTGTGGGTAAGAGGGTGAGGATAAGGCTGGAAAATGAATGTGCACCTTAACCGGACTCCAATTCAGTGGTGGCCACAACCAATAAGAACTCAAATGCTTGCCTTGTGTATGCTTTCCTGTATAAAATAGTGGAGGTAAGACATTTTCTTCCCTTTCATAATTGTATGTCACAGTAACATCACTGATGCAGAAATGCAGGTATTGATCATGTGAATGCGTGGGCAAAGCTCATGTTAATTCATCATTTCCAGGCACTGAAAATCATGCTTTTTAAATCTGTTGTATAATTTTGCGCCCTCTTTATCTGTCAGCGCTATGGCTGATATACAGAATGTCTCAGTAGCTTCCAGTGCGTTATTGTAGCATCAGTCCGTAGTCATTGTGTGCTTCCAGACCAGCATTTCTCTGCTTTGGTCCTCTGGTTAAATGACCACCATTGAGCTTGGCCAACAGTGAATACTTAATCAAACCTGAGCTGAAGACACTTTGGTTTGGGGACTTGTGGACCTTACTGTTAACTTTATGAGTGACAGAGAAGTGGTTTGTGAATTTGCATTAATAAGGGTGAGAGTGAGCAAGACATCTTTGGAAGTGGTACACAGTGGTTTTAAATTATTGTATTTTTTATATTTTCTTGTTTGTGTGTGTGTGTGTGTGTGTGTGTGTGTGTGTGTGTGTGTGTGTGTGTGTGTGTGTGTGTGTGCATCTGTGTTGCGTACGTACGTGATGGTCAGGTGTTCACAGGGTACTTTAAGGAGTTAGAGGAGGAGAGCATTCAGGACAACTTTGTGGTGGTGTATGAGCTGCTGGATGAGCTGATGGACTTTGGCTTCCCCCAGACCACTGACAGCAAGATTCTTCAGGAGTGAGACACAAATATATACACATGCACATACACCTACATATACACAAACAAACACATACACATACACCTACATAGACACATACACATACACCTACATATATACAAGCATACACATACGCATACACCTACATATACACAAGCATACTGTACACACCTACACAAGCACAGATGCTCCTCTTAGCACATATCAATACTTTTAATTTTGATTAATGCATGCACATTGCACTGGACACAGAGAGTTGTTCTGTTTGTTTCAGATACATAACCCAAGAAGGCAACAAGCTGGAAGTGGCCAAGACCAAAGTACCCACTACAGTCACAAATGCTGTCTCATGGAGGTCTGAAGGCATCAGATACAAGAAGAATGAGGTTTTCATCGATGTCATTGAGTCCATTAATGTCTTGGTGAGTGACTGGATCAATAGGGTTACAGACTGAAGCTGTCGTGTAGCAATCTCAATGTCAAATATTCTGGGGTCATCTATGGGGAATTATGTAGGAGCCATTTGCTGAAAGGTGCATGCTATTCATTAGCATTTTCAAGCAGATAAATGATTCTGAAGTAAAGACGAATGCTGCTTTAGGTACACTTGTGAATGTTGTGTACATTAATGGTGTATGAGAGCGCATGTTTAGGAGGTCCGTGCACGGATAATTGACGGGATTTCTCGCGAACAGGTGAATGCGAACGGGAGTGTGATGAGCAGTGACATCGTAGGGAGCATCAAGCTGAAGACCATGCTGTCCGGAATGCCCGAGCTGCGACTAGGCCTGAACGACCGCGTGCTCTTCGCCCTCACCGGCCGTACGCATCACCGCTCGTCTCTCCATTCATCATGTGCTCCCCATTGCCCTCTTTCATTGGCTGAATGACATTAGTGAACCCCCTCCCCACCCTGGTCTTTGCACTTATGTATGGTAGTGTGTTGAAGGGGCGATGGTTGGTGGTGAAATGTCTGACCTTCTCACTCTCTTTGTTGACGGGGTGTGTGTTCAGGGGACAAAGGGAAGACCGTGACGATGGAGGACGTGAAGTTCCACCAGTGTGTGCGCCTGTCCCGCTTCGAGAACGACCGCACCATCTCCTTCATCCCCCCCGATGGGGAGTCCGAGCTCATGTCCTACCGCATCAACACCCACGTGAGGCGGCTCTCCCTTTTGTTTCCGTAGCGCGGTGCTGCCGTAACGCACTCGTACGCTCTGGCATCCCACGGTGCCTGGGTTTGTTTTTCAGTCTTACCTGACTCGCCGGTGTGGTGCCCCTCTTAACCCCCCCCCCCCCCCACTCCAGGTGAAGCCTCTGATCTGGATTGAGTCGGTCATCGAGAAGTTCTCTCACAGCAGAGTGGAAATCATGGTGAAAGTAAGGACTCTGCTCTTGCCTTTATTCAAGTTATATTAGTCTCATTAAAGCATGCTAAAAGTAGGACACCGAGCCCTGTGGTTAATCAATACCTGGCCCTTATTTGACCCCTAATTACAATTTTTCTACCCAAAGTTAATTTGGTAAATCATTTTTAGTGAGTGCTGAACTTTCCAAACTGTATATGAAGAAAAAAAATCTCCCTTTTAATTTTTAGTCAAAAGCACAGTTAAGGACAAATATGAATGTGTTCCCATCCCATTTTTCTAGACTGATTTTTTCTTTATTGTCAGCCATGACTGCTCTTTACATGTATTCTTATAAAGCGTGGCTAGGCTCCAGGGTGGAGTAAGTCACACCCGTCTCATGTTCCCACAAAACCCTTTCCACTGGGATCACAGTTTGCGCCTTTTTTTTTTTTACCTCTTCCAGGCAAAGGGGCAGTTCAAAAAACAGTCTGTGGCTAATAATGTGGAAGTGAGAGTGCCGGTCCCAAGTGATGCTGACTCCCCCAAATTCAAAACCAGCACGGGACATGCCAAGTATGTTCCGGAGAAGAACCTGGTGGTGTGGACCATCAAGTCCTTCCCCGTAAGTGCATCTTCATTTCAGCACAGAATGAATTTAAATTACATTACCTGTGAAAAACAGGTTTACTTTTTTCAAAGAAATCACAGTGAAATGTTTTATTTATTGTTGTCATCGTTGAGGTCTGACAAATCTGGGTTGGGACAGTTAAATTATATGTAATTCCAGTGTAGGCTGTGAGTAGAAATGTGACCTCTGGGCCTCTCTCTCTTTGCATTTCTTTAATGTAAAGTATATTTTCATGTGACTCAATCTTTTTTCACCCTGAGTTTGTATTTTTACTTTGTCAGTCTCTCCCTTCCTTGTTTCAGGCAGTTTCCTGTTTCCTATGGTATAAAGGCTTGACAATCTGTGCTCATATTCTACCTGTTCATCTCTTTCTAGGGGGGGAAGGAGTTCCTGATGCGTGCCCATTTTGGGCTCCCCAGCGTGGAGAAAGATGAAATGGAGGGAAAGCCACCAATCACTGTCAATTTTGAGATCCCTTATTTTACAGTTTCTGGGATACAGGCATGTGTCTGGACTTTACTCTTTTGTATTCTGATGAATCCAGCAGTTTGGCTTTGATGAAGCGTGTTATGATTTATCTAAGTCTGGCTGGTGCGCAGGAACAATGAAAAGGGATTCTGAGTGATGCAGATCCTATCCTGTCATTCAGGTCTTTGATTTTAATGCAATCTTATTTACAGCTATTTGCTATTTGTGGGATTGACCCCACTGTTTTTCTCTCTTGCTCTCTCTCTCTCTGCACTGCCGTGGTTAGGTTCGATATATGAAGATTATTGAGAAGAGTGGCTACCAGGCCCTGCCCTGGGTGAGGTACATCACCCAGAGTGGAGGTATGACTGCACTTTGCACATGCCCGTGTAGACCACAACTGATGTCAGTAAACATGTTTTCTCTGTACTGACTGTGGTGCATATTATGAACCCTACTGTATATATCCGCACATCTGAATGGAATTTGAGCATGCTGAACGAAGCATAAATGACAGGAACTGTAGTGTACTTTAGCAGTGAATTCTATTGATTTTTAGAAACAATTACTCTGGTTTTTATTTTATTTATTTATTTATTTGACAGGGACAATACACATTGATCAACATCACTATTCTGTGATGTAAATGTGCCAGATTTAGCCAGATCGCAAATTTCCATCTGTTAGATCGCTAATTTCCATCTGTCTGTTATTCTTTGCTTGACAGTGTTATCCTTTGCTAGAGAGGTTCAGGACATCATTGTTAGCTCATAAATACCTCTGTCCCCTTTTCTGATTTATTTTAGATTACCAACTACGGACTAACGCTTAGTCTGCTGGTCACTCCTGGATCCCTGTGCATACACAAGTGCAGGGGAGGTCACAGAGCAATGATCAAGAATCCTGCCTCTACACACCCTTACACAAGTCTTGAAGCTTGAGGCTGGGTAATAGCTTGGCACTGTTTTGTCTAGATTATGCTACCCTTTCAAATTGCAATTACTCCATGAACCAAAATGAATTTGTAGATAATAAACAAACAGAGTATGATCCAGATTTTAATTACTTGTGGAATGATCTCTGACCTTTGTGCTGTTTTTTGTGATAGTTATTGGATTGTTTTGTGTGTTATAACTGAGTTGGTTGATTATATTTGTTTTAAATATTATTTTTTAAAAGTTTGCTTTAAATGAACTTGAAACTACTTAGTTTTGTTACAATTTAATGGATGCAATGGCAAAATGCAAAATGATTTTGTGCCACTTATTTTGTGTTTTCAATTAAAGGAATGCACTTGCAGCTGGGTGTCAGAGGAAACCCTCTATTTCTTGTGTGCATTAGAACTAAGAGTACTGGTTGCAGGTACTGCTTTACTGTGCGGTAATGTTTCTGTACTGTGATGTGTAGTGCCATTGTCCAATCTGTGCCAAGATCACTTGGCTTACTTGCGTAAATAGCAACTAATGTTTGCTTATTACTTGTATTTCCTTTTCAGAGACAGTTGCTGGGCACTGCTTATGCATTTTTGTTTAAAACTGAACGTTGGCGTGGTTACCCTCAAGATAACCGTATGCTTTTCTCTCGCTTGTCCCTGATACAAGACAGCTGGAGCTAATTAAACAATTTGGACCTGCTTGACTATCTTCTACATGGTGTTTTCCACTTGTGAATGTTGCCATAGTGATCCTCAAAAACAAAGAGAGAGCTCCACCCTATTGTTTGACTTAATACAACATTTGTTTGTTGATATGTTAATAACAGACCCAAACATAATTCTGTACAAAACGATGTTCGGTCATTACCTTAGCTGCAGGAAATGAGCAAGGACATGATATAAGGGTATGTGTCCTAATAATCTTGATTTCTTACTTCACAGTCCCCATGTTGGATGGCTAATGCTGGAGTATGCGGCAAATGCAAATTTATTTTACTAACAGAATGTGACACCTTCCCACTGAGACTGGCTTTCTTTACTGGGTGCTGTCTATCATTAATGATGTTTGTCACCCTGCTCATCTTGCTCTTCACCATCCTAGAGGCCAATAATATTATGGTAGAATCCCTACTGTCTGGTTGACCTGAGCCTGGGCAGTCTAGACATTGGGAACACTGCTGTGGATTTTAATTGCGCTGCCTAATGCCTTGAAGCACTGGGACTGTTGGACATGTCAGACTGGATAAGTTCTTTTCAAAAAAATCCCGCACAAGAAACACACCGTATATATATATATATTTTATTTAAATCAATGGATAGAGGCAGTGTTCATTTAAAAAAACTTAATTTTTTTTGCACCCGTGTTGAAAAAATCTGGAGCGTACAATGTAACTTACCTCTTGTGGAAGCATACTTTTCTCTCTCATTAAATATTATCACACACTCTATACAGGCTAAAGAGAGCCGTGACACTCATGTTGCAGCCTAATTCCTGCTGGCCAGTCTTTATTTCGGTGAGCTTTGTTGTCATGACCAACATTAATATTTTAAAAACATACAAATATAACACAAAGCTCAGTAGCTACAATAACATCTACTCCCCGACATGCAAAATTGAAAAACAGAGCTACAGCCGGAAGCCTTGTAAACAGTTCACCTTCGTACTGAAATGACGTTACAAGACAGGATTGGCTGGGAAATGTTTGAACTTTGCACTTTGCCACTGGGTCATTGTACCACGTGCTTGTCCATAGTTTGTGGAAGCTAGACGAGTACAGCAGCGTGGAGCTTGTCTGGATTCGCATAGGCTTATCGAAGATAAAATTTCAAATATTAAAACATTTCTATGTGTGGTTCTGTCAGCCTTATGCATAAGAAGGACAATGTCTAGGAAACCTGAGTTTAAAATCAATCAGAAATTCGCGGAGAAATATGAGAAATATCGACAGAAAGAAGAATTACAGAAACGTAAGTGTGTAGTGCAGCGTGTTAGCTTGTAAGCTAACTATTAAATGGAGACCTGTCGGTCTCTGATTTTATTGTGTTAGTCTGTCCCTGAACAGTGTAAATTGCATAATCTCTTTTAGTTCATAGCGACTTGATATCAAGGTTGCCTAAGTAGTTGTATAGTAGCTTAACTATGTTGACGAAAATAATCCCCGCAGCTGACGTTAGATGCAACACTTAAAAAAATTTTTTTTTTTTAAATCATCATCGATTTATCCACAACGACTCACAACGATTTACTTATAATCCGTTAATACAGCTCATTTACTGAACCATTCGTCGCTGAAAGTAAGCTATTGGAACTCCACATGGGAATCAAATCTATGAGTTACAAGAGGACTGCACTTACGAGTATACTACACTGTCGCTTTTGTAATACATTTGTTAGATTCAATGCAGATTTGCAAGTGTTTTTTTTCTGACGAACATTTGTGAAAGAAAATCATAGCGTCCATTTCTACCGTGTGTCTATCTTTCTGTGATAGTGAAAGACCGCTATGGAGATGAAGTTGGTGACAGTGAATCGGACTCGGAGTCAGATGAGGACAGCGAAGTGGTAAGTCCGTTGCGTCTAATAATTGAGTAGTGCACAATTAACGTGCCACTTCGCAAACAATGTACCGATCTTATATGCTATATTTTATATAACAGTATTTTTAATGATGTTTTTCTTTTCTAGTTTTTCCACAGTGAAAGCGTGTATAGTTGAATATTGTGTGCCAGCGTTTGGGTTCACCTGCAAGTCACTGCATGCCTCTGATTTCTTATGCTTGCCAGGAGCTGGACCCCAGACTTGAGAGAGACTTTTACAGAACACTTTCATTACTAAAGAAGAAGGACCCCAAGATCTACCAGCAGGATGCCAAATTTTACACTGCTCAAGGTTCGTTGTTGAATTTAGTTCTCTTGGTGTAATTGGGCTAAATTGTGCGATCAAGTACAACAATGCTTCATTCTGGGAAATGCATTCTTGCCTTTATGGCAAACTAAGGTTTGAACCCTCTTTAATGTATGATGTAAAACTATGACAGGACCTTTCTACAAGTACTTTTATAAGTTGTGGGGCAATGCGTTTACCCACCAGAAAAATGTGTTTTACCACTGAGGTGAAGAGTGACCAGGAGTCACTCTTCATCTCAGTGGGAAAAGGGGTCTTTCTAAACTTCTGTCCTTTGAAATATACCTCTGTAGAGTCTTCAGGTGACAGTGATGATCAGCCCTCCACTTCAAAAAAGCAGGAGAAGCCCATGTTTCTGAAAGACTACGAGCGGAAGGTCATTCTGGAGAAGGGCGGGTGAGTGGCACACATGCCTATCAATGCCTCCGAGTGAATCTGTGTGTTGATGTGCTGTATGTCAGTGGCTCTCAGTGAATGTGTGTGTTAATGTGCTGTCTGTCAGTGCATCTCAGTGAATTGGTCTTTTCCCCCAAAAATTACCAGCGGCGTTCACTGGGCTATGTCTTCATGTTTTTGTTGGCAGTAAATATGAAGATGAGGATGATGAGAGTGATGAAGAGGCTGCCAAGAGGATGGAGGTACATTGAGCAGAGTGCTGATTTTGATTAGGATTTAGTATGTAATACCGTGTATGAGAGCCACACCACAAGTGTATACCACAAAGAAGTCCTCACTGGGGAAGACCCCAGGAAGTAAAGGGGTTTTCTTCATTATGACACCGTTTTGTTCTTTGTACTTCCTTTGCAGAGAGATGCTTCCCCCAGCTACATGCAGGAGCAGAGGGAGCTGAAAGAGAGGTATGGTGCAGGGCTGAATCTGTTCCTGTCCTGTTTTATGGTATTATAAAAGGCACTCGTGGCATCCAGTCAGTACACAGTATAACCTTCCTTTCACTGGCCACCTGCCTCTCTGGCGTCTCCTCCTCTCTTTCTCTCTGTCTTTCAGCTTCCGGAAGTTTGTTCATGACAGTGATGAGGAGGGCAGCGAGGAAGATGGGGGCTCACAGCTGCTGACGAGACGGATGAAAACGCAGGAGGAGAAGGTGAGAGAGAGAACAGGAAGCGCGTGCCACTTCCAAACATAAAAATACGACGCTTGCGTAAATGACATCTAAATGAAACGCCGGGTTATTTAGAGAAGTGGAACTTTTACGAATGCGGCATGTGACAGGATGACTTTTTGCCTGCAGCTCTCTTTGTGAACAGAAGAGGGCTCTCCTGAACCGCAGAGCTGTGTGAAGCGTACAGCTGCGGGTGCGTTCAGGTACTGAATGGCTGTCTGTGTGTCTGTCCGCCAGGATAAGGAGGAAGTGGATTACATGGAGTGGCTGAAAGGCCAGGCGGAGCTGGAGGGAGCGGAGGAGGTGCAGGACATGGTGAGCGTTGCCGCGTGTGTGGATTACAGGTTAGCGTCTGCGTGCTTTGTGCCACCGAGCTGGCTGACTGACTGACTGCTGGGCTGTGTTTGTGAGGCAGACGTATCTGAGGGAATACTGGAACGACCCCCAGCTGGACGAGAGGGAGAGGTTCCTCAGGGACTACGTCCTCAACAAGGGATACCTGGACGAGGATGAGGAGGACAGGTGAGCCAGGAGCAGAGAGACACTCTCTGTCTCTCACCCCGAACGTGCACCCTCGCTACACCCAGACACAGAAAGGAAACCTGTGCACGTGACATCAACTGCCAACACTGAAGCACCAAAGCTGGTGTAAACACTCGGGACTGAAACCAGTGTGTGTGTATATGGAGTGTCACAGGTGTTTGTTTGATTGTGTGGGCCTCCAGGATCCCCAGTTATGATGAAATAGTACAGGATGAGGTTGAGGACTCAGAGGAGGAGGGGGAGTCTTTCCTGGAGCGGCAAGAGGACTTTGAGAGGCACTACAATTTCCGCTTTGAGGAACCAGATGGCAGTCAGGTTAGCCTGTGTGCGTGTGTGCCTGTGTGAGCGTGAGTGTGTATTTTTTTTTTTTCATAAAAATTATTTTTATTTTTTATTTTTTGCTGAAACATCATGACGGTACTTTATCCTCCCAGATCAAGACATACCCACGTACCATCGCAACCTCCGTGCGTAGCAAAGACGAGCGAAGGAAGCAAAAAAGGGAGGAAGTACAGGAGAGAAAGAGAAAGGTATGAATTTCTAACACCGTCACTGGCCTGTGTAGACCTTGCACTCCCCACTGTGCTGTCCTGCCCAGTGCTGTCCTGCCCTCTCTCTCCTGGCCGCCCTGTCACTGCCAGGCTCCTCCGAGGCTCACTCTGTGTCTCTCTCTCCGTCTCTCTCTCTCTCGCTCGTCCGTGCCCCCCCCCCGCAGGAGAAGGAGCAGAAGCAGACGCAGCTGAAGCAGCTGAAGAACCTGAAGCGCAACGAGATCATGGAGAAGCTGCGCAGGCTGCAGGACCTGACGGGCAACAAGCAGCTGGCCTTCGGAGAGGGGGACCTGCAGGGGGACTTCGACCCCCAGCAGCACGAGCAGCTCATGCAGGTGGGTGCTGGAACGGTAGACACCGAGAGCCTGATAGCGGTGGGGTCATTATACTGGCAGTAGATTATATGAAACGTCTTCAGTATTTTATACATTGGTGCTATATATACATTATGAGATGGTCGCTGTGTCACAAAAACGGAATGTCCTTTCCAGGCAGGCGTTAACAATTTATATATACATACAGTGAGCTCCACAGTGATTTGGCTATGTACGCCACAATTTTAGATTTGTAATCTAACAATCCACATGTGGTTGAAGTGCAGATTTTCAACTTTTATTAAAGTGTATTTTTTATACATTTTGGTTTCACGATGTAGAAATTACAGCACTTTTTATACATAGCCTCCACATTTCATACCTAGAAGTAGCTAAAAGAGCCTGTAGAGTTCTGCAAAATGGTCTTGTGGGCAGATGAGACTAAGATTCACTTTTATCAAAGTAAGTGCGAAGTGCAGAGCCAAAAAAAAAACAGCCCAAGATCCAAAGCACCTTCCCTCATCTGTGAAACATGGTGGTGAGGGTGTTATGGTTTGGACATGCTTGGCTGCAGAGGATATGGCTCACTTGCCCTCAGTGATGAGAGCAACAGAATGAATTCAGAAGTGTACAGAAGCATCTTATCTGCTCAAGTTCAAGCAAATGTCTCCAAACTCATTGGAAGGCACTCTACCCTTGAGGAAGACAATAATCTCAGACATACTTCTAAAGCAGTAAAGGAGTTTTTCCAAGCCAAAGACAGCTAAATTCTTGACTCGCCAAGTCATTCCCTCCACCTGAATCCAACTGAACGTTTCATATACATTTCATATGCTAAAGAGAACTTAAAGCAACTAGCCCCCCAAAACAAGCTGGAGCCAAAGCAGTCAATTGCATGCAAAGGAGATGCGACGATGTGTGAACATGACTCATTTACGTAACAGTAATTTGTCCCATACATTATGGTGCCCTGCACTGGGGGCTATCTATAAAAAAGTGCTGTAATTTCTACATGGTGAAACCATGAGTCTAAAAATACCCTTCGATAAAAGCTGAGACTGTGCACTTTAACCACATGTGAATGTGTTTGATTACTAATCTGAAGGTGTGGAGTACAGAGTTGAATCAAGAAAAATCTTTGATAGCTTTGCTGTGGGAAATGACTCAAACACAGCAGACCTGATAAAGGGAGCTTGGGAACGCCTGAGGGTACACTGCAAGGTCAGAGGGCTGGACGGAGTTGTCCAGTGGAATGAACGGTAAACTTGCTTACTTGAGTGCAGTGCTGGGTTTGCACAGGTATAGTGTGCTAGTACAATGCATTATTTGTTTGGCCGGGCTCGGTGCCCAAATCTCATGTATCACAGCGGCAGCGTTCCCTTGGTCTCACCTGCCCTTGTCCTTCTCTGTCACGCTGCAGAAGTTCTTTGGGGATGAGTACTACGGGCAGGAGGAGGAGGAGAAGCCCCAGTTTGATGACGAGGAGGAGGATTTGGATGGTACGTTCACTGTAGACGCAGACAGGAAAGTGTCAGGCAGGTTTAAAGCACTGGCCCCTGATGAAGGCTGTGAGAGCCCGCAACGGGTAGGTCCGGCACGTTTGAATTTTTCTTGCCATGTTTCAGTAAAGGCTTTCAAATTTACCATCGAGAGTGCCTTGGACCCCTACCTGTTTGCCTGTTTTAAAAAAAAAAAAAAATCTATTTGACTGGCAAACTAAATCCTCTTTGATAGGTGTCTGGATAATTAAAACCAAAGATGTACAGTATGTGTATACATTGTTTTGGTTCCAGATTTAAAATTTTTTATTTTTTTATTTTTTTATTATTATTTGTGTGAGCTGTGTGTGGCAACCTTCTGACTTTCTCTCAGGACAGTGGAACTGGGACACATGGACAGGGGAGGGAGATGAGGGTGAAGAGGAGGAAGGAGAGGAAGAAGAGTACGAGAGCCACCAGCCCAACTGTGAAGATCCGGACTTCATTGTAAGATTCATTTAATTTTGTAGGCTTTTTGGCTTTTTGTTAGGAGGCTTCAGATACAGAGGTAGGTGAGCCAGCTGGGTTATTGTTCAGTTTTGTCTGAATTTAGACTTTAGCTGCCCTGAGGGAAGAGCGCATTCTGGTCTTAAGTAAGTTTAAAATGGTTTTATAACAAGCTTTCTGTTTGCTACAGTGAAGCAGTGAGAGAATTTGACACAGGGTCGGATGGTCTTATTAGATCACTGTGAAAGATTTGACCTTTCACCTCCGCAGATGGATGCAGACTATGACCCCAGTCAACAGCCCACCTCGTCCAAAAAGAAGAAGAAAAGGGAGAAGGAGGAGAGGAGGAAGAAGATGAGGAAGGAGGATGCCCCTCTAATGGGGAAGAAGAGGAAGAAGTCTCACTTTACAGAGGTCATCTCTCAGAGCAAGCCTGTCTTTGATCCCCGTGAGTTACATTGTGTAATAGTGTCTTCATTGGTTCCTGTATAGAGTTCCTAACGGTAGTCCAGTTTTACCTGACTTTGATCCCTGTGAGTTACATTGCGTAATAGTGTCATCATTGGTTCCTGTATAGTGTTCCTAACGGTAGTCCAGTTTTACCTACTTTGATCCCTGTGAGTTACATTGTGTAATAGTGTCATCATTGGTTCCTGTGTAGAGTTCCTAACGGTAGTCCAGTTTTACCTGACGTGCCGAGACACATCTTTCATCACCAGTTTCCACACGCCTGTCAAATTTCCATGCTAATTTGGACCAATTAAAGTGTGTGTCAGCCCGTAGCTTTTTTGAGGCAGTAGACCATGAAACGATACCAGACGCTGTCAGCGAATCGATGTGCAATTTATAAACCTGCGGTTTATTAAGGTCTGCTGTGCCGAGATGACAAAAGCCTTCGGTTTCCTTTATCCTCAATGGCCAGGCCACCAGATGGCGCTAACCAAATTGCAAACAACTTAGGTTACTGTTTGGAGATCAGAGAGAGAATCAACAGTTGGGCAATGTAATGATTCATCCAGCTTAGATATGGCTCATTTTTTCCACCAAACCAAAGATGCTGTTTTTGACTGATATTTCATTCATACTGCAGTATGAATGAAAATCACTCCTATTGATTTTTTTGCAGTCCTTTATCAGAATTTGGTCTCTCTGCCCAAGACCGTATCTGTTCACAAACTGGGTAAACGTGTGTGTTTCCCCAGCCTAGCTTCATTAGTCTGCTGATAACAAAGGCGACAGTGGCCCGTGAAATGGCAGAGGTGGTGCACGGTATGCTCGAACAACGCTAGTCAGTTGTGCTAACGGGCTGTGGAGACTGCGCTGGTGCTGCTGTTTGAGTTCAGGGCGTGTCCACGCGCCGTGTGTGTTCAGCGGTTTAAGGGTGGATGTCTTGCAGAGGAGAAGAGCTTCGAGCAGTACCTGGACGAGTACTACAGGCTGGACTACGAGGACATCATCGACGACCTGCCCTGCAGGTTCCGGTACAGGCCGGTCCTGCCCAACGACTTCGGCCTGTCCACGGAGGAGGTGAGAGACTAACGGTGGCGCCGCCGTGGTTGTCGCGGAGACGGTGCTGCTGGCACGGGCGGGTCCTCCTGCCCACAGCACCGTTGTGTCTGTGCGACTGGTATTTATTTATTTAGTCAGATTCACTGTTATTGACGTTATTGAGGCGTATAGATGACCCGGGGGGAGTGGGGGTGTTTGTCTCCTGGGGGGGAGGGGGAGGGGGGAGGGGGGGCTCTTGAGTCCAGCGCTGATGAGCTGAAGTATAGTCTGACCTGGTATTGTTGCCCCCCTGGGGCAGCTCTGACCAGGGCGTGATTACTGTAATCTTCTCTCTGAGTTGGCGGGGGCGGGGGCGGGGAACGGCACTGTGGTCTCATGACCTGGAACTGAGCTAGCTACGCCCGCGAGCACCTCTGCATCAACTGCATTTTTTTTTAAGGGGCATTACATTGTAGCTACACTAAGCTTCTGGGCCCAGTAGGGTGGAGGGGGGTGCGTTATGATGCTTCGTGTGCTTGACCCTGGTGTCCTTCCCTCTTGCCCCCCCCCCCGCCCTCCTCACACTCCCCGCCCTCCCCACACTCCTCTGCAGATCTTGGGCGCGGATGAGAAGGAGCTGAATCGCTGGTGCTCGCTGAGGAAGACGTGCATGTTCAGGTAACCACGGCGACACGTCTCTGTAATTCTGACTCCTATGCTTGGTATCTTCATTAGGCCTACCTTGCTTTTGAAAAGTAGTACATGGGCCTATAAGTAAAATGGTGCATTACTATGAATTTAATGATGGAGAAGATGAAATATGTTTATTGTAGCAAAGCCGTTAAAAATGGAAAGAAAGCTTGAACGCATTACAAATTAAAATGTAATTATGCCACAGAGCGCTTAAAATGAAATAACAGTAGCCTGTTGTCAGGAAAAATAACTAATTGTTTTTTAAAACTGAAAGTGCGAGTGAAAAAGCGTATACAAGCCATAACGTACTGCAGTGTAGGCTGCAGTCCTTTCCTTAGGTGAGTTAGAACAGGAAACGGTGTTACATATTAGGATGGCCAAGTTGGTCAAATTAGCAAATAAACATTGTGCAAATGCTTGACAATGATATTTATGGCATAGAAGTGGAAACCAAATAATGGAAAATGTGCCAACCGCGGGTGCGCAGTCATTTGGCATCAGACCGCAGGTTGTTGACACCTCTGCGGTGTCAGGATGTAGCGGCTACCGTTACAGCCGTATAATCTGTAATGTGGAAGGGATGTCTAAAAAAGACCTTGTTCTGACTCCCCCCCCCCCCCCTTCTTCTTCTCTCTTTTTCTGCAGATCTGAGAAGGAGGAAATGAGTGACCTTAAGAACTACAAGATTAAGGCGGCTAATGAGAAGAGGAAGAAGGAGATTCTCAACTCCCTCTATGCAGGGTGAGTGCTGATCTGGGGAGAGCCTGGCTCTGTGTTCCTGTCGGTATATATAATCAGGGAAATTAGTAGCCTATGGGAAAACCTGACATATTTTAATGAAGTGGAATACCTTGCTTGGCACCATGAAAAAGGCAAGGTGATTTGTGCTGAAATTAGATGATTCAAAGTTTTTGAAAATGTTATTGAAGTGTAGGTTCTTGGCATGTTGTTTTCTGGTGATTTGTTTAAATTTACTTAATTTTTTGAATATCTCATTTGTTTCCCATTTGAGAATTTTAGACTTTTTTTTTGCCTACTAAAGAAACAGGCCTGTGTTCACAAACACAAGAGAGCAATGTACCATTGTATTTGTCTCTCTTTCTGCGGGGGTGGCATTGTCCAGCTGGCTGGTTTTAACAGTCACTGGTTTGATTTGCAACAAAAGCATGCAGTTGAGTGGTGATGCGTTAATTAAAATGAACCACCTTGAAAACGCACCTGTTGATACTGAAAAAACAGTTCATGCCCCATCAGAAATTTGAGACTTTGGCGATTTTGTTTATGAACAAAAAAGTTCTCAACCTTTTAAAAGAAACAAACAAAATTTTGGAATGGGGACTAAATAAAAGCTGTTATTCATGTACTCTGTGCATTTGAGTTCAGGCTTTGGTTTCCAGTGGAGGTTCCCCTGAAAAGGAGGTTCCCCTGAAAAGGAGGTTCCCCTGAAAAGGAGCTCCTTAGTACTGAATGGCTGACTGCTGTTTGCTTCACAGAGAGGGAGAAGAAGAAGAAGAAGAAGCTGTGGCCAAGAACAAAGTCAGGAAGAAGAGGAGAGACCGATTGAAGAGGAAGGAAGGACAGAGGGAGGAGAAGGACAAGGAGGTGGCAGACCCGGGGGTGGTTGCGGACTCTGTGGAGGGCAAGCTGATCGAGTCCCTGCAAGACGGTGGGGGTGAGGGAGAGGAGGCCGAGGAGTTCTTGGTCCCGAGGAAGAAGCTGAAGGAGAGCACGGAGGCCTCCGAAGAGGTGGAAGGCGTCAAAGGCGTCCGACCCAAAGAAAGCGCCAAGTGGCCCAAGAAGAGACGCAGGCACCTGGGAGGACGCCTGCTGTCGGGGTCCTTCAGGGTGAAGATGGGCGGCCGGGAGTTCAGCGGGCACAGACTGAAGGCCTACGGGCTCAATCCCAAACGGCTGCGTCACAGGCAGCTCGGCCGGCAAAAGAGGAAAGAGCAGGAGAGGAGGGAGAAAGGGAGGGCCAAAGACTGAGACGGGGGGGGGGGGGGGGGGGGGGGGGCGGGGAGCGGCCATCGGCCATCGGCCATCGGCGTCGCTCTTAAAGTTGAGGTTTTTTCACTTCAAAATGGCCAACTGAATAACTTTTTTTTAAAAGAACAGAAATTTGTTTGCTCTGTAAGCTTCTGTCTATATTGGGTGAATTTTAAGTGTTTTATATTTAATCTGAAAAAGCTTGTGGTCTAATTTATTGGAACATTGGGGACCTTTGCTGTTGCTTTGAACAACAATTTTAAGCAGAATGTGACTTGCTGTTCTGTCAAAATGATAATATAATAACGGTTCACACAGTGGTATTTTCTGTTTTCTTTTTGCTTGAGGAACGTTGTTTGTTTTTATTGATCTTTTTACTAGCCATTTATAAAGTTCCACCGATGTTAGGAAGGGAGTGTATGTATGTCCATTTGCATGTGTTACTTCATTATACCAGTTACAAACCCCCCCCCCCCCCCAACAAAAAAAAAAAATCCACCTAATAGGAAGTTACTACAGCTGCATATTTTTTGGTACTTACGCAGAAATTAGATTGTACAGTTACAGGAAATTCAGCTATAGAATCCTTGGTTGCACTGGGACACCATTAACCTGATCTCGGTCAAATTGCGCTGCCTTCCTTATGTATTCTGCTGGGCACTGTACCACTTTTTGAATCATTGGACCGTGTTAAAAAAACAACCAAAAAAAAAAAAAACCAACTGGACCTTTAACTCCCCTTAGAGGAGAGTGTTGTCGCAGGGATTTGTTTTTGTGTGGCTCAGGTGTGGTGGGGGACGAGACACTGATTTGTTTCTGCCTTCCAGCAGTTTTGTGAGGAATGTGTAAATTATTCACCGTCCCTCTCAACCCCCTCACACTTAAATTGGAGCCGGGGTTCAGGAATGGGTTGGGTCCGGGGGGGGGGCGGGGGCGGGGGTGGTCATGGTGTAAGAAGGCAAGGATTAGGAGAACAGATACGTGCACGTGCACTACTGCCGCGGTGCGCTGCTTTGTGTACCGTTGGAAATTTCCACTGGTTTGTGAGCCTCGCCCTTCCCTCTCAGTGAGGTGGGGGTGGGGGTGGGGGGGTGTGTTGTTGACAGGGTCGCCAAGCAGAAAGTGGGCGTGTCTGTTTGGAGAGCACAGTGGTACGTCCCAGGCCGTGACGCCGTCTCTACCGTGGGGATGCAAGTTTGGGCCTGACTTTACAGAGGGCTCCTGCACAGACACCTCCGTAAATGTTAAACAACCTTCAGACAAGTTACAGGGCGCGTGCGTGCGTGCCTGCGTGCCTGCGGGTGGGGTGGGGGGTGACGGAGAAAGAAAGAACAAATCTACTGGCATAAATGATTTTTATTCCCTGTTTTCGCACTCATCTCCTTTCTTACATTCAATTCACTCATAATGGTGAGACATGAAAAGCTCACGCTCACAGATAACGTTCACAGTAGATGCACTTCTACAGGCGCGGCTCGCATTCACAGTTACAGTTTTTCACCGTCTGAAGCCCACTGGCAGTTTTTTTTGTAAGGCACTTTGCTCAATGACAGTACAATGCTTCCCTTCTGGGATTTGAATGCATGACTCGGCTATCTTACATACACTTCTGCTTTTTTATAAATATATACGCAACGGTTGGTCATTTACCTTTGTTGACTCGGCTTCACATTAGCAGTCTGCTGTGTTACACCAGTTTGCTTGTAAGCGATAGTGCAGTATGCATTTGGAAACACAGTATCCACATTCACACTGCGATGTACTTCTGTCCTGTAGGATGTGCACTCCCTTCGTCCTTCAGCCATTATCTTGGTAAAACGAACTGAAATACCCGTACAAAAACGTCCATTATTAAATGTGAGTGCAATGTCTCGATTAACAATCATGTCGAATATGTTAAAAAGGATTTCCGCACAAAGGTCTTGTAACAAGGTAGTGCTTGCTGTCAGAACTGAGGTAGAGACTGGAGGCTAAGGTTTGGCTGGTGAGGTGTCGTATAACTCCTGCCATTCTTAAGTCTTTTTTTTTTTGGTCCTTTTCACACAAACGAGGGCTTAGGAGGTCTGAAAGGGCTTAGCTTGGGGGGGGGGGGGGGGGCGCAGTTGAATCATCAGTAGCTTTTGGGCAAGGAGATAAGGGGGGTTGTTGTGAATGTGAATTG
This sequence comes from Anguilla anguilla, assembly GCF_013347855.1. Lineage (NCBI taxonomy): Eukaryota > Metazoa > Chordata > Actinopteri > Anguilliformes > Anguillidae > Anguilla > Anguilla anguilla. The sequence continues at coordinate 66,849,661 of NC_049202.1, read as the reverse complement.
GTGACAAAGAACAAGAACAACCAGTTCAACAAGACGGTGCTGGCCCATCCCTCACACAAAAATGCGGTGCTGCTTCCCGTAGAATGGTGTGGCACGTTGTAAGGGAAGCTGGCAGATGTGGTGATGTGCTTCTAAATTTGGCTTTGCATGCCTGGACAGGAGAAAGTAGAGTACTGTGTTTTGTGATGACGATGTTCAGGATGCAGACTAAACGTTCTACACTCCGGCACTGAAAGATATTCACAAGTTATGCACTATCCCTGCTAAACTGGATCAAAATGCAAGACAACGACAGCAAGGGCTATGACATTTAGTTGATCTGGTGTACAGTTGACAATTTATGATCAGTGCAGAAATGATAGAGAGTAGTCGACGATTCAGTTATAAACCATCTCACTTAAGGACCTGTATTGTACTTTTTCAGCAACTGCCATGACTGATGGGCCCGTATGGTACGGTTCCCTTGCTTCTCAGCTTTTAAATACAACCGTGATGGAGTGGCTTGTGTCCATGTGTCGATAACAGAAGCCAGAGAAAGGTGATTCTGTCTGTGTAGATGGCAGGAAATTCAATACATAGATGGTCATGTTGATACATGCATTATTCACATGTAGGCATACACAGGAAGTAGAAGGTGGCTATAAAGGTACTTCCTAATTTTGTAAAAAATAAAATAAAATAAAATAAAAAATAACAAACTTGCTTATGTTTACAGCCTAGAGGTACGTCGGAGTATCTTTTGTAATTGCTTAATCAACTACACTCATTTTTCTGACTTGTACCTGTTTTTCCACCAACTTCAGCTACCTACCTATTTTTTTCCACCACCTTCATCTATCGTACAGCTGAGTTGTATGGGGCATTCAGTCCTGTGTCTACCTAAATTGGTTGGCAGGCTGACCTCTCATATCAGTGACCTCTCTGTCTCGTGTCTCTCATTTTGAGCCCTCTTTGCTGCCCCTCCGGTGTCACTCATTCGCTCTCTGATGTCCGAGGGCAGGACTTCCAGGATGTGCTGCTCTACAACTATCCCGCTGAGTTTCAGCATGGGGCAGTCCCCGATTTCCAAGGGCAAGGACTCCAGGCGGTTCCCCTTGAGCTCCAGCCTCACCAGCTGGGCCAGGCTGGAGACGCGGGGGGACAGGGAGGCCAGGTTGTTGTTCCCCAGCAGCAGGGACTTGAGGCGCTTGCAGGAGAAGAGCTCGTCGGGCAGCGAGTCCAGGGAGTTGGACGCCGCTGCAAAGTACTGGAGGCTCTGCAGGATGCCCACCTCGGGGGGCAGGGAGCTGAGCCCGTTGTGGGAGACGTCGAGGTGCCGTAGCTTGGTGCAGTAGAAGAGCCTGCCGGGGAGTTTGCGGATCTTGTTCCAGCTCAGGTCCAGGGTCTCCAGGGCGCGCAGCTTGCTGATGTGCTCGGGGACGTACAGGAGGGCGTTGTGCCAGAGCCTGAGAGTGACCAGGCGGCGGCAGTGCTGCAGGCTCATGATCTCCTCCACCGACGATAGCTTGTTCTCCTTCATGTCCAGCTCCTGCAGGTTGGCCAGGCTGAAGACGGCGCTGGGTATGCGCTCCAGCTCGCAGCCCACCAGCTCCAGGGAGGTGAGGTTTCCCAGCTTCTTCAGGCTGCTGAAGGCCTGCAGCTTCACGCCCTCGTTGTAGATGCACAGCCGCTGCAGCTGCTCGCCGGTGTCCGACACGCTGGCCGGGATCTTGGCCAGCCGGCAACGCAGGGTCAGCACCCGCAGGTTCTTGAGCCCCCGCAGGGTGTCGAGGGAGGCGTTCCGGGAGACCTCGTGAGTTAGGGAGCCCGTCAGGTGCAGCTCCTCCAGCCCATTCAAGGTGTACGTCCACATGGGGATCTGCTCCAGCCCCTCGAAGGAGAGCCGCAGGACCTTCAGGCGGTCGCGCAGGTTGTTCAGAGCAGCCAGCTGCAGTTTGATGGGGCAGTGGATCAGGCAGAGCTCCTGCAGGGAGGTGAGCTGGGAGATGCTGGCCGGGATGGTGACGTCCTTGAGGTGCTCCAGTTTGAGGGACTCCACCTCGGTTATCTCGAAGAGGGTGTCCGGCAGCCCCGGGAGCATGAACAGGTGAATTTCCAGCCTGTTGCTGGCATTCTGGGACAGCTTCTGCCGCAGCTTCTTAGCCGTCCACTCGTGGTTGAGGTTGACCTGCCCCAGCCGGCTCTCGCTGACCTCTGACAGGAAAACGGCAAAGCGCTTGGAGTACAGGGCGTCGTACTGGTCGCTGAGGTGCAGGAGGAAGGCAAAGTCATTCTTGACATCTGGAATGTCATTGATGCCCGTCTCCAGGCGCACACTCTCAAAGGAATACTCCTTCAGTGGCCTATGGAAGAGCCAGTACAGGGTATAGATGCACAAAACACCATATACCCCAACAAAGCAGATGTAGCAGTAGGCCAATTTGGAGAAAAGGTGGGCTTTGACGTGGTTGCAGCAATAAACATCATACCCCGTCAGCTCCTCTGGCACAGAACACCGAACTACGATCTCAATATTGGACACTAGGGCAGCATTGTAGATGGTAATGAGGAGAAATTTGAAGACCTTGAGGGACGTCTGCAGCACATACATGAGGTAGAGCAGATCAGCCTCCTCCACATGAGTACGAAACTTTTTCACCTTTTCAAACAGAGCTTTGGCCTGTTCCCCTTCCTTCTTGTCCAGAACAGAGATCGTCTGCGGGGCCTCCAAAGCCTTCTTCTCTTGATTGGACTTGACCGAGGAAGAGCGCACCAAGCCTGCGGTCTCCTCATCAAGAGATGAAGCATCTGCAGCTGATTTTGACATGGTGTTCCTCCTCCAGATGTCCATCTTCTCCTCCCCACGCTCCTCAGACACCTCGCTGAGGGCCCGTGTGGTCCAGGGGGAGTCAAAGCACTTGCCCAGGATGGTGACGAAGAGTTCAATCTTGGAAGAGGTGCCGGGGAACTTGAACCAAAAGCTACTGGCCACCATGAAGATCATTGTGTGGATAACCACCAGGTACGGGAAGTATTTACCGTACCAGTGCACAGCTCTCTCGTAGCAGTAGTGGTTGATGAAGACATACTGGTGTATGTCCAGGTCGTTCTTCTTTCCAAAGAGCTCACGTGATGCATTTTTAAAAATGGGCGTGTTCTTCTCGTTGTCGTGGTGTTCTGATATGTGGCTGCAGTCGATTTTATCCGGGGAGGAGACCGCAAGGTGGCTCGGGAGACAGGAAATTTTATCCTGCGTCAGCTGTTTTGAAGAAAGCAGAGTGTTACAGCAATAAGGCGTCCGTCTATGGGTACCACTGCATCCTATTCTATTCAGGTGTCCCCTGAAGACACTGCAGGTGCATCGCAGTACTGTAACCTAATCTTTGAGGTTAAGTGAAACTTCATTGATTAAATTGAGAGTTCATTGGTGAAAGAAGCACATGGCAGGACCCTTGGACTTTCCACCTCAGGACACATTACATCAACCCACACATTTCTGATGGGTCCTTCCATCTGTTGGAGGAACAAAACGGATACTACTAACAGAATTTAAAATCCGTTAAGAGGTTTTCCCTTTCACTTTTGAACAGTAGACAAATGTACATACTACTAATTATTTCCAGCTAAGTGCTGGATTTAGCTATTTTGTTCAAATAAATTCCTCATTGGGATTCAACTCCTCCTTATCACGCAAACAAGCATCTGATCTGGACACATCAGCTTTTGTGAAATACCAGCCTAAGATTGCTATAGCCAAAATTCTAAAACTGCAGAATCAGTCTTTAGGCACAGTGCGCTGCAGTGACCTTAAAGGGTCACTCAGCCTCACTCTTACCAGCTCCTACCGTAGATAAGACCAAGGCTTAATATCCCTGGGTGACACCAAACAATGGAGGCCCAATTAAAAGAAAATAAATCAGTTTAGCAGTGGTTTAATAAATAAGGCTGAAAGTGGCTGTGTTGCTGTGTTGAAGTGTTGCTAGAATTTTCAGATAATGAAGGCCACCCACTCGAGACAACAGAAGTTTAAGACCTCTTCTCAGTTGGGCACAGATAGTAAGCTCACTTTAAAGTCTGTTGAGTGAGAGGCGGCTCCTTCGCTTGTCAGTGATATCTGCTTTATATTGTGCTGTTGAGTAGCACAGTACAAATGATTTAAGGACCCAACTCTTCATAAATGCAGCTGTCTGCTGTGTTAAGATATTTTTTTCCACACTGGGACTTCCACAAGTCTTCTGGTTCTTACCTGTAAGGTGCAGCCAAATACACCAATCATGAGCATGACAATGCATAGGTACTCTGTGAACACATCCCACCATGGCTTCAGAACCCTGAACTGGGGGTTCCGGTCCGAGGCAAACTGCCGGAACTCATTCACTGGGATCATCCTGAACCTTGAGGGATGGAGAGGATGGGTAAGAGAAGCATGGACGAGAATATGAATTAAATGCAAAATCTACTACTAATGGCTCACAAAATACACTACATGGCCAAGAGTATGTAGACACCTGACATACAACAGCTCATCCAGAATTATGTGCATTAATATGAAGTTGGTCCACCCTTTGTTGCTATAAAAACCTCCACTCTCCTGGGAAGGCTTTATGCTAGATATTGGAGCACTGCTGCATGGATTTGCTTCCATTCAGCCAGAAGAGCATTAGTGAGGTTGGGCACCGATTGGGCGATTAGGCCTGGCTCACAGATGGCTTTCCAACTGATCCCAAAAATGTTGGATGGGGTTGAGGTCAGGGCTCTGTGCAGGCCAGTGAAGTTATTCCACTCGACAAAACCATATGGACCTTGCTGTGTGCCCAGGGGCATTGTCATGCTGGAACAGGAAAAGGTCTTCCCAAAACAGTTAGGGAAGCACAGAATAGAATCGTTTACAATGTTATTGTATGCTTTAGCATTAAGATTTGCCTTCACTGGAACTAAGGGGCCTAGACCAAACCATGAAAAACAGCCCTAGACCAAGGGGTGTCCAGATACTTTTGGTATAGTGTATTAACTTGTTTTGAAGACAGTAAAACCTGTCTTCAAAACATTTCAGATTTGTAGATGCTGCATATAGAACAGAATTGGTCATTTATTTATTGTGCTCAAACTTGGGTTAATAGGCTGATTAACTGGCTTGAACCAGAGCACAGTTGTGCATAATAATTCAAAGAGAGATGAAATAAATTGTATATATTTACTAAAAACAGACTACTCTAAATGTGTGTCAGTAATGTGAAGCATTACACCAGTGTCCAGTTTTATGGGTAATCAAGTGGGGAAACCTGAGCAGCCTTCAAGCTAACAGTCTGTGAAGGGGAAACCCCGTTTTCTCTTTTGTTTCTCGCGTGTAGAGTTTCAGAGCAAAGAGTATAACATAAAAGACCGGTAGGTACCCAAAACGCACAAACTAGTTTGGCAACACCAGGAAGAAAAAAATGCAGAAGAGCTTCGTTCTTTTGAAGGGGATATCTGTAATTTCACCTAACAAAGCAACTGGCTAAAATTCAAATAGGCGGCAAAACATAGTGTAGAGTAGAATCGCAGGTGTCTGAGAAAATGTGTGGTGTGTTTCGTTTGATTATTAAACTAACGCGATTAAGGAGGCAGGCCCAACCGGCTAATTAAGTAAAATATTACGTTATGTGTATTTTAATGTTTTAAACATATTCCTTAAAATAAATATCTACCGGTAATCAGTGTTGAGAAAATTCTAACAAGACAATTCAGATGAAATTCCATTCTATGTAGCCTATTAATAAGTTATACTGTAGGCTAAATCTGTCCCTACTGGTTTCCGTAATGCACGAAATTTGAATAAGAAAGATGCGCTCCAAATATCACATTAATGCTTTGTTCACAAATTTTAATAAAAGGAAGTGTTTCCATCGTGTGGATAGTCGGAAAAACATACTTTTCGTTATAAATTGTCCGAATGATATGTGGAAATTATTATCGTCTACATCCGACAACGTGTTGGAATTTTACATGTTCTTAGGCCAACACTTTTTATTTATTTATTTATTTATTTATTTATTTATTTATTTATTTATTTATTTATTTATTTATTTATTTATTTATTTATTTATTTGGTATCTCAAATCACAATAAATACCGGACTTTTCTTTAAACAGTTATAGTCGATCCATGGTGGAAAAAAACTCAACACTTCAAGTATAGATCTTGATCAGATCCAGTTCAGGTTACCTGTTGATAACTTCAAACTCAGTATAGCTACGAACGCAACTCCAGAACTTTCCTAAACTCTTAAAATGTGTTTAACACATAAACTCGAAGCTGTACTAATACTAATTTAGGGTACTTCAAAAACAGCTCGTTAATTAGAAGGATAGAACAAAATGTATCACGCTTTAATTTTTTACCTGCGCTCGTGCACACTCCACAGCCGGTAAGCTCCACCAGGTCAGCACTGTGCTAAAAAAATATACGGGATTGTATCCATCACAAAGAAAGGCTTCTGCGTGTATAATAATCCCACCCTACCCGTATGTTTCAGACAGGATTGTCAATTTATATTCACCGAGCGAATTACTGACTTTCAAATTACTGTAACCAGACTGGGGTCTACGCGGAACACAACCTGTCGACCAATACGCCAGGTAAAAGTGCGCTACTGCTCCTCGCCTCGCGCAGCTGCGCACAAGCAAGAAAAACGTAGTGAACAAAGCCGGCCTTGACTGAAGGGGCTTTGTAGATTTGCGTGGAGGTGATTGGTGAATGTGAATTAAAAAAACATAAATAACAATACTACTACAAAGATCTACGATTAGTCTATCATTAAATGACTGCACTTAATACTAATACTACAAATAGGCTATCATAATCACCAACGTTGCTACCATTTTTTCCTCACAATAATAATTATGTTTACTGAATTATTTATTTATTTATTTATTTAAATAACGGGGATATTATATTAATTGTATCAATCAATCAAATCGATTTAGCGGAGAAGTGTATTGTTCATGTATTGTTCAGGCTGAATATGAGATAACGGCATACAAAGGACGATAGGCAAATCATTTTCATTATAATTGCGATCATACAAGACGTCTAGGATGAAAGCTCGGAACAGAAATGTAACAGGTATGTAAATAAATAAATAAATACATTAAAAAGTTCACATAATTAACAGAATATCCATACCTGCCATCAGCGAGTTTGAAATGTAAACCTGAACAATCTGAGCTCTAGCTGTGATTAGACAATTTCAGAATCACGATCTCCATGACATTCCCGTGGTAAATTCATCTAGTACATGCGAAGCGTCCACAGACATGAGGAACCTAAATGATGACCGTGACATTGTGACCAGAGAATTATAATTTGTTTTTTTACTTTAATATCCAGTTATTGCTGACATTCTACAACTTGTGTACTACTGACATAAAATTAAAGAAATAATAATAAGTGCACTTTCATAGTATGCCTACGTGTTCCAGCACTGAACTGTACGTCAAACTTTATTTTAGCCTACTTTGGTGTCCCCTGGTGGTCATAAACCAACATTTATCCACACCACACATCCGCCTAAGAGCATGAGCGCTTTCAGGTGTCCGTTCATTAAGCCTGGATTAAGAAAATTTAGCCAGTTGCAGGGACAAATGTTAAAACTAGTGTAAACAATTCATTTTATTAATATCGGAACCGTAGTGATGTGATTTACATGAGTTTTGGAGGGTCATACCTGGGGAGTTTACATGTATACTGATAGTATTTTACTTGGAGTATTAAGATGACCCAAGTCTCGGTCATTATGCTTTAGCGGAGCTTATCTTTGTCCGCTATGAAGCTTTACCTGTTGAAGTTTTATTCTTGTTGTGTGGATGCATTTCTTCCCGCAGTGTCGCTCGTTTCTTCAGCTTTGATCATACGAGTAAAATGCAAATGTTTAGAAAAATATTTGTACATTATAGTTTCTTATGCTAAAGAATGGATTATTTAATGCTATGTAAAAGTTGTGCGAATTGCTCTGGATAAGAGCGTCTGCTAAATGCCTGTAATGTAATGAATCCTGATTCAAAGTAGATATAAATAATAAAGAATGTCCCATCATCATAAGAACTGTTTGCCTTAAGCAATTATAAGACCACCCGAAGTTTCCTCGGGCACATCGATTATGAGCGTTCATCAGTATTCAGCTGACATGAGCTGGATTATTACACTGAGTAACTGGAACTGGCAGTAGACAATTGAGAAAGACTGAGTATGTTTTACAATAAACAAATACTTTAATATACAATGCGTTTGTTATACACTCCGTTTTTGCTTCAAAATTTACAAAGCGTTTGTTTTAAATAATCAGGTGATGTTAAGTCTGAACTAAGAAAAACTCGTCCCTTTCATTTGGAGAAGCAAAATAAAATTCAGCACTCACAGGCATTTATCCTAAATACAACACATGCTCCGTCAGCAAGAAACGATATAAGAATCCAATTCTTTACAAAGTGTAAGTCCGTAAGAGAAAAAAAAATCTAAAAAAAAAAGCTTTAGAATTCTGTACAAGACTGTATGGAATATCAACATACAAAATGCTACTCGTTTAATAAAAAAAAAAGGAAAAAATGAACTTGTAGCTTTAACTGCTGTTACAAATACATTTCCTACAACCAATGAAATTTCTGTTTGAGAGACCAGGCCCCCCACTTGAAGTAAAATTTACGTTCATTTTTGTTTGGGGAAAAACGCAAGGTGCTGAGTAGAAGTGGTGTGAATGCATATATTAAAAAACACAATCGCAGGGATATTTTTGTAGCGTTCTTACATTCATCACCACTCCGCTGAACAAAAGTCCTGCAGCTCTGAAGCTCGTCGCCACAGTTCCCCTTCGCAAGAGCTCTCAGATACAAAGCCGATATAGCGGGCATGTAATACACGCGATGTCTTGCACAAAACCACAGTTGACAAGCTTCGTTTCTGGCTTGCGTAGAGCACCAGTAGCACCACCCTCCCATCTCCAAAACCACAGAGTGTGCGCAAATATACTGATCGAGCGGTCAGGTAAGACAACGTCGCTTGGCGGTCGCGGAAGTCTCCAGTCTCTTCCAGCTCTTCATGTGGCCCAAAGGATACCAAACTTCCCCATTTTTATACCCGCATCCCCTTTATTCCCCCACTCATTGTCCACGCTGGTTGGCCTTCAAAAATAATCAGTATGTCTCTCTGTTACCTCTCTCAGAGGTCCAAATCATTCACAGGTCTTAATAATCTGTGCTTTAAAAAAATCCAGCTAGAAAAAACTTTTTTTTTCTCTTGACAGCTATAAAGTCATGTAAGGTCTGAAAAGTACTTCTCTGTGAAGCGACTGATTACCTGAAAATTAATTGAAGATCTGGGATGACCTCTTTAAACGGTGACCGTGTGTTAAGACCTGAGATAAAATAAAAAATAACCAGGAACCCCTGGGGTCCCGAAAGGCTGGAATTTGCTGTGTTCCATTTGATGGATGACAGTGACAGTGAGAGAAACGAACCTGAAGCTTATGAAGCTGCTCCCCTTTTCAGAGCCAAGTGGAGCAGCAGGGGTCCAGAGGGGTAAACAGCAGATTCAGCCCATGGGTTGGCGAGACTGCATGTGTGGGTGTGTGTGTGTGTGCATATGTGCATGCCTGTGTGTGTGTCTGTGTATGTGCGTGAGTGCCTGTGTGTGTGTGTGTGTGTGTGTGTGTGCGTGTGTATGTGCGTGTCTGTGCATGTGTCTGTGTATGTGCGTGAGTGTGCGTGTGCGTGTGTATGTGCATGTCTGTGTGTGTGCGTGTGTGTGCGTGTGAGCGTGTGTGTGCGTGTGTGTGCGTGTGTGTGTGTGTGTGTGTATGTATGTGTATGCGCGTGTGTGTGCACGCGTGTGCCTGTGTGTGTGTGTGTGTGCGTGTGTGTATGTATGTGCGTGTCTGTGTATGTGTGTGTGAGTGCCTGTGTGTGCGCGTGCGTCTGTGTGTGTGTGTGAGTGCCTGTGTATGTGTCTATGTATGCGCGTGCGTCTGTGTGTGTGTGCGAGTGCCCGTGTGTGTGTGATGCAGGTGAGCACGCGCACACGCACAGAGAATGAGGTTTCTCGTTAAGCTGTGGTCTAGTGCTTCTGACACGGGGCCAGGTCCTTCCTGCAGGGCTCCATGGTGACGGCCACGCCCACGCCGCTCCTGCCCGACGTCATCCTGGTGACCTCCGCCCACGTGTCCGTCTCCGGGTCGTAGCGCTCCACGCTGTCCAGAAAGGTGTTCCCGTCGTACCCGCCTGGAGCCGGGGAGGAGGAAGAGGAAGAGGAAGACGCAGACCGTCATTTCGGCCCACGGCGAGGCTTTCCCTGCGCCGCGCGGCGGGCGGGGGGGCGCGGTGTCGCTGGCTAATTTGCGCGAGCAAGGGCGTCAAAATAAAAGCGGTTTTATTCGCTACTGCCTGCTTTTCTCACACGCGCCGTCCTAACGGTTCCACAGCATTGGCAGTAAATTAAATCTTTTACGAACGGCTTCAGGGTAATTGAAGACCGGTGGGAATTACGCTACTCCGAACTGTTAGCCGATACCAACAGGTCGTACTGAGAAGGCGCTCTCGAGAGTAAACGCTGCTGCAAACGTCAACGTTAGGACCCAACGTGCTGTATGAGCTGCGGTGTCGAACAGGTTCTGTTTCAGCACGCGGACACTGAATTTCAGCAGGAACTGCGGCTTTCGAAAGCCGTATCAGAGGTGAGATCATACAGCACAGGGGTCCATAGCCCTAGGCCTGGAGAGACAGGGTCCGCCGCTTTTTCCTTTTATTAATGGTTTTCCCGCCTTTCTTCACCATCGGCGCTCATTCCTGCAGCCTCCGCTGTTGATTTGGGAGAGCGCAGACACGCGCGCGCTCTTCTGAAGCACTGAGTCAGCCTCACAGAGACGCTTCACCTGCAGCCTGAGAGGCGAACTGCGTGCGCCCCACTGACCAGCAGGGGGTGCTAGCGCGCAATGAGTTGCCGTCATTCTGGCCGACTGACAATCCTGCTTTCTTTGGGTGATGTTAGATCCGGCTGTGCGTCGCCTAGCCGGGCTGCTAGCCTCAGCGGGCACTGGCACGACCAGACTGAGAACCAGGGGGGGTGTACTACGAAAGAAGCTTAACATACCCAGGGTTTCTTCGTGTTAGCTGACCTCACAAAACCTAACAACCGCAATCGAGCTTAACCGGTACCACGAAAGTGGTTATCAATTTATGGAGGTAATTTTGTAGCAAAAGTCACAAATCCGTCAACGATTTCACAAATATGTAAACCGCGAGTTGCAAATATGTAGACTGGAGGCGCAAATACGTAGAACAGGTTCACAAATATGTCACACGAGTCACAGTTGTGCTAATGGGCTAATGCTAACACTTTGGTGGGGACTTTCTTCCAACCAATCAGACGAGAGTATTCGGGATGACGTCTTATTGCCGTTCAGTAGTAACATTACATATTGAAACATAATGACGGGAACAGGCCAATCAGCCTTAATTAGGTCTCTAAATAATCTCTGCATGGTGAAAACACCCCCAAGCTCTACGGGATTCTGCAGGAATGGAGAGGCCCTATCCCAAGCTGACTGGTCACAGGGCGGCTAATTCAACAGCCTGAACGTAACCTGGCCCGGACCGGGTTAGCCATGCAGCGTAAGTTGCCATGGAGACGTACCCCGATGTACAGTGCGTCAGCTTCGTGATGTGGAAAACCCAGGGTTACGGCTTAAATTAGCTCGCTAACCCGTAACCTCGCTTCGTAGTACACCCCTCAGAGCTACAACAGTCTGACCCACCAGGCAGCCCAAGATCTGCCGGTTAAAAGACTGTTGCTCCCAAGAACATACTTAGAAGAATGAGAACACATTTCTAATTAAACCAGCACGTTTCTGATCCCCAACAAGACAGATTTACGAGTTACACCTTTCATTTAATCTAAAAGTTCTCTCTTTTTTTTTACTGCTTCTTGGCTGACTGAACAAAGCCCCGCTTTGTTCTGAAGTTAACCTCAGAACGACAGAACCCGTTCGCACTCGGAGGAAGCAGGCGAGGCGAGTGAGCCGAGAGTCACCCGTCATGTGACGCGGGTGAGAGTGAAGAGCAGCAGGCCCCTGTGGTTCCCCCCGGGCTGGGGGGTCAGGGGCGCCGGGCGCGGGGGGGGGGGGGGGGGGGGGGGGGGGGGGGGGGTGCGCTGTACTGTTTTTTAAGGCGCGCTGCGGCTCACCCAGCACGTAGATGCGCCCGTGATGCGTGGTGACGCCCAACGCGCTGCGGCGGTGCCTCATGGACGCCACCGGGCTCCAGCTGTCGCTCTCCACGTCGTAGCGCTCCACGCTGTTCAGCTGGTTGGTGCCGTCGTAGCCGCCCATCACGAAGATGGAGCTGCCCAGGGCGCACACTCCTGACGGGGAGGGAGGGGGGGGGGGGGTCAGCACGGGCACAAAGGCCAATAAAACTGCAGCAGCTCAGGGCTGTATAATCCCTAAGATTGACAGCTCTCTGTAACTCAGCCCTTTCCCAACGCCTGCCCTCAGCTCACGCTCCAGTGAGATATATATATATATATGTTTTTTTTTTGACTGGATAACGATCAGGATTTGCTATAAAGATCCATGGGCTCACTGTCAAGCATAGATAGGAACACATACTTACAGCTCATTAATGTCACAGTGTAATTAAGCACCCGGCTCTCCGGTCTGATCAATGAAGAGCTCCTCTGTGACAGAAGCCAGAGTGCCACAGGGCTGCCCTGGAGCAGCCTACTGCTGAGTCAGGCTGTGATGTAATGCTAAGAGTGGCTGTGTGTGCGTGTGTGTGTGTGAGAAAGAGAGTGTCTGTGTGCGTGCATGTGTGTCTGTATGCGAGTGCGTGTGTGAGTGCCTGTGTGTTTGTCTCTGTGTGTGCGCGTGTGCGCGTGTCTGCACGTGTGTGTGTGTGTGTGTGTCTGTGTCTGCGCGTGTGTGTGCGTGCGTGTGTGTGCGTGTGTCTGCGCGCGCGTGTGTGTCTGCGCGTGTGTGCGTCTGCGCGCGCGTGTGTGTCTGCGCGTGTGTGCGTCTGCGCGCGTGTGTGTGTCTGCGCGCGTGTGTGTGTGTCTGCGCGCGTGTGTGTGTGTCTGCGCATGTGTGTGTGTGTGTCTGTGTCTCTGTGTGTGTGCACGTGTGTCTCTGTGTCTGTGCGCGTGTGTGTGTGTGTCTGCGCGTGTGTGTTTGTATGCGTGTGTGAGTGCCTGTGTGTTTGTCTCTGCGTCTGTGCGCGTGCGCATGTGTGTCTGCGCGTGTGTGTGTGTGTCTGCGCGTGTGTGTGTGCCTGTGTGTTTGTCTCTGTGTCTGTGCCCGTGTGTGTGTCCTCACCCGCCCCGCTGCGCACGGTGTTCATGGGCGCCGTGCTCCTCCACTCGTCCCTCTCTGGGTTGTAGCACTCGGAGGAGCTGAGCCGGTGCGTGCCGTCGAACCCGCCCACCGCGTACAGCAGCCGGTTTATCACGGCCACGCCCACCCCGATGCGCCGCGTCAGCATGGGCGCCACCAGCTGCCACGAGTCCCTCTCGGGGTCATACCTGGGGAACGGAGCGCACTCAGTCAGCCACTCGCACGCCAACGTCCCCGCAAAACAAACGTCCCCGCAAAACAACGTCCCCGCAAAACAACATCCCCGCAAAACAACGTCCCCGCAAAACAACGTCCGTAATCAGCTTTTATTTAAACAAAGCGGCTCTAAACTGCTAAGAGTAGCGGAGCAGGACAATGAAAGCACCCCAAAGACACACACAACATTATTTGTAGTAGAAGTCCGACCGGTTTAGAAAAGATGGCTCAAGGGAGCTATTTAAAAGATGCAGCTGGACGGACACAATGGAGTGACTTTCAACCAGCCTGAAGGGAAAACAAGACAAGGTCAAAAACTAGTATGTGGCTGGACTGGCCGACCAATGGTGTAACTTCATGACTCGGCCGACCAATGGTGTAAATTCTTCACTCAGTGACTCAAGTCACAGACATTCGCGTTTATAGGGCTGGCCCCGCTGTTGCAATCCAGCCAAAAATGATTTCACGAGAGAAGACAAAGACTTCAGCCAGCACACAGGGAACATTGTTACAGTTGCACAATCATAGGTGTGAAAGTGAAAGTTAATCCGAATCGACAAAACTGTTGTGTCACTTCACGCTACAGATGGTTTTAAGAGGAAGCATTTCTTTCTTATAGGAAGTTGTGTTCCAGAGTGGAAAAAACAGCTCTGTGGAACAATGGCTCACTCAAAAGCCATTCATGAATGAGTTCCAGATTTAGAAAGACACTTTACAAAGGCCCCTCACAGAAGAGACCAAACTCCACCTAACGTAGCTGTGAAAGAGAAAGCTAAAAGGACAAACAGAAACGAGCACTGGAGCCAAGCAACACCCCACCAGAACGGACCACCCACCCGAACCATGCCCAGACACGCCTTCCACCCCGCCCTGCCCCCCGCCCCGCCCGTTCCCATTGGTCAGAACTTGCCTCTCCACGCTGTTGTGGTGGATGCAGCCGTGCGAGCCCCCCACGGCGTAGATCATGCCGTCGATGACGCCGACGCCGATGCGGTTGCGCGGGACGCTCATGGGCGCGCACGGCGACCAGCAGTTGTTCATGGGGTTGTAGCAGTCCAGCGTGTTGGAGTCCATGTTGCCGTCGGGCGCGTTGTTGCGGCCCCCGACCGCGTAGAAGAGCCCGCTGATCACGCACGCCGCCAGGCCGCTGCGCGGCACCTGCAGGTCCGCCAGCCGCAGCCAGGCCCCCGTGCAGGGGTTGTAGGCCTCCAGGTAGCTGAGCGACTGGCGGAAGTAGCCGCCGGCCGTGTAGATGAGCTGCGGCACCTTGGGCGTGCGGCAGGACAGCACCTTGGTGGGCTTGTGCAGCGTGAGGTCCTGGAAGATCTGCGAGAGGTAGTCCTTGCACTGCGCGTCCCACTTGAGCAGCTCGCAGCGCTGCAGCTGCAGCTGCAGGAAGTGCGGCGTGAGCGAGTGGCAGCGCACCGCCTGCAGCAGCGCCTGCACGTACGGCCGGCGGTTCTCGCGGTCGTACTGCACCCAGGCCACGCACGCGTGGAACACCTCCGACTCGCAGCGCACGTTCAGCTCGTCCCGGCTGATCAGCGTCACCAGCTGGCAGTGCGACAGGTTGAAGAACTCCTCCTGGGTGGCCACCTGAGCAGGGGGGGGGGAGACAGAGCGGGAGAGGCTCAGGCAAGCCGGCCGCACGCGCGCCAAAACTACGCCGCAAACTACGCTCCGGCAGAGAAACGGGGTCTCCCACCACACTGACTCGCTTCCATTTCCAAGTCGGGAAATTAAACGATATTCGATATGCCAGCAGTCATAAACCTTAGCACTAGGATTAGCAGCAGAATTCTCAGACAGAACAATTGGGATTTAATTTTACGACAAATGGATTAACAGTTAAATGTGACAGTTTAAAAGTAAATGTGCGCCGATTTTAACGGTAAATAAATGTGCAGTGATCCTGAGAGGCCGACGGTTTACTCAAGAGGGAGCATCACTGTTCTCAGGGTCAGTACAGAATGCCTGAGGGATCACCCAGCCATACAGAGGTCAGTTAGTGCAGTCACACACAAACACACACACACACGCACGCACGCACACCTACACTTTGCACCTTCTTCCCTGTTTGACACACACACATGCACACATACCTACACTTTGCACCTTCTTCCCTGTTTCTCTCACACACACACACACACACACACACACACACAACTACACTTTGAACCTTCTTCCCTGTTTGCCACACACACACACACACTTTGCACCTTCTTCCCTGTTTGCTAGGCTTAAGCCCGTAGACTGGAGTTCCCCTAAAACTCACTGCTTACCATCACTAAACTGTCAGTTGTGATTAAATCATGCCACATACCAATTATGAAACGAAAGGTTACTGTTCAAAAAAATAATCAAAGCCAATGTCCGTTTTGCTGCTTGCACACTGCAGCTTCAAGACTAAGGGCACTCGACACATCAAAATCCGTTAAAGGGCATTTGAATCTGCCTTCAGGTTTGAGTCATGACACCAGGTCATGTCCAGCTGACCTCCACCCACACCCCGTCACTCCTAGCATGTTCTAAACAGGCGATATTGGTATACGCCAGTTTTCTCTAGAATTTTCCAGATCGACTGAAGAGAAGCTCTGATTTTTTCCAGGAAACGACGCGAAGGAGCGGCCACTCCAGCCAAGAGGACTTTGCCTGAGTGACTCGACGCAAGCGGACAGCCGCAAAGCCCAAAGACTGCCACTGAGGCTTCTCTGTTCGGTCACGCCGGTTTGACATTTTCCGCTCCGCCAACAAAATCCCCCCATTCATTACGCAACATTACTCCGGTCACGCCGACAGGAGTTTGAGAATCAGCACAGAGATCCCCTCTTTGTGCCGACAGGACCCGAGGAACGCCTGTGCTGCGCGTACGAGGCAGGCACGCTCGGTGAGGGCCGTGCGTTTGCGGTAGAGACGCACGCGCACACCTCGCGTAACGCACTCAGAGTGGGGGGGGGGGGTTACAGGAAGGAGAAGACGAGGCGTGTCTGGTGCGTGTGCGGAACGCCGCGATGATGAGTCACCTGGCGTCTGTCAGAGCAAACAGAACGAAAGCCCTCCCCTCCCCTCCCCTCCCCTCCCCCCCTCCTCACGCAGCAGAGTTTTAAGTGCAGTCCCACGCATTCCTCCACGCATGACTCAGTCAAAGTTAACTCTGCCAACACAGCACCAGGCTGGATATCTAAAGCGGTTGTTTTGCACGGACACGGGAGGCAGAGGACAGAAAGCACACCAAAGACAAACTGCTGCTGGAGCGTTACAGCGTTACCTCAGAGCGCACAGTCGCTGCAGGAGGGCTGACGAGGGCCTAATTAAACGTGATGAGGCGGTAAAGGTATCGCAAACACTTTCACCACGAGAGGAAGTGGCCCACCCCACCGCTACAGGGAAGTGGGTCGTAGTCTGAATTAAATCAACAAGACTACAGGATCAGGACGTGCACTTCAAATGCAAAGTGAACAAACAACAGTGAAGGTCAGGAGTGACCGTAAAAGCAAACTACTACAAACCCCTCCCATTTACAAATGGGAAACCATGGACTGCTAGGAACCAGGATTTTAAAAAATTCATTAAAAAAAAAAAAAAGAAGAAAGAAAACATTAACAAAACTACTGCTTCTAGTTTTATCGATGTAATGATTTACAAGCTACTCTGATTACATGACAACCAGCATGCCACGCACGCAGTAGAGAAAGGCCAAGAACAGTCACTGGAAGTTCAGCTCGGCTGCCAAACAGACCCCTGTTGTGACTGGCTAAGCACGTTTTTATTCAACTCATTCATGCACACACTCATTACTTTGAGTCTGGGACTCAAGTTCAGTCCTTTTCTGTGGTGTGGGTTGAATAAAACAGAAATATTAATAGATAAAAACAAAAATGAGTCCCAAAACAAAAAAGACATTGCCCTCTCACCCTCTGAACTACTGCCTACTGAAGCAAGTTAATAAGCAAACGATTCCTTCTAAATATTCCACAAACACTGCTGTCAGCTACCCGGCAATGTCACTGCTGTAATTATAGCCACCCGGTGACTTGGTGTGTATTTTTCTGGGTAAATGTGAAGGACGAGGGAGCAGTGACGCTAAACGGGACCCGGCCAGCGTGTTTCCAGTCAAAACAGAAAATCTGCTCCAGCTCCTCTCAAGGAAAGGCTGCGAGTGTCCCTGTAAACTGCAGTGTACGGACTGCGTGTGTGTGTGTGTGTGTGTGTGTGTGTGTGTGTGTGCGCTGGACTGAGTGCGTGTAAGAATGAGAGTGTGTGTGTGTGTGTGAGAGAGAGAGAGTAAGTGTGGATAAGAGCGTGTCTGCATGCGTGTGTGCACCATTGTGTGTGTGCGAGAGTGCGTGTGTATAAGTGTATGCATATGCGTGCGTGCATCACGTATATGTGATTGCGTGTGTGAGTGTGTGTGTGTGCATGCGTGTGCATGCGTGTGCATGCGTGCGTGTATGCGTATGTGTGTGTGCACGTGTGCGCCGTGTATGTGTGTGTGTGTGTGTGTGTGTGTGTGTGTGTGTGCGTGTGTGTGTGTGTGTGTGTGTGCGCGCATGTATATGTGAGTGTTGAATCAGATTGCTGACCTGGCTGAAGTTCATGTAGATGTACTCTCGGGCCTTCTGGTGCAGCTCGGTGCAGCTGATCTGCTCGGCGAAGCTGGCGATGCCGATGGCGTTGCTGGGGTCCAGCTGCTGCACCAGGAAGTCGCAGCAGGCCTTGACCACGCTGTCGATCTGGTACATCACCGCCCCGTTCATCACGTGGATCACGCACTTCTCCCCCACCGAGATGCTGGCGGTGTAGGCGAACTCGATCAGCCGCTCCATCACCTGGGGCAGAGGGGCGGCACTCAGTCACTACACACAACCGGAGTCAGCGGGGGACCCACCCGACACCTTCAACCGCTCTGAGAAACCTGGCACAAGGAAGGGATGTTTCTATTTCCAGAGTCTTTAAGAGGCATTTGGGGACAGCACTACCATAGACAGCGAATAGAATGGGGACTGGGTGGGTGAGTTTTTGGTTTATATTTACCAGGGCCCACAGTATCGCCTCTGCCCAGTAACTTTCCCTCATACATCAAGCAAGGCTTTACAGACCCAAAGGCACACCACTTCTCCCCCTCTCCCACACTCCCACACTCGAGACTTTCACTCACTCACTCATACACACGAGCACTCACTCATACACACTCTCACTCACTCACTCTCTCTCTCACACACACACAGCCCCCCCCTCCAGAGCCGCGCACTAACCCTCGGGTGGATGCCCTCGATGGGGACCACCTCCATGCCGCACTCCTTCAGGCCGTTGGTGAACATGGCGCGGAAGACGGGCGAGGAGGAGGCCAGCACCACCTTGTGGGCCACGAAGTCGACGGCGTCCAGGTCACTGTACTTGACGCGCAGCGTGACGTCGCAGAGCTGGCGCTCCAGGCGCAGCTCGTTCATGATGGCGAAGGCGGCCGCCGTGTGGCTCTCCAGCGTGTAGCTGAAGACGCGGTGGCCGTTGCGCGTGGACGGCGTCACCTCCGCCTTGCACTCCGTCATGCCCGCCGCGTACATCCTCACCTCCGGCGGGGACCCCGCGCGTGCATCCTCGCTCGCCAGCGCACAGCAGGGGGGGAGCGCAGGGAATTATGGGACGGGAGAAACTACACAGCAGGGCTGGAAAGCGCCGCTTTTGTTCTTTTTTTTCTTTTTAAGGAGCAGGCAATGCAAAAAATTCTTCGGGACTAATGGACTAATTCGTCAGGCCGGGCTTAGAAAGGCTGGACGAAAATCAGACGCCACACTCTCAGACAGCAACGGAAAGGTCAGGCAGCTCTGCGCTTAAAGACGTCTGTGACCGGGACAACACCGATAGCTCCCTGACTCCCTTCATTTGAATTCTGCCCAGGCAAACTGCCTAAAAAACACTGGGGTGACTGTGCTGCTCAAACTCTCATTGTTATCTTGTGTGCAAGACGTGCAGTTTCTTTAAGGGCTTAGACAGACGGCGTTTGACGCATGAGCAAGCATTGCTTCTATTCTCTGAGTGACCTGCCGCAGTCCATGTCCAGTGCAATGCTTTTAGAGGCTGGAATTAACTTGTGCAATCATTTCTCAGTGAAGTGGCTCTCTCGACCCCCGATGCCTAGCCATTTTAAGTGGTCGGAAATCATCTGCTGAATCATTGGAATCGGTGCTGCGTACACTTTGACAAAAACACATGAAGAATATGGTCCCGGAGGAGCTGCCAGAAACATGGGCTTTCCTGCACTGTTCTTGGGCGGTTCTTTCTCCTGGTTCCTGGTTGTTAAGGAGACCGTCGTTGGAAGGGAAAGCAGGAAATTCTATGCTGCGTTAAAAATGTAGCAGGTTGGACTCGCTTAGCTGGGAGGAAGGTTTTCCGGTGACTTTTTTGTTTTTGTTGGCAAAGACCGTGTCCTACTTTTGTCTTCAGATGGGGAGTTAATAACCTTGTTTTTTTTCTTTCAAAGCTACAAAAAATAGCTAACAGGTCAGCTTTCTGTGGGATGAGAAATTCTTCTCTTTTTTATACTGCAATTTGAAAATACTAAAGCGGCATAGAATTTAAACCAAAATAAGAAATAATCCAGTTTCAATGCCCATTTACTGACAGCAACTGTTGTATAATTAAAAAATTAAAAAATAATCATAGCATCATATTTATGAACTGCCTTGTCTTCACCAGGTCCAGCAACACAATGACTGTCAAATTACCTCTAGAGATAGTATGCAAAAACTGCACCGGCTTTTAAGATGCCACTTACAAACTGAAGACTGGAGCTTTGAAGCTAAATTTTGTATCACAACCACAGGTAGAGCGAGTTTGAAGGACTGTGCAGGCTTTTTGAAGAGAGCTGACGCGGACGACGGAAACGTCTTCTCAAAATGGAGGTACTCAGCCAGCAGTGAACGCACTTCTCAAAGGTTTCGATGAGGGCTGCCAGGCACTGGAGCGGGGTTCTCCACACACCTCTCTTCCAGTCAACTTGAGCTGCTTTCAAGAAGATGTCCCTGCTTGCTCCGAAACCTGCAGAAACAGTGCAGGTCAAACGGTCAGTCCAGACACACATATCACTCTCAAGGCGACTATAAATTCAGGACTGCAACACAATCCCCCGCCCCCGTTTAACCGGTCATCGTGCAAAAATACATTAAAAAAAAAAAAAGTAAAAATGGCCAAACGATCAAACAGCAGACATATCTGCCAAATCAGGGGGAATACAGGAAAGTAACACACCCAGCAATGTCAAAGTACAGTCCAGCAGTCTAACAACAACTAACTTATTACAGTGACAATGACTGCTGGTTTCAACTTCAAATTTCACATTTGCATAACCATTAACCCTATATTTTCATTGTGAAAACGGACGGAGTGTGGCACAGTGGGTAAGGAACTGCGCTTGTAACCGAAAGGTCGCAGGTTCGAATCCCGGGTAAGGACACTGCCGTTGTACCCTTGAGCAAGGTACTTAACCTGCATTGCTTCAGTATATATCCAGCTGTATAAATGGATACAATGTAAAGTTGTGTAAGTCGCTCTGGATAAGAGCGTCTGCTAAATGCCTGTAATGTAATGAAAACAATGCTGCATTCATTGTGTTTGCCATTTGAAACAGGCTTCGTTTTAATAAAATTAAGAGCAGCTTTGATCAGCAACCCCTGTACCACGGTAAAGGCAAATGCATTGTACTACAAAAATAGAAGAAAAAAAAGCATCAATTAATTCTCCCTTGAGTAACGATTTGAGATTGGACATAACGCATTACACCTAAAGTGAGTCCAAATAGGCAAGAGATTAAACACATTCTGCAGTGCTGCTTCTGGGAGATGAAGTCCATAAAACAGTTAATTAAGGAGTCTCAGTTGTTTTGAACGACAACTTCTATTATCACCGCTGTGCAGTGAGCTAACATTTTGCATTCTGCACTCAAACCTCCTTGAGTCCTAATTACGATTCAAGATGGTTTGCGGAAGGCATCACAGTAATGCCAATACATAAAAGTTCTGAACGTAATAATCGCACTATTTCAGACGAAGTTTTCACTATGCCTGTGCAGCATTCAAGGCATGTTAAAGCCAGGCCCCTGGTTTGATATTGGCACGCTGTTACTATAGCTGATCGTTTAATTTAACCGGTCAGCGTGACTTTGCCTTCAAGTCCGAGTCCTGTGACAACACAAAAAGAAAGCGATGTAACGTTCGCGGATAGCGATAAACATACACACAAAAACAATCACGTGGACACTGACAATTAATTTCTGAATGCTTTATGAAAGTGATCAAAATTGGAATGACGTACATAATTTCATTATTTTATAGCCAGAAGTATTTCTGAACACGAGAAAACTTAGTTCTTGCCATGTAAAAATATTACAATTTATTCTAAATATTCATAAATACCATTAAATAATGTGTAACACACTGTTAATCATTTAGACGCCACAACTATTTTGTAGGATGAACTGCGACCTGTAACTATGAAGAGCATAATAAACAAGACAAATAGGTTTAAAAGGTCAGGACCTCACAAGGTTACTGAAAAAGACAATCGCAGTTAAGTTAGTTATCTTGTAAAAGTAGGTTTAGTAACTAGACAGTCACTGTTTTCCGACATAACCGCTAATTACGATACATAGTGTGAATGCTTGGGTACATTAACGTTACGCCTACTTAGTCTAGTTTAGAGTGTTAGGTTAGAGCATACGTGCCATTAGTTTAAAATCGAAAGGCCTGAGATCCCCGGGCTATGGTACAAGCTACCAGTAATTCCCCCGCCCAGAATACAGTAACTACACCAGCCGACTCCGCGGACCTAACTAGATAAAGAAAGGCTGCTGCTGAGAAGGCAGCAAGCAGGCTTTCTCAGCAGCAACATTGTGCCGTTGGCCAAGCGTGTCTTTAGGTCTTTTTAAATTCAGTGCTGCTAGGATGGTAAGAATACTTTTCCAAACGACCACCGATAAAAAAATTAAAAAAAACTTAGACTAGCTGCATGTTAGCACAAGTGACTACAGTCAGAAGTAGACTAGTCTAAGCAAGACGCCGAACTAAAGTAACGTCAGCGGTTGGGTGTTTTACCCTATATGGACAGCGAACACAACTTTCTCTTACATTTAATTATTCATCGAACGCAACTGTTAATGTTTAATGGATCCAGTTACCTAGGTAGATATCCGCATTTGTAACTGGTATGCAATAAAACTAGCCTGGTTTGGCAAACATCCCAAGCAGAAAACGTTAACTTTACGCGAGTTCGTCAATAATTTCAACATGTCAATAAGACAGTTGTGTTTGAAGTGTTTTTCGCTAGGAGATACACATTCAGCTGTCATACGTGTTGGCATCGGGAGTAACGTTATAGTTTTAAAAAATAAAGCTGTGTAACGCGGTCTAAATAGATCGGCGGTCATCCTTGTTGAATGTGATTACTAATTCGCATGACATTTCATCTTAGATAACAAACATTAGTGTTGGCTAACGTTACTGTGCAAGTTGGCAAACAAACTTGTTTATGCAGCCCCATGCATTGATTAAGCAAATCCTCTGAGCGTAAAGGGCCGTCTAACACTGCTGTTCGTCGTCAGTTCCACGAGAAATGCGACAAGAGGGAATCTTAGCTAGCTTGCAAAATATTTTAGTCTGGCAAAACGCCTTAGCTCCTCGTCTTAAATAAGAACAGGACGTACGCTTTAATCAGGGAGGTGGGGGAAAGGAGCTGTGTGTAACGTAATGTTACCAAAACAAGAGCCAGAACGACACTGTGCTAAAATGAAAAATCTTGCAAGCCAGCTAGCAATACTAACGTGGGTGGCCACGATCCTTCTTCATATTTCAATGTCACGGTGAAATAACATCAATATCCAAACACGATTTAAGTTCTAGCTATATACCTAAACATGTAGTCGAGATAGCCAGCCTTAGGTCGTTACACATCTGTAAAGACACTTTAAGTTAAATAGGTTACATTATTCAATTTCGCTACTCAGTTGTTTCCTACTTTTCATCAAACTAGAAGACAAACAAACTGAGTACTGATAGTACGGACAAAGACGGCTAACGCTAAATTTTAAAAAATGAGTCATAATGCAATGGCACGGCATTACACACGAAGAATGTAGTTAATTCAGTTAGCTACAGTTAGCAACCTGGCTAAAAGCGAGCCATCTCGCTAAGGTTTTCACAGAACTACTAGCAATAGCAAGCTAATGAGAATCGTACGCGATAGCAATTTCAAAACATCAGCGCGGACCATTGTCGTTACAACAGAAAACTATAACTAAAAGACGTGCGAAAACAACGGCTCTGTCAAGGTATACGAATAAACATGATAACATAACAGCTTAAAATCGTACTTACATACAAATACAAACATACAGCGTTCAATTCTTCCATTTCTGAGTGCGCGCTACGGAATAGAGGACCTAGGGAAAGCAGTAACTCACCATGACTAAGCATTGTACTAACCTGATCTCAGTGCCAAAATAAGAGCGGGCCCAAGACTGCAATGGTTATCCTCGATTGAAGGGAGGGAGGGAGACTTTTACGGAAGTATACGGGGAAATTTTGAAAGAGGAAGTATAGCAGGGCTTTTGAATCTTGGCTGTTTTCTATGGACCTAGGATGGACGAGTATGGATACCGTCTTCTTTAAGAGCGGTCTCAGTCAATCAAATTATTTGCACAGTTGGCTATGCATCAACAATTGTCAAAACAGTGTTATCGACGTGATAGCGTATATAAGTCATTTAGAGTTGGAAGTTAAAAGGAGCATTTAACATGAAGAGGAGTGAAGCCCTTGTCATATATATGTCGCATAATATCATTTCACAATATCAGACGACGTAGTCTTAGTATACCAGCTTAGTTGGTATACTGTGTCATTGTGACTCGGCAATTGTCGTTACTGCTTTTTTCTGGATTACAGTGCATTGCGCAAACAACAAAACGTGCAGTGCGATAACCCACATATCGTGCATAGGGTCCATTTAATTTATGGCAAACATAATCTTCATGCTCCACCAGTAAGATCTGCAAGGGTTACCGAGATTTTTAGGGAGACACTTCAGTTATAATACTTAACGAGTCATCGTGTATCACCATAGGTTTGTCTGGACTAGGCTACTGCCTTGTGTTGTTCCGAATACTCAAATGAACCACACATGCTTTATAAAATAAGATCTGCCACAAGGTGTCACCCCACGTCAAGCGTTCTCCCATAGCAATCCCCGTGCAGCGGTTTATGCAGCTTCATAAGTAAAAATATTATATTACGCATTCGTGTTGTATTCGAGAGGGGTTGAAATTTCGGGTCAATCTTAACGCAATTGTTCTGCATCCGTAAATTATTGTGTCTTTCATTTTCCATAAAGAATGCCCTGGATGGCATTCTTAAAGAGATACGTAACAGCTGCCCTTGAATGAACTCTGAATGAAATAAAAAGGTCAGCAAGGAATACATTACTTTGTCATACAACTTTGATCGAACGGTTCATGTAGTTGCTGAAACAATTATTTGATCTCTCTACAGACAGAAGAGTAATTAGGAACAGAAGGCAGATTTGCATAGTGGGAATGGGCTTGTGACCTGAAGTTTGTACGGTAAAGTCCCAGGTGGAGATGAAGATTCATTTGAATTATTTCAGCAAATAGCTATATTCGGTGTGCTGGTAAAAAGTGTGCAAATTTATCAACGTAAGCAGTGAATGCAAAGCATTGTACATAATATTTTAAGATTAGGGTCAATAAATTTTAGTGCTGCTGTAAGTGATGGCACGTGACCCCAAATGATCACCTCTGCAGCTTATTCCCTACCAGTAAGTATGGCATGGATACAGATACACACACTGCAGATATACGTATGCACTTATATAGGGCTATTTCTATGGGTAACCATTTGCATATGAAAGTATATATGACTGTATCACCATTCCGTACACCCTGCACATTCCATTCTCTCCAGCACAAATTTACCAATTGGCCTTTCTTCTGCTTCACTGTAGCGCTTACGCCTGAGAGTGGTCACATGACGTACCCATCGCGGCGTCTGTCTGTGCCGGAGCCCGCGAGAGGAGCGCGCGCCTCTGGGGAGTCGCTGTGTACAGTGACTCATCCTCTGTCTCTCAGTGGGTTTGCGCATCTGTCTGTGAGTCATTTAGGAATAGCTGAGCTCATGTAGTGAGAAAATCTTGCTCGTGAAGAGTGCAGGCATCCGCTGCTGAGGCAGCAACAGAGAGCAACAGGTGAATAAATCGATCCTGTAAAACGAGAGATGGAACACCCCATGGGATTCATATGTGAATGATGTGGATGCAAGGCGGACGTGTCTTGAATATCTTAAGTATTTAAATATGTCAAGTCAATTCAGTATTCAAGATCACTCCTGAACGTCACTCTAACTGAAATGGAGTGACCAATTTATGGATATTCTTGTCCCATTTCTGAAGAATGAATCCATATTTAATGGCGGTAATTAATCTGTTGATATGTGTATTTTAACAGGTTTCAGATGTGACTGAG
Source organism: Anguilla anguilla (assembly GCF_013347855.1). NCBI lineage: Eukaryota > Metazoa > Chordata > Actinopteri > Anguilliformes > Anguillidae > Anguilla > Anguilla anguilla. Next base: position 66,823,586 of record NC_049202.1, on the reverse strand, counting down.
GGTAATTGTGACTGATTATAATTGGACCTTTCTGTTTGTGTTGCCTCTTGTTTTATTTCCATGCCTGATCTTTAATTGGTGCCTTGCTGCAGCTTTTTGTATGTACTGCAGCAAGAAAGATCACAAAGTGAGCAGCAAAATTGTCTTTGAATTTATGCTGTGCTCAACGTGGCCCTTTTGTCTGGAGACATTAAAAAAGTTGGATGATAACTGTGATTCACCATCGTGTGTGAACTTTCCTATTCATAAAGGAATCATTCTCCTGCCCTGCTGTGCATCTTCACTTGATTTGGAGCTTTGTTTTTCACTCTGTGGGTTGAAAAAAAAATGAGTATAGCGGGCAAGATTTAGTTTAAACTGGGGCTGGAGTTGCAGGAAAATTTGCCTGCTCATGCAAATTAGTGGGTTTTCCCCATTGAGCATAGTGATAACTATTCTTCTCCACAGGTGCTCTTCAGCTATAAGGCCAGATGATATGTAAACTAACATATTTGACAGCTGCTACACCGTTCCAGTACATTTAATGCAATAGCTTGTGTGTTCACTGTGTCACATTTGAATCGGTTAAGAGGATTTTCATGGAGGAGAGCAATACTGTCAAAGTCAAATATTGTGGCAGCTCAGCATTATTCTTTTGACACGGGCTGGTTCATTTCAGACACTTGCCAAGAACTCTTTAAATAATTGTTCCTCAAGTCAGGTGCATGAAGACTAAAGGGACAAATGATGTCGAAGCCTATATTTGTTTTTCTCAGGTAAGTCTCGTAGGGAGTGTCACCTGTATTTGACGGGTGATTATAAAGTGATTAATAAGATCAGTCTGGCCCACACCTTAAACACTACCTGTCCCTGCCTAGGGCTTTGTTGTGGTTTTTGTTGTGATTCATCATTTGTCAGCTGTCTGGAACCTGAACCTGGAACACGTAAAAAAAACGACGACTGTAAACTCGGGTTGCTTGTGGACTCCGGGAGCGAATGTGCAAGGCCCTGGATAACGTGAGAAAGGGAGACTTGCTTCGTGATTCATGACGGGGCTTTCTGGGTGGGCGGGCAGGGTGGGTTTTTGAAAGTTTGGCCTTTCAGACTGGCTTTGAAGAGGGGAGGCTTTGAGAGCACATTTGAAACAGTCGAAGTTTGCGAATGTTTCAAAGGCTAATGCTCTGAACAGATGCACGTGGAAAGTATGCTTCCTGTTACAGCTCTGAAAAATATTAGCATGCTCAACATGTTCATAGTGAGATACATATGCACATGCACAGACACACATGCATGCACAAACTGATTGTGATTGTACTGAACAGCAATGGCAATGTGCAATTTGAGCACAGTTTGGGCAGTGCACAATCTGTGTATTGTTCAGATTATCAAAAACCTTCATATCCTCCAATATTCTGTATATATCCATAGTTTTGATAATAAATACAATAATAAGCATAAAACATACATAGCCCTCTGTTTTAGATGAATTTTCAAATGCTGTGCATTTTCAGAAAATACAAAACAGTTGTGTGGACTCAAGGTCATAAAATGATTCCTATCTGAAGATATAAATGTATAATTACACTATGATTAACATCAAAACCAAATGACGAGGTTACAGTCCATAAACAAGATACATTTTTATTTTTTCAATGGGCATACAAAACAGTAACAAGAAGGGCACATAACTTAAAAATATAGGGTTTTTAGAAAGCATAAAAAGCTTTTATACACATTTTGACTACTGCATTTTGACACATAATCTACATTCTACACATCCATGTTTAAGGTGAATAAAGAGATCTGAGGTCTGATTTTCTTAGAAATGTATAATGACCACCCCCCCACCCCACACACACACACACACACACTCACACAATCACACACCCGCACACATACAATAATAGCGAAACTACAAGCATACAATGAGAAAGACGCGTTGTTTTCAAGAAATATTCCAAGTTGGCTTTCTACTGCATGGCATAATATTTGGATCACTTTTTGGCTCTTGGAAGTGCAGGATCTTGGACACCGACCAATAAATGGGGCATGATCATGGCAGCCTTACTACCTTGTTCTGCCTAATGCTTGTGAAATGTGCAATAAAAGATCATCTGCTGTTAATGTCGGCTCCGCCATTAAACTGAATGCTTGCAGCGAACGAAGTGCTCACAGGGAAATACTGTTCCTGCCAGATTGTAGCTGAGTCTCTAAACCCCAACAAGGACTGTGCCCCACATGTAACGGAGTCAGCAGAGGACACACACATACAATACTGTACAATACTCTCTAGAGAGAGAGACAGTGGTAGTCAAACACTCAACTTCATAGTGGCAAGCTGTGATTGAACTGATTTAATCACTAAGCAGGTTAGGGAGAAGGTAACAAAAGTAACAGATCACTTAAAAGGTGGGGGCGGGGGGGGTGGGGGGTGGGGGTGAAAACCTGAATTGAAGCAAAAAACAAAACAAAATTCCAATTAAATGCATGATGGAGTCAAGCAAGTGCTTTGAAGTTGCTTTGCAGTTGCTGCCTCCCCTCCAATGAACAAAAACAAAAAACAACAAAAACAGATATGGCTTACATTGTCTCACGCTATTTGTCTGCAGCTAATGTGAGAATTTGTTCCCCCTTCATCTTCACTGGCCTGCATCCTTTCCTTGGACAGCCTTGTTCTTGGTGTAAAAAAAAAAAAAAAAAGTTGCACCCTCTTTGCAAACCCAGTCTCTGCTACTCAGCATTTTGTGTTGGTTATCAAAACCAGTCAGACAGCGTCACCAGCCCAGGCATTCCAACTAGCAAAATCTTGGTGTACAAGAGCACAGAGGGTTTTGTCAAGAAGTGCTGTGAAAACAGCATGGGTGCCTGCGACTTGAAGCACTGTCAGTATAACCCACTTGAGCAAAAATTGGGATTGTTTCAGTGAACACAGCCTGTACACTCTCTCTTCAGCAATACCTTTGTGTATCCTTGTGCAGTCTCCTCAGGAGGCTAATGAGAAGCACACTTAACCTCCTTTGACTTTGTAGAGCTCAGTGAAACGGCAACAGCACTCTCTGTGCAAATCAGAAATGTAAAATGTGGAAGGAAAAAGAGCTTCCATATTTACAGAGTTGTCTTAGTTTATCTGCAAGGCACTTCTTAAATCATCACTGGGAAGTTGATTCAATTCTGCTACATGGGTAACCTGAAGAAAGAAGTGGAATTTTATACCTCTTCAGTTCAGGGAAATGATGGTGCCAAAGGTAGAACAAAAGTTATAAAATGATGGAAGGGACCGTCCTGCATAACTTTATTTATCTACCATTACTACTGTTACAACCTCAGTCATTTTAAAACAGTCTGAAGCCATTTTTTCCCCTCTGTGATTAAAAAAGAGGAATTGAGAAAAGGATTGAGGCCATGCAGGACCTGATTTCAGACTTATCTGGTCACTAAAGCAGCCCACCTTGACACCAACAACCCCAACCTGATTCCCAACACCTAGGCAAATCCCAGGGCTTTGCCGAGTCAGGTTATGCCTCCAGCGATGAGCCCCAGGCTCAGGAGTTCGGCCCCTTAGGGTAGAAGGCCTTGATGGGCGACGGGGTGATGTTGCCCGAGGACAGCGTGGTCTCCAGACCCTCCAGCCGGTGGGAGGCCACCTCCGCCTTGCTGGTGCTGCACTCCAGGAAGGGCACGCCGATCTTCTTGATGTGCCCGTCCTCGGTCATGAGGCAGTGGCGGCAGAGCAGCTTGATTATGGCCCGCCGCATGTCCTTGCTGGTCAGCGTGTAGATGATGGGGTTGAGCAGCGAGTTGACCATGGCGATGCCCAGGAAGTAGTCGGCCTTGAAGAGCACGCTGCACCTGCGCACCGGGCAGCAGAAGTCCAGCAGCAGGAGCACGAAGAGCGGGAGCCAGCAGACGATGAAGGCGCCCAGCACGATGGTGACCGTCTTCAGCAGCGCCATGTACTTCTGCGACTTGCGCGCCAGGCCCTTGCGCAGGCTGCCCAGCCGCTGCGTGTTGGACTTGACGATGCGGAAGATGTGCGCGTACAGCGCCACGATGGCCAGCAGCACGCCGCTGAAGACGGTGATGCAGAACAGGATGTAGCTCTTGGAGTAGAGCGGCAGCACGGTGGAGCAGTCCTCCAGGCTGCCCATGCAGTTCCAGCCCATGATGGGCAGCACGCCCAGCAGCACCGACAGCACCCAGCTGCCGGCGATCAGGGCGAACATGCGGCCCCGCTTGCCCGCGTGGTAGGGCTTCATGTTCACCATGGTGACGTGGCGCTCGATGGCGATGGCCAGCAGGCTGATGATGGAGGCCGCCAGCGTGATGAAGACGCCCCCTTCCCTCAGGAACCACAGCAGCGGGGTCAGCTTCATCGTGTTGGGCCCGGACATCACAATGTTCACCATGTAGGTGAACCCGGCCAGCAGGTCGGACAGAGTCAGGTTGCCCAGCAGGTAGTACATGGGCAGGTGGAACTTCTTGTTCCTCCAGATGGCCACCAGCACCACGGCGTTCTCCAGCACAATGAGCAGGCAGATGATCAGGAACACGATGGCCTCGGGCTTCAGGCCATCTCGGTACTTGTTCTCTTTCAGTTTGCCGGTGTAGTTGTAGTGCGCCACTATGACCGAGTTGTTCTGGTAATCACGGAAGAAGCGAAGCAGATATTGCGAGGAGGGTGAGACGGGCAGCGGTGTGGGTGTGGCCACTACGCAGTTGGCTCTGGAAGCATCCATATTTCAGAGGCCCCCAAAATACACTTTACTTCCCAAAATTTTGCCGTGTTAAATCATGAAAATCCTTGTGTAGTCCATGTGCAAGCCATAACTTCAAAACAGATTTAGTTCAGAGAAAATAAATTCGTATGATGTCAAAGAGAACGCTTTGAATAATAAAGGAGGTTCGGGTCTGGAAGAGGCATTCAGTTTCTTTGCGCTAGGTTTCAGTAAATGTACTCCAACTGTTTAAAATCGACGTAATCCAATGCACCGCACGACAATTCAGTTTGATATATAGTCATGGGACAGCTACGCGCTCATGTTTCAACGGACCACTAGAGGGCGCACACGAATCTTCTGGTTGATCAGAAGCGGCCGAAGAGCGGTGAGGAAGTGCAGTTCCGGGCCCCTGCAAAAACGAATGATTCAGAATTAAACGCCAATGCCCTTTTACACTCACAATAACATAAAATTGTATCAACCTCATCAATCTACTGTATTTATGCTGCATAGCACAGCAGACAACTTCCACCGTGCTATACACCAGAAGAACAGTAGATTCCACTTCTGTTACACGTTTTCCACTTCAAAGAAGAAAAAAGATTATATGAGTAATTTAAGTAAACGTGTTTCGGAGTTGAATCATGCAGCGACTCGCAAAGCTTGGTTATATTTTAACATTCTCTCAAGATGTGTGGCAAGATTGAATCGCATACTGTCGTAGATATAACAGCTCCTACTGTTCGTAGGTTTACAGTTATAATTATATGAAAACAACAACAACAGTAAAAAGAACAATAGCAACAACAGTAATAATAATAGTAATAATACTAGCAGTAGTAGTAGTAGTAGTAGTAATAATAATAATAATAATAATAATAATAATCATCATCATCATCATCCTTATATTAGTTTAGTCTTTGAAATACATTAACAGGCTTTTAGAATAAATCTTGATTGAGAAGATATATTAACTAAAATCCACATTTTTTTATTTTTCATTTATTTTGCTAATCATGTTTTGAAAAACAGTTGAGCTGAGTCAAAGCTGACATATAGGGACACAAGTTAGGTGCACTGTTCTTTTTCATTCAGAATGAGAAGTCATTACATGTTCAGGTTTCTGATGATGATGAATTGCCTTCTATAACCTATTGCATGTTTAAAGTTATATATATATATCGAGAGAGAGAGAGAGAGAGAGAGAGAGAGAGAGAGAGAGAGTATACATGTTTAAAACGATTGCACCTACAACAACCCGAGAAGCATATTCCAAATATATGTTTTATTGAACTACATATTAGCCTGTCAAGATAGCTACGATTTACAGTTCGTCTTATTGGAAATAACTTCAGCACCCAATACACTAAAAATAATATTTATTAATCAAATTAAGAATGGCCGAACGGAACGCAGGCACCGAACGGAACCACACATCAACGCGTTTGTGGACATGTTTGTCCGACTGATTTGCACATCACTCCATTCTTAAATACTTTAACGTGTATCTAAACTTCCAATACATTTACGCGCTCACAACATGTCACACTACTATACAGCTGCACGGATTATTCAGGTTCGTGCAAAGCAATGTTCCCACGTTTGATTTTGGCAAAAGGGCGATCTGCAACAAACACTCTCTCGTGCATTATGAAATAACCTCTTCGGTAAAAACTGGTCTATTTGTTTAACACTGTCGGTATGTAGAGTTGTAGTGCAACATGCATAAATAAATACAAGTTTCAGATATGCTACGTACCTCGAATGCTTACTCGAATTCTGATTATGTTCTCTTTCCCATTACAGCTGTCCCGCGTTAAGAGAAAACGCGCACTGACGGTTCGAGTTGACAGGGGGCCAACTAAGAGATTAGAAGGGGGCAGGACTGAGCTTGAAGTGGGTAGGTCTTGCCTCCCTTTCGGGTAAGTGCCTCTACTGTTGTCAGCGGAGTTCGACACGTATAGGGCACCCCTCCTCTCGTTATTTCCCCCCCGTCACTGAAGCGAAAAAAACAAAACAAAACAAAAAAAAAACAATTAAGATGATTTTCATGGGGTGACCGCTACCACTGTACATATTAGTTCAGTTAAGTCCAGTCAGCGTTTCCAAATGCAGTACACATCCTCTGGTTTGTAATTTTTCCTCTCCCTGGAGGCAATGTAAGCACTTGTCAGGAATGTGTGCTTGAAGAATTACATCCCCTCGAGCCTTTATTGCAAGATGATGGTTAAGAAAGATCCGTTTCATTCAGACAGTGGCTTTTAAATTCTTGGGGGAGACAGATCTACATCATGTTTGCTCACTCTTGACAGCTTGGATCGACACTCAGTATGAGATCTAGAGGCAGAAATTGCTACCATTCACTGTTTTGTCAAGTTTTAAAAAAGTAAGCAACTGAGACATTTGAGAAATGTGTGACAATCCTCCCCTTCAATCTTCTGACCGAACCTGATGAAATTCCATTTTGAAAGTGCCTTCTCCCACTAAAATTGTGCGCTAGCTCTATGCATTCTTTAAATTGAAACGGAGCAGGACCTGAAAAAAGATGGCATTACTCCCCCGTGAAATGATTATGGGGGACCGATCTTTCACCCAGTACAAGTGATCAGAACGTTCTCTTTAGATGATTCCATACTTCCCTTGACACATTCTGGTGAATTTTGGAATAGAAACTTTTAAAACAGAGATGCAGCATGAGGGTTACTGTACTAAGTATTTATATGAGTTGCAGGTCCCCATGGACTCTGCTATTATTAAACAGCAACCACCGGCACTGTCCCTACAAGTGATAGATATCTTTGTGGGACATGTATGAAGCCAGAAAAAACCCTGAATAGCAGATGCCAGAATACCACGCGCTCACATATCACTGGGGAATGGTCCAGGTACTGTATCGTCTGGCTATGGCTGTCCCTGGCTATCTCTTTGGCTGTGAGATAGCAGGACCAAGAATGTCACCTGTCTAATGGCTAAACATTATAAAAGGCGACATAAAACATGCGTATGTAGGATGCTAAGCAAACTGTGATGTAATTTATGATGTCACTTGATGTCAGCTAAGGCTATTAGTTTGTGCTGGAAATCTACAGTGAGCCGTGAGCGTGCAGAGAAACTCTAAAATAATCCCCTCTCGTCAACGACCATTTTTAAGGATTTTCGAGCGGCTTTGTGCGCAGCAGGCATGCCCAGCGCTGCGAGGCCCACAGACGGCTCGGGAGAACGCAGACAAGCCCGTGCCGTCCTCCGACACGTGACGTCGAGCGGCCGCTCCATTTCTGCACTGCATTCCTCGAGTGGAGCTTGGGCCCTTGTGAGTCAGAAGAACCTCATATGCAGCTCTAGATAACAGAATGTGGCTGCCTGATTGGCCAGTCGAGGGGGGAGGGGGGGAGGGGGGAGGGGGGAGGGGGGGGGGGGGGGGTCAAGGGTGAGCGAGAAGACACAGCCATCCCTGCCAACAGAATTGACCTCCTTGGGCAGTGTTACCACAAGCTGTGCTCTGTCTTGGGGGGCTGCAGGCCACAGTCGGCACTGACACAGTCCAGATTCGATTATAACCCTGCTGGTCACTATGTGAACCACTTAACTGGCGGGATGGACCACAGCTTGGTTTTCCCCTAACTCCGCGCGGTTCCCAGTGTTTGGTAGGGGCGGAACTACAGGGATAAGTCCTGGCACGTTCCCCTCAGTCTCACCTGTCTCCTCCCCCGGAGACCTATAAAGTGTCAGCATGAATGAACTTCCCACAAGTGAGTGACAGCTGAACTTCCTGCTAGTGAATGCCTGCACATTCCAACGAACATATAATGAGAATTGAATGCCACATTATGCTATCCCTCTTTCAGTGCTTTGACAAGCCGATATGTGACCCAGAACAAAGCGCTGGAATTTAGACTTTTTTTCCTTTTTTTTTTTTTTTTTGAAAGCACATGTGTGAGCACATTTCTTAGTCTTCTTCGAATATGAACGATTTAATAATTCCTCGCTATTCTCTAAAGTTATTTTGTGTTACCGTATGTCCAATTGCTGTCTCTGCGTTGTTGCAGGGAGATGATGAGGTCATACCTTCCGTGCCTCGGGCCTGCCTCTTGTCTCTCTGCTGCAAACCAGCAGCTGGTAAAGCCATAGATGGCTCTCGCGGCTGCCTGCCCGCAGGCTTGCCTTGTTCCTGGTGCTGTGGGTGAGTGCAGTACAGCTACATTGCATCTCTGTTTTTACCTCTCGGCGGTGACTGCCAAAATACGCAGTAACGTGTGTGTGTATGTGTTGCATGTGTGTGTTTGTGTGTACGTGTATGTGCATATGTGTGTGTGTGTCAAAGAGAGAGAGAGAGAGAGAGAGAGAGAGAGAGTGAGAGACCAGTTGAGGTTTCTATACTAATTCATCCGAAACACAACATTCCCCTTCATTTGTTTCCCAAGTCAAAACATAAAGACGGAGCTGTGGTCATACCCGCCCCCCCCCCCCCCCCCCCCCCCCCCCCCCCCCCAACAGCCACTTTCCTGCACATTTGTTAGATGAGCAGGATTTGAACGATAACACCGATTATTATCACGGTTGTCATCTCCTTTTTTGCTCTTTTTTCCCTGTGCTTGTAGACGCTAGTGGAGCCAGACTCACGAGTCCACATTCTGACAACATGGCTGAGAAACTCTGCTGCTACCCTTAGGTTTGTCACTTGCCTTCAACATAAATACATATTTTAAAAGTCTAATGCACAGAGAAAAGAAACCGTGAAGACATTTAGGAAACCATGCATCACCTAACCGGCGTATTCCCGGTCAGTGTTGTTTGTGTGTGTATCTGGAGGGGGGGGGGGGGTTGGGCTTTCTTCACCACTTTCTTTAGCCTAACCAGCATGTCTATGGACTGTGGGAGGAAACGCCAGGGTACCTAGGAAGCAATGACAAGAAACACGAAAGCCTCACTCAGAAGGGGCAGGATTTAAACACAGGAACTTCTCGCTGTGTGGCAACGGTGCTGTCCACTGTACAGGCACACAGTATGCGCAGGGAGATTGAAACTAGCGAGCCTGCCACACCACACAGCGCTGCGTACGAGCCACTGTGTTGGTCTTCTCTGTGACACCAAAGTGAGGGCATCCTGTAAACAGCTCATTGTCTGGGATGCTGTCAGTTATTTTCAAATATTTAAAATATCTCTCAGCCTTGTCTCCCCACTTCCCTACTTCCGTATATACTGGAATTACGCAGGCGTTCTCATTCTGGTTAGACACCTCCCACCACCAGGAGAGACTGTCGTGCTTTGCTCTGTTGGAGGTTAGTGGATCAACGAAGGCAACAAAAGAATTAAAAAATGTCGTCTGGATACATCTTCTTGTGGCCCAATATAGTTTGCTCTTCAGGAGCACAAAACCGTTTCATAATCAAGCCATGTTTTAAATGAACAAAGCTGTTCTTCTCTTTCACCCATGAGATAATATTACATTTTTTCGTAGAGAATTTGTTTATGGAAAAAAAAAAATGATGTGGCACAATGAAAATACCTCAAAAAAATGAAAAATGAAATAGCTCAGTAAGGATAAGAATACATTCTGCCTCCAGCCTGCCCCTAGGCTTCTCTGCATCTGCTGGGCCCTAGCCTTATCAGTGTGTTTTGTCAGTTGTATGTTCCTGGTCTTTAAGCTGTAAAACTGCGGAAAGACGATCCCGTGGAAGGGGGCTGGGGAGGGGGCAGGGTGAAAGAATGATTATTTTTAAGTTAATTGCTCCCCTTTTGGGTGGAGGTCATGATAAGGCTGGGAGTACAGTGAGGTCACTGGATCTGTTTTGGGGGAGGGGGTTGTCCTGCCTCGCTGAGCTGCATACCAACCAACAGCTGACTTGTTGAAGTTATCACATTGGAAAGCCACAGGGAAATCTGTGAAGGTTTTTGCATGGGAACTTTATTTTCACAAAGACAGTGCCAAAGAGTAATACTGCTTTTATGGGCGCTTGCCTGTGGCGCTGGTGGTGAGAAAATGTATTTTGGATTCACATTTTCCTTTTCTGGCTACATAAGATGCCTATTCCTGTTAGATTTGGTCAGTTTCAGCATCTGTCGTAGGGTTAGGTAAATATCACAATCAAGCTTAGTTGTTTGGTTGGTTCAAAAGGCAAAACCTTATTTATTGTATTCATAAAACTGTGGTAGCCTTCTTTGTCTCAGTGTTTTATTGAATCTCAGGACAGAATATGACTTTAACTGTCTGTATGCCCTAAGCGAAACGTAACATTTGAACAGTGAAGCTGTGGAACATGTTGGCTTTAGCAAAGTGCCGCTCGCTCTGTGTGGCTTCCACCACAATGGGGTCACAGAATCCCCAGACAGAACACCTGGGCGTGTTCCGACCGTATGACATGAGCCTGGAACATCGACCGTTTGGCCTCTGAACCACATCAGGTACAGGTATTTACATCTCAGGTATTCAGCAGACATTCGTTGCCAGAGCAGCTGACATTTACTCTGTAAGTGTGATCAGTTAAGGTTAGGTTAGATCACTTTAGGTTAAACAGCTCACTTAAGTTACAGGAACGCACGCAGCGAAACCTGTGGGCACTGAAGCTACAACCACAGAGTCCCACATCCTGCAGCTTAACCATTAGACATCATGCTACTGCAGGACCACTCCTCCTGCTTCGACTCAGTTTCAAAAGGGCGACACTAAATGATGAAAAAGGAAGCTCACAGTCCCTTGCAACTACTTGTTACACTGGCTAAAACAAAATGGTGTGTTTTTATCATTTCACACAAAAAATTGATTCAGTTTCTATCTTGAATGAATTAAAAATGTGAAGTGTTGGAGTCAGCAGCAATCCTTCATAAACTTGCATAAACGCACTGGGAAAGGCTGTTGTTACACATCATTTCAATCAGAAGTGCATATGTTGCATAAACACACTGGGAAAGGCTGTTGTTACACATTATTTCAATCAGAAGTGCATATGTACTGTATGTACACAGACATGTGCATGCAAACACTCACACACACACACACACACACGTGGACATGCATGCACACACACCCACCCACACACACATCCACGTGTGGACACGCACATCCACCCACCAAACCACACGCATCCACCCACCCACCCACACACACCACACACACTCGCACAAACATACAATAGGAAACTGTCTTCATCCGCTCTTGGGCTGCTTCTGCACAAGATGGCCATATTCACCTTTGCTGTTTCCTAGCCTTGTTTTTCGTATCTCCAGAGGATCCTCAGAAGGGGTGAGACCCGCTCACCCACTGTTTCCCCTCTGCTCTTATCGACGACTGAAGACTCACCTCTTCAGGCTGCACCTCTCCCCGTCCCTCCCTACCTCCCTGCAATCTCTAATTGACTATGTAATCTTAGGGTTGTAGCTAGGTAAGCTGTTTATCTTAGTTGACTTAGTTATTGCCCTTGTACCTACTCAACTATTGCTTGTTATTATTTTGCATAGACTGCTTCGTTGCTGTTTTTGTTTGTGTTAATCAGATTAGCCTACAGGGTCCAAGTTAAACTACTCGGTCGTTCCCTGCACTTGGAACTGTACTTCCCTCTAGGGTTTTCAACACACTTGTTCCTGGTTATGGTCATACACTTTGTCGTACGTCGCTCTGGAGAAGAGCGTCTGCCAAATGCCCGTAATGTGATGTACTGTAATGTTATAACTGCAGCACTGAGCTTCAGGAGGAAGTGAATTTGCAGCATGTGCAGTTCTCTTAGTCCAGCAGACATGTTTCCTCCTGCCTATTCAGTGCCGCGTACGGTGCTGTCACTTCCACACATTCCACACCTCGCGCATGTGCAGGCCCGGTAACTCAGACGAGTCGCTGCTGAGCCGGATTGTTACTTTAATACTTTGCCTGGGATTGGGAGGGCTTCTTGTGCTTTAACCAGTAGATGAGCTTTGTGTGTTGCGTTCCATCCAGCTAGGTTCCAAACACATACACACACACACACACACACACAGGCACATTCACACTCAGACACACGCACATGCGAGCACACGCACACACAAACCCCCAGCCGCAGAAGTTCCCTTTACGCTTTTTCATTGATACTTCTATTTTCTCTTCCCTGGCATAAGAGGTGGCAGAAAGAAACAAAAATCTAATTAAGGAAAATAACTGTTAAAATTTAATATTTGAGGAAACCCCAAACATTGGAACATTTTGGTCATGCTGTCTGTGGTTGTAGTCCAGTGAGTCGCCCGTATTCAGCAGCAAAGCGAGCCGTGGCTAACTCCAGATAGCCGTTGTTTTCCCTTTGTGTGTGTGTGACCTTGTGGCGCAACGGTAGCGCGTCTGACTCCAGATCAGAAGGCTGCGTGTTCGAATCACGTCAGGGTCAGTCATTTTCACACCGGTGTGTGACAACATTGTCCTCTATGAGGTGTAGAAAAGTCTCTGGGGTTTGGGATTTGGCCTTTCTATGTCCAGTGGTTTACCTGCTGACAGTCATGAACTTGCTGCTCTTAGATTAATAAATGGATGGCTATGCTCAGTACAAAAGTATTAACTTTAATATGTGAGCAGCACAGCAGGAATCCAACAAGGAGTTTTTGGCACTGCTGAATGACACAGCTTGTCCTGATCCCAACTGTCACACAAAGCACTCTGATTAAACAGCACGTTTGCTGCACATGTTGCTTCTATGGTTCAGCAATTCACCTGAGAGCCTCATTTTGCTCTCTTCGCCACTATGGTCACACTCTCATACAGTATGTGACCCAACGCATGAGAGGCGAGTACCATAGAAAAATCACTATCCAGTCAAAATGGAGTTAATACCGGAATCACATTCCTGAAGATAGATCTACCATTCACCTGGATTTCAGAACTCAAATGAAGGAAAATAACTGTTAAAGTTTAATATTTAAGGAAATCCCAAACATTGGAACATTTTGGTCATGCTGTCTGTGGTTGTAGTCCAGTGAGTCGCCTGTATTCAGCAGCAAAGCGAGCCATGGCTAACTCCAGATAGCCGTTGTTTCATACTTGGTGTGTGTGACCTTGTGGCGCAACGGTAGCGCGTCTGACTCCAGATCAGAAGGCTGCGTGTTCGAATCACGTCAGGGTCAGTCCTTTTCACACCTGTGAGTGACAACCGTGTCCTCTATGAGGTGCGCAAAAGTCACTGAGGTTTGGGATTTGGTCTTTTTATGTCCAGTGATTCACCAGCTGACTTTCAACACTACTGTGACACCCTCAGAAAAGCATATGCAAGGCAAGAATGAAAATGCCAGTCTTCAATAGGTGATAACACGTACAGCTTTTGGACAAAACAGGGCGGGGATGCAATAGCCATGAATCTAACCAGGTATTCAATCAAGGAATCAAACACTGATTCACAAGAAGAGAAAGCTTTAGGAAAATGAGACACGGAAAGAATAAAGCCAAATATTTCAGGAAAGCGGAAGTTTTGGATTGCTGAGAACACGTCGTCTGATCACACATACACCAGCGTCCAGCAGCAGCGAGACACAGCCGTGGCCAACTCCAGATAGCCGCTGTTTTTCTCTTGTGACTCATGACCTTGTGGGGCAAGGGGAGTGTTTCTGTCTCCAAGTCAGATGGTTGGGTGTTGAAAGTGTGTTGGGGTCAATCATGCAGTTGGGGTTTACTCAATAGAATGATAATCAAAAGTAAATTAAACAGCACGTTTGCTGCACATGTTGCTTCTATGGTTCAGCAATTCACCTGAGAGCCTCATTTTGCTCTCTTCGCCACTACGGTCAAACTCTCATACAGTATGTGACCCAATGCATGAGAGGCAAGTACCATAGAAAAATCACTATCCAGTTAATACCGGAATCACATTCCTGAAGATAAATCTACCATTCACCTGGATTTCAAAACTCAAATGAAGGAAAATAACTGTTAAAGTTTAATATTTAAGGAAATCCCAAACATTGGAACATTTTGGTCATGCTGTCTGTGGTTGTAGTCCAGTGAGTCGCCTGTATTCAGCAGCAAAGCGAGCCGTGGCTAACTCCAGATAGCCGTTGTTTTATCCTTGGTGTGTGTGTGTGACCTTGTGGCGCAACGGTAGCGCGTCTGACTCCAGATCAGAAGGCTGCGTGTTCGAATCACGTCAGGGTCAGTTGTTTTCACACCGGTGTGTGACTGCTTTGTCCTCTTTGAGGTGCAGAAAAGTCTCTGGGGTTTGAGATTTGGCCTTTCTATTTCCAGTCATTCACCTGCGGACCTTGTCACTATTCTTAGATGAAAAGATGTGTGGCTACGTTGAGTACAAAAATATTAATATTTCAACGCAACAGCAGAAATCCAACGGGGAATTTTGGCACTGCTGAACAACACAGCTTGTCCTGATCCCAATTGTCACACACTGTACTCTGGTCCCACATTTGTTTTGTTCGGGATCCAGGACCCGTGACCGGGCCCGGCCTGCATGTGTCAGAGGCCTGCGGTGGTTTTCCACTGCCTGATTTGTTGAGCCAAAATGAGTGTCAGACTGTATCAGCTCAGCCCTGCTAGCGCTAGCCTGCGACTCAGAAGACTGAAGGTACTGCTAACAACCTGCAGGGCTGTACTTCTTCCATCGGAGAAAAAGCTAAAGACTGTGTCAGCATTGCTGAAAGAAATGCACACAACAAAAACTGTGTGAAAACTGAGACAAACAGAAATAAACGAGTCTGATATTTGGAATAATAATAAATGCTGGTCTTGCTCCTATGGTTCAACAGTTAACCCTGAGAGCCTCACTACTGTTAAACTCTTATGTGTGAGTCAATGTGGACTAGAGATACATGTTATGCACTCAGCCATTTCACCAGAGAGGCTAGTACATTAATACCAGAATAATATTCCTGAAGATCATTCACCTGAATTAAAAAATTCAGATCAGCATAAATAAAAGATATTTTTTTAAATACGGGTACTAGTTGGTCTTCCAGTGTCTGACAGGATTGTTTGCAACCCTGAATACATATGAGGACTGCAAACAACAGTGATAATAAATAACCAGCGATAAAAAAATAAGGCTTTTTGACAAACAAGGAAATGATTTGAAAGGAATTTTGTCATTTCTAAACATGACAGCTCATAAATCCCACGTCTTGCTTCCAGTTCCTTTATCCATTTGTCCAGTAGGGACAGCACTGAGTCTAGGCTAGGACAATGGCAACAATACAATCCTGTCTTGCTTCAACTGCTCCAAATTTTGAGTGTTTTTCCAACTGACAGTCAACATTCGTGCTTTCCATCTCTGTTCAGCACCACTCATGTCTTGCATGTCTTGTTTACTGTCTCACTTTGATTGCAGAGTGGGCAGAATTGGTGTCTTATTACATGACCACAGATAGTCCGCTGGGTTTTTTTTTTTTTTTTTTTGCCTGCGCGTGTGGATTTTCCAGCTTGCTTGCAGCGGTAATCCATACGAGGGAAATTTGTGATGGTTTGTTTTGTTTGTAGGGGCCGCACTGCACGGTGGTTTGGGATGAGTTCATCTCTTGAGGGAGAGGCTGAGGGGGAAAGATTGTTCCCACATCGGGCTGGGAGAAGGGAGACGTCCGCAGATGGCGAGTCGTGAGAATGAGTTTATCGCGAAGCAAACGGCCTCCGATCGTTTCGGCTATTGAGATAACACCCTGGGCGGGGTGAAAGGGTCCCCTGCTCGTTTTGAAGTCCCCTCAAGAGCAGTTGTTGGTCATTTCCTTAATGTTAGAGAGAGATCGTGCTGATGGGACCATCCATTGAAAAACATCTTGTTTCTCTTGCCAATGAGAAAATTCTATCTGGCCCCTCTTGGGCCCTTTCCAAATTTTCTTGTTATTTTGCCCGGATGGAGAGTGAAACGAGGTTTAGGCTCAGTCTGCACTGCTCTTAAATGTCTTGGTGAAGTCCACCACTAATGAGATCCAGGCATAGATACTTTGGGATTTTCTGGAAAAACAAACAAAAAACAAAACAAAACAAATCAGGACACCTTTTGGAGCTTAGCTCTGAGCCATGTAGACACACAGTGAAAAATAACATAAAGGGGGGGGGGGGGTCTGCTGCTTTTAGCTGTCTCTGTGAATGTTGCACACGCTATCCCTATGCTATGGTTTGGTAATCCACCCTCTCCTGTAGTTTGAGCCCTGCTGACAGGAAGCATCAGGGTTGACGAAACAGCGCAGTTAATTGAGAGACAGAGACTAAAGGTGGCTGCGCACTGACCCAGCGTCCCTCCAACGCACCACAAAACAAACGCTCGTCAGCATTTGCTTGCTTTTGTCTGTAGCCTTTTCTCCTGATTCGACATTTTCATTCGCTGTTGGGTGGTGCTGTAGCAGTCGAGCCTACTGTGAACCAGAGAAGCTCAGCGAATTACACACTTACTTAATAATAAAAAAATGTTGTAAATGTTTTTTACAAAAAGTTTTGTTGATCAGAAAGAGCTTACTTTAAAGCTATAAAGCTAATCATGTGATCAAATATGCATTAAAAAAAGCTTTCTACATAAGCTTTCCTCGACATGGAAGTTATTGTGTCTATATCTTGATTACTCACTTCTGAATGATATTTCATCTGTTGTTGGACATTGAGATTGTCATGTGTGGTGTTAAAGGAAGGAGCAACTGTGCTTTAATCGCGATTGTGTTTGTTTATTAAACAAAGATCGGCTATGAATTCATCTTGGTGCCTTCAAAGTAGCAGCTAAGGCCCGGTGGAAGCCAGATCATTCTTTAAACTCCTATAACAACTGTAGAAGAACAATTGTCACAGTACCCTGTGCTGTATCAGTGTGTTTTCTGGGTTTTTTTTTTTTTGACAACATGTTACTTTCACAGATTTTATATCCACTGTCTGCTTTCAGGGACAGAGTGTGCAGACTCCTTCAGAAGAGAATGCAAATGTCATGCAGATGCAGCCAAACTGTTCATTTCAAACTGGATCTGCATCTATTCAAAATGGCTTTCGTTCACTTTGTATGTCGATCAGACATAACTCTCCATCGTGGTCAATGAGGACATGAAAATCAACAGCGTTAAGTGGCAGCCAAGCTCTGCCGTTTGTTGAGGTTGATTAGTGAAGCATGGGGTCGGGAGCGAGGTGTGCCAGTCTGCTGGCACACCCTGAGCTGTCCTTTCAGAAGAACAACATTCACTTCCATATTCTGACTGATATTAAAAACACGCTCCTTTGGAATTTTCTTATCTTTTCTTTGCAGCACCCAAACACTGCAAGGCAGACCCTTGTGATACACATTCACATTCATTCTGAATTGTGTGGTTTTTTTTTTCAGATGTTATTGTTAGACCATATCAGAGTCCGGGCACCAATGAATAGAACCGTTGGACCATATTTGCGTGGCATTTGCATTATTTTGTTAAGGTGGTTGCAGACATCCTCTTCCAGGCTAATGCTGGCCAGAATTGGCCAATTTTGCAATATCAAGCTTAAGCATTTTCCTTAAAGGCGTAACTGTATGATGGTTTTGGCACGAAGTGTAAGAATTTAGGGTTGCTCTGTGATTTCTGCAAAGGATGGTGGAGGAACAGGATCACTTTCATATGTGTTATTCCAATGTACTCTAGTCTGAACCTGACAGCTAAGGGACAGATTCCACCACACATTAAGTCCTGATCAGGTGCTTGCACACACACACACACACACACACACACGCACACACACGCGCGCGGCAGGGCCTTTCATAGTCTATAGAATGTGATAATTCAAAACGAAATTACTAGTCAACAGTGGCTAAGGTGCATTGTTTAATGAGTATGACAGCCCTTCTCTCCGAGATGACTTACAGGAAGTCAATCAGTTTCACCTTCATGACCATGAGGCAGTCTGTTACTTTTATTCCTAGCTTTTAGGATCAATCAGCTCCTGGAGTAATCTGAATGAAGTAACCACTCCTGGAAATGGGATGGATGTGCTGTTTGGGATCTGAATTCGGGCAGATGAACGACCAGTTCCTAGTCTGCGGACCGACCACATCTCCACATTTTTGCCTGCATTTTCTCTCGGTTATTTGGCAGCAGCTCAAGCTGGGACGCGTTACTTCACAGCCCAGCATCGGAGAAAGTCTGTAGCTGTCACCATTACACTGGGCATCGTGTCTAATGACTGATGAAAACAGGCAGACCCAAGAGACAGAAAACAGCTGTAGTTCCCCATCGCTGACAGCAAAAACCGTCACCCGATTCCCCAAAGCAAAGCTGACAGGCTCTGCACATGGCAAAAAAGATGCCTCCTACCTCCAGAGCAATAGCATAGCCTGATGTCACAAACTCCAGACTTATGTGATGTCGTTCCGCTGTGAAACGAGTCCAGCCGCAGACACGTTCTGCCTTGACCTCACGTCTCCACTCTTCTTCTTTTTAATTTCTCAATGAACACCGGCTGCTGACATCATCTGTCAAGTGCAGAACTTCACTATGAATTAGCCCAGGGGGAGAGCGGAAAGATACCATTGGTCAGGACTGAAAAGTTGCTTTATGTATATGGTGGCACCTGTCCCTTAGCTGTCAGGTTCAGACTAGAGTACATTAGAATAACGCTTATCAAAATGTTCCTGGGAGAGTCTGTTCCTCCGCCATCCTCAGCATAAATCATAGCAACCCTATATTCTTATGCCAAAACCATTATACAGTTATGCCTTTAAGGAAAATGCTTAAGCACTATTTTGGTATTGCATGGTATTGGGCCAATTCTGGCCCGCATTAGCCTGGAAGAGGATGTCTGACCGGTGTGCAACCACCTTAACAAAATAATGCAAATGTCACACAGATATGGTCAAACGGTTCTATTCATCGGTGTCTGAGCTCTGATGTGGCTTAACGATAATGCAAGCTTAAAACCCCCAATTCAGAAAACTCCAATAAATGTATTAAACAGATATTAATGATTCACTGTCCTGCATTGAGTGTTGCACTGTGTATTTGCAATGATCCAGACCTCTGACACTCTGTACTTTTCTAGCTGAGAACCCACTGAAAGGTCAATGTTATTACAACCAACTACCAACAGGAAAATTTTGCACAACCAATTTTTGTTGGCTAGCTGTTACAACATGATATAATGACACGGTAAATAGAATGATACTTAGCAAAGTGTATAGTTCAACCACCCTTAGCTGCTGAAATTTAAAATGATTTCCTCCTCAACCCAAGGGGATCTATTCCACAAAATGTCTGCCATATCCACCCAACTCACAGGGGAGATTCTATAACTACTGTTCTTCCTAGTGGTGGCAGAAGTAATAATGATACTCATCATTCTTATTTGACAGCATAATTTATAAACCTTTGTTTTGTTTTGTTTGAATCACTATGTGTTTAAAATCATTAAGTGTCAATTCAAATTACCACAGTACACTGTAGTGTTTAATCTTTATAATTATGTGTGTATTGCTACCGTTCCAGGTATAGTATGCCAGTAGTCTAAGCACATCATTGAGTAGGATTGGTTTGCTGGTGTAAGAGAAAGAGAAGAAAAAATACTTGCTGAATTTCACTTTTTGCTTAAAATCCCTGTTTTAAGTTGATATATGATATGATCTCACATTCTTCCACATTGATATCATATTTTGTTTATTTTAGACTGCTTTGTTGAATTAAATTTGGATGGTTTCAACATTTTTGTTTTATTTACAAATACTTTAGGTTAGCATACCAAAGCAACACGTTTCCGGGAGAGTAATGTCAATTGCATCATCTGAAGTTGGACAGCTGGAATGTAAAAAGAATCTCGGTCCTCTTTTAACCTTCGTTTCCCTGGTTTGTTTTTCCTAAGAAGAGACAAGAAGCAGTTGTTCCCCCTCCCCCTCCCCTTCCCCCTCCCCCTCCCACCAAATGCATGCCTTCCAGCTCCCTTCATGCCCCCCTGTACGTGGGGTCACTTTGTGTTTGAACCCCCCCTCCATATGAAGGAACCACTGACTGGGATCTAGGCCTAAAATGTGCAAAAGGAAAAAGATGAGGGGGTCACAGCCCAAATGTGGTTTTCTGTGTTCTTTTTTATTTTTTATTTATTTTTTTAATTATCACTGATGTCATTGTTTATGGAAATATAATAATAAGAGACTGGCTCACATATTAATGTCATAAACATCCACCACAGCTCTTTGGTGGGGGGGGGGGGGGTAGTGTGACCTGCTATTAAATTTATATTACTGAATAACATTGGGTGGTCAGATGCCGCCTGGTGTTCATTGTCTGTGGGAATGAAGCATTGCAATCCTCATATTTAATAGGAACATGGTTGAAAGGAGAAGAAGGGATGTTTATTTGAGGATCTCGGGCCACCTGAGGTTTTCAGCCAGACTATAATACCATGCCTCCTATATTCCCACGGGGACAGACATCTGCGAAACATCCCCTTGAAGGTATGCGGCCGTGTGCGTGAAGTGTGATGGAGGAGGAGGAGGTGGAGGAGGAGGAGGAGGTGCAGCAGTGAGGCCACGCACCGAGGGTCTGCAACGCATCTGAGGCTGTCAGCCCTATCACACACACACACTCACACACACACACACACACACACGCGCGCGCGGGAGGGCCTTTCATTCACGCGCCAGCTATACGTCCACTTGTGAAAAGTAATGACCAGCACGTTTCAGACTGTTTAGACTAGAGGCCACAAGGGCTCTACTCTGTTTCTCTCTCGCGAGTGGGGACGAGGTTGATGGTGCGGACGTGACTTTTCATCCCATTTTTTATTTAAACGGACGAGGCTCCGCTCCAACATCTGCGTTCGCGGCAAGCGGGAAGTGTAGATACGGAACGCCCATTGTTGCGATATGAAGGTTTAGGGATGGGACTTTTCGCATTTAACAACCGGCCTCTGGGCATTAATTTTGGCAGTGCCTTCCAGAACCCGGTTGTGTGGTTGTATCTTAAGGTCACTTTCACCTGTCAGCACCACTCAACTCAAAAGCGCTGCCCACACACTTGAACGAACGAAAGCAGTTCACTTGAAATTCGTTCTGCTGGTCCCCCCCGCCCACACAGGCACAGCCTGCAAACGTGTGAGAGAGTCGGGGAGTGATTAGATGAGTGGAAATGAAAGAGGAGGAAGAGTGTGAGAAAGTGTGTGAGCGGTGTTCTGAATGGCAGTGTCTCACACACTGCGGAGAGTTTGTGCTTGCAGCTGGGTGCGCTCGAGGGTATCGCTCAAGCAGCGACAGAACCTCTGCTTATTTATATTAATATAATAATAATAAGAGCGTCTCTTCCCAAGCTCACATTCTCTCATGGCTATGCTGCAGTTCAGGTAGATGAAAGAGGATGAGCACAAATTAAGTTTGCATGCAGTGAATTTATTTTATATGAATATATAAATATTAATTTATATGCTACACGGACGGAGTGTAGCACAGTGGGTAAGGAACTGGGCTTGTAACCGAAAGGTCGCAGGTTCGATTCCCGGGTAAGGACACTGCCGTTGTACCCTTGAGCAAGGTACTTAACCTGCATTGCTTCAGTATATATCCAGCTGTATAAATGGATACAATGTAAAATGCTATGTAAAAAGTTGTGTAAGTTGCTCTGGATAAGAGCGTCTGCTAAATGCCTGTAATGTAATGTAATATTAATGCATTTAAAGCCGCGTTTCCACCAAAAGTACCCGGAACTTTTAATCCCAGGAACTACTTTTCAAGGAACTAAAAGGTTCCTTCAGCCCATTGTTGTCTGCGTTTCCACCGCGGTCTAAAGTCCCGCGAAGATTAGGCAAATTAGCCCACTGACGTATGAAAAAGCGACATTGTCGTCGGTCCATCTGTTCTATGATTTCTTCTGTAACCCCATACTACCACCGAAGTAGCCTACATTATTTTCTAATAACCGGGACAGTCCGGAGGGGTTTATTCCACTTATATACAACGGGTTACCAACAATGACTATATATGGTTACTTTTGTATTTATTGATTTTTATCGATTTAATCACCTGGAATTGAAATATTCTTCTGCAGCCGTTTGGGCATAGTTGTCAAGCAAAACTGTCGTTGGTAGTTGAACTTGGACCGTTGTTATGCAACAAATAGGATATAACAGGCCAATAGTCAGATTGTAACTGTTTTATATATCCTCTCAAACACATTCATTATGTTTTTATGCAAACATTCACTTTCATGCCTTGACATCCGAGGCGACAGAATGCATTCACATTTCCAATATAACTGGCAACAACAGCAGAAAACATGCACACGTTGTAAACAATTTGCTGTTTGATTACTTTCTCATCGTCAATTCCATATAGGCTAATCGCAAAATGACAAGAATAGAACGAAAACTTGGACTTGCGTGAAAATTTAAATTAGCAGTGGTACAGCCACCGTTTGCTTTCCTTCGAAGTTACTGCTAGCCGAGCAGCGAAGTGTGCCCTCCAGATGTGAACCATGCACCATAAATTAGTCCATAGTCTTCCTGGTCTTTTTGTGGAATTGAAGAATGGCAGAGTAAAATTACGGCAGTCTGAAAAAGCTAAAGGGACGATTACTAGATTTAACCTGTTATTTTACCCTGACAAAAAGTGCGGAAGGTGATTTCCAGTTTGCTTTTACTGTATCACCAATGTGAATTACGCAGAACTACCGCATACCTCACATAACTGTATCAAACGTTTTGAGTCAATTACAACGGGCTAACAAAGAAAATCCGGAAGAAAATATTCAGCAACCGAATTAATCCGTTTGAATGTTTTGGTACGTAATATGCTGTCCCAGCACGAATGCTTAGCATTTTATAAAACGAATACTAAATCAAGAAAAGAACAGAAGAGCACACGTTATAATTCCAAGACGCTGGCAGGCTATAACCAAAGCTAGGCTACTGCACCGCATAACATACAAGTTTGATTTGAAGTTATTATGAAAATAAATCGGTTGGCGGCTGCAGATTTTGAAACATGGCGGTTGAAATAAAACACTGTAAGTAGTCAACCAATCAATAATTTTCAGCGCTTGCGCCCCACCCCAAAGGTTCCGGTACTTTTGGAAAGTACTACCCCCCGAGCAGGAACTTTTTTTGGGGTAAAATAAAACCCCCGGAACTAAATTTAGACCCTAGTTCCTGCGGTCGAAACGCACTGAGTTCCTCAAAAGGTTCCTAGTTCCGGGGTAAAGTTCCTGCGGTGGAAACTCGGCTTAAGTAATTTAAGTAACATGGTGTGTATTGTGTCAAAATATTTGTGCCATATAATGGTCTCTATGGTTTTCTTTTTCTGAAACTTATATTTAACTTTTATTCCCAATGTAATAAATGTCTCGCTATCAGATGCCATTACATCACTAATATTTAGCTTCACTTTGATGTCTATAACGGGGGCACGGTTCTGTACGAGTCAACTTTTACTTCAAATGCTGTGTGTCATGAACTACAGATTTTATCATACCAAACCCCCCACCCACCCACCCACCCGTTTTCATTCTGCCTCAGTCTATGACTGTGTCTTTGCTTGCGATTACCGTGGGAAAGATATCAGATCCAGGCAGCTCACCATTAAAACAGCTTGTCTGAGAGTTCATGGACGTCATTGGTTATTCTTCTTTTTAGGAGCGACCAGCTGCACAAAGTCTCCTCTGCATTGCCATAGGTGGTGCGTATTATGGGGTGGTGTTTTTCTGAACCTGCTGTGCATATTTTTTAGACTTTAAAAATCTAATTGTTTGCAAACTTTTATTTTGGTTGCATTATGATTTTGTATGTCTGTCTTATGGGTCACAGCCCTTGATTAGCTTTGTCAGCTTGTTCTTAAGTAGCAATCTGGGGTGAAAATACTGCATTTACACATTTTTGGCTCAAATTCAACCTGAAATGTGCTATTAGGTGTTTGTGGCTACCTTTATTTTGGGAAAACTCAATTGTTGATGCTGTAGATTTTTTTTTGGATTTGATTTACACTTATGTAAATTTTTTTTATTTCTGAAAACTTTGTACCATTTTAGCTAGTTTAGTGAAACATTTACTTATCACAATATCGACAAAGTGGTGGCATTCATCATCATTTTCAAGACCTAGCTAATTGCATTTGGTTTTGCCAACCACCCTGTCCATATTCAGCTCAGAAAAAGACAAATGATATTGATAGTTGATGACTGCTGTTTCTTTTGCTAGCTGCCAGACATGAATTCATATACAGTATGGCTTTGGACAGTATAAGGTGTTGGCTGCATTAAAAGCTGATACACATTGCATAGCATGTGTTGTGCCAGCTTGTTGACTAAAAATAAACTGCAAGACCTCTTGCTTGCTTTGGGTTCCTGGGTTGCCATCACCTCATCAACACATCTTTGAGCTTGTGCTACCTTATATTAGCATGCATGAGCCAGTGAGGCTCTTGTGGAGTGGAACTGGACAATTTGGTATGAAAATGGATGGAAAGAAAGAAATTGGCAGATTGCTACCACTAGGCTGCATGTAGCAGAGTTTCGTGGCAAGTGGGGCCATGTCTGTTGTTTATGACTGCAACATGTATAATGGGAAAAAAGCACATAAATGCAGAAGTCATGCAGACGTTTTGCTGAATGTACTCGGAATGATACTGTACCATAAATAGGCAGCACTGAAACTTCCTGTCTGACCCAGTGTGCCTCGGCACGTACTGGTTGTGCATGCAATGGCGTTAATTTATAAGCTGCTTTTCTCTGCTTTTTCAACGCATACAGACACTTGCAAGCTTACCGACACTCTTACAAACGCTTCCCGTTTTTGCCTTTCGCCGTTGCTGTGTGAGTGGGCGAATGAAGAGGCCTTCATTGTTTTTATTTTTATTTATTTAACCTTTATTCACCCAGGGTAGGTTCACTGAGCACGGATGCTCTTTTGCAGGAACGCCCTGCTTCACACTCATACACATTCACACCTGGGAGCTGCCCAGCACAACCACAATTCTCTATTGTTGGCCACTGAGCAGCTCCAGCTGTAAAGTGCTTTGTGCAGCAGTTTCTGAGTAAATGCACTGTACACTGGTAAATGCAGCCCATTTACCATGTTATAACAGTCAGTGGCTCCCGTGACTGAAGGGTGAGGGTAGGGGAATTCGGCTGAGGGTGGGGTGGGGTGGGGGCACCACGGTGGATTTTCCCCACCCTCATTGCACAGCGCGTACGCAGCAGCGGCAGCAGCGGCAGCAGCAGCAGCTCCAGACATGCAGCCCTGCCTGAGGCCCCGTCACGGACTGAGCCGCTTCTTCAAACCTGGGCTCTGCAAGGCGGACGCCTCCTGCACAATGAAGGCTTGCCTCCTCACTTTCGGCTCTTCGGCCCCCTGCGCTGACAGGCTGTCCCCCGGGAAAGCCTCGGCCACTGAGACATTCAAGCAAAAAAAAAAATATAATAAAATACAGCTCGGCGAATACAAAGTGCCCTGCAATTTGTGCGCAAAACTAGCTTGTCACAGACTGCGTCCCAGACAAGTGCATTCTTAATGTGCATGCAATGTAATTCCCAGTTACCTCCCTTTAGTACCTGGCATGCAATGCAACTGCCAGAAACCATGGAAGAGTCTGTATTTTGACTTGTCTGAGGAGATGCGAGGAAGCATGAACCCCTGCATCAAACTGCCCGTCCCGTTTGCAGATCAAACCATTGCTGTACATGAGTTGCACACTCATGTGTTTGTTTGTTTTTTTGTGGCAGGATGGAGCACTGCCAGTTCCGTTGTGCTCTGAGAGCCTTATTCATGAAAGATGAACCCGTGTACACTTTGCAAATGGGCAGGCAAGTATATAGATATGGTAATAAATAATCAGGCAGGATTGTGTGGGCAGATTGTTGTTGCGCAGAATGCTCAATAAAGCTTGGAGGAAAAGGGAGGTCTAATTTTCAACAATTAATGTGTTATCTGATAACAGAAGACCTAAAACTTAACCTAAAAAGTGTCGTGGAGTTTGTTTTATAAAACATTGATGTTGTGACTGTGCCACTCTGAATGAAAAAAAGTCCAGCATACCCTGTTCAGCCAGTGGACATTATAGACTCTGTAGGCTCTAACCTTCCACCGTCAGGACTAAAGGGAGGGAATTAGAGGGAGGGATGTAGAGACAGACACCTCGTATAACAGTGCAACTTTGAGCCATTTCTCTTTCAAAAGCAATATGTTAATGACAAAAAAAAAAAAAAAACAGACGCTGTTTATAGGTGGTTGGTTCAAGGAAAGTAAGCACAGAAATGTCCTGAGCTGTTTTTGATTGCATTGCTTATTTCTGTGTAATATCAGGTTATGCCAGGAAGTCAGCCTCAAACACTCCATCTGTGGCAAATCTGATGTCCATATTACTCATATTTTGAAATGAGACAGCAAGACACACAAATAATCCAAAATCCTTCATTGCTGCATTATTTTGTTTATATCCTCGGCAGATAGTACCAGTATGCACAGCATGTTGCTTCTATGGTTAGCCATTTATACAGCTGACTATTTACGAAAGCAGAAATACTAGATGTACCGGAAGCACAAATAATAATAACTTATTACTATTAAACGTCCATTTTTCAGTGAAGGAAGTGGGGCCTGCACTTCATTAAACTATACCCAGGGTTATAGCATCTTGTAAAACAGCTATTTAAAAAAAAAAAAAAATCATTTCCAGGACCCGAGAACCTTGGAATAAGAAACTTCAATTCACACTGAAATTCAAGACACACATAAATTCAAGACACATATCCCAAAATGTCAGCATGTATTTAAGCAATTGATCCCTATTACATTTATTCTATTGCATTATTATTTATTAAATTTTTTGATGTTAATGGAATTATCTGTTTTAATTGGTCATATACAATGTTGTGTGATTAAATTAAATTATTTTTCACATAATTGACTGACACCCAAGAAAAATGGTACTGCAACAAAGACATTTAATGGAGGTTAAATAGATGCTTGTCTAAATGTCCTATAATAGCTGACAAGCAGAACACGTCTTTTTTAAAAATATAGAACTAGGTTACGTACAGGACTGCAGGGTGCAAATGTGTTAACCAATGCATATATGAGGTGTGAAATTTTTTGGGTGGAGTAATTGATACACCGCGCACAACTGCTATATTTAAACTTGAAATCATAAGGGGGCTTTCAAGCGATAGTCAGTGTCAGATCCTTAAACTTTCTCAAAAATAAAATTAATTACATTGCAGTTAACTATACAAATTACATGTAATATGTATAATAAAAAAAAAGAAATAGATTTTCACAAAGATAAAATTCACATAGATAAAATTAAACAATGACTCCGACACTGTGTCTACGTCAAATTCCGATTGAGGGCAGGGCCATATTCCAGTAACTGAGAAGGGCCAGAGCTTTCTGTAAGTCACGTGAATGGTACATGAATGCCGGAAGAGTTTTAATACTGTCCACTTGGGAGGTTTCTCGTGCTGTTTTATTCTTCACATTAATTGGTATTCTATTCAGTATGTTCAGTAACAGAATTCAGTAATATGTTTTGTTTGTATTTCCCCTCAAAATAACTGAATAATGAACCGTTCTTAAATATTTTCTTCAATATTGTTGCAGCCTTACATTTACAGTACACACCAAGCATAAACCCTCAACTTAAATAAACAGTTTACGTTTTGTTAATATCTTTATCGGTGATAAGCTATTTGTATACACGGGTCAGATTATACCACCGATGGCCTAGTAATATTAATATTATTAATATTAATCCATTTTTATTAATCGTGGTTGTGCTGTATATCCCACTATATCTCTTGGTGCTCCTCTCACAGCAGTTACCTTCATTACCTTTCCTGACTGACGGTGGCGTGAACAACAGTTTGGCTGTGGAGCATCCCTGCTTTGGCACAGGATGTGTTCTCTAACTGTTTTCCGGGGCTCGAGTTAGAGCGTGTGCTGTCAGAGGAGAAAATAACAGTCCTGGAGCTGTCCCAGAAATCCTTTCATCTGTGACTGACAGTTGCCAGGGAAAGATGGGGCATCGAAATGCCTGGATGCATATTACATTACATTACAGGCATTTAGCAGACTCTCTCATCCAGAGCGACTTACACAACTTTTTACATCCATTTATGCAGCTGGATATATAGTGAAGCAATGCAGGTGAAGTACCTTGCTCAAGGCTACAACGGCCAGTATCCTACCGGGGAACCGTACCTGCAACCTTTAGGTTACAAGGCCAACTCTTTACCCGTCATACTGCACTGCCGCCCTATCCTGTACGGCTGGCCGATATGTAGCCTTCATCGAACCAAAGCTGGTTCACCGTTGCTTCTACCATAAACGGAGGCCAAACAGGAGACATTTTAGTGGAAAGTGGGCTGGAACTGAGAGAAAAAACGGTGAGCCGCATTCTTTGTTGGACACGTGCGAGGGCCTTGTGCTGTGGATCAGGGGCCTGACAGCGGGTTCGAATCTGGACCACCGCCGAGCAGCAATTCCCCCATGAAAGCGGCGGATTAGAGCGACAGCATGCCCGGGTGTTTCGGGGTCTCGTAAAGCCCTCTATTGTGGAGGGGAATCCGTCGCCCGAAAAAGGGGCGGGAGCAGGTGTCACAACACGTCTCTGTCAAGAGGTGAAAGCGTTGGGGAGAACGCTAATGCTGAATTGATCCTGTCAAGTGGGAAATTACCCTCTGGTCAAATCCCCAGGGGCGCACAAAGTAGGCAAGGTGTGTTGTGAACCAGTGAATTTCCCCGCTGAGGAATTTCTCAATGCTTACAGCTCCACTCATTGCATCTGCAGAGCTGACAACTAACTGTTTCTGACAGGCGGGGCATGAGGTAGCTACCATTCAAAAGGATTTGCATGGAAGGCTTTCTCACTCCTCTTGAGCTTTCTGTGCTGCTGGAAGAGAGAGGTTATTGTTTCATTGTGAAGTATAAACCACAGAACACATTTACATTTGCAGCAACGTGTTCCACCAAAACTGAGCCAAAATGTTTTTTTCTTTCTTGCTGTTACTGAACTATTATAAACTGGTTTTTAAAAAATAAAAATAAAAACATTTGCAAACCAATTCTGTAAGCAATCACAAATTATTTTTAAAAAAAAATTGAAATCATGGGTAAATATATGCGATGAGGAAATGAGCTGGTTTCATCTTTGATCTTTGACATTCAGCCAAGGTTAAAAAAAGCCTCTGAAGACAAGTGAGTTTTTGCAAGCGCACAGTTTGTGAAGCTAATGACAAGGCGGCTCTTGATTGCTTGTGTTTCAGATTTTTTTTAAACTTTTTTTTTTTTTGGTTTTATTTGGGCTAGTGTCTTTGTGTCTTTTTTAAACCTACTGAACGAGGGAGAAATAGGGGATAAGAGGACGAAAGGGGAGCTGGGACGGTGGGACCCATTCATATTATATATTAAATGAGATATGCCAGTGGAGCACTGACAGTTTGGAGCATTAGCCTCTCAGAGTTAGCCCTCAGGAGGCCTTCTCACCTCTCCGAGCCACTCACTGCCTTTTATCTCACGACTGAAGTGCAATGCTCACTTTATGCCTCCAGGATATTTGCGCTTTGTTATTCTCAAGCTAATATCGTGCTAATGGGTTCTTCGCATCAGACAGGATGCAGTCATCATTGATGTGCCCATTGTGTCAAATACGAAACAAATCATCAAATCTAATCTCCTTTTGTCTGAGATGTCGAATGTATCTCGGGGAAAGTGTTCTTAAAATCTTTATTTTTTCGATAGTTGGAGCACAAATTTTGCTCAGAGAGAAATTTTGGCTTCTATCTCTATGCTGGACATTGGAGATAGAAGGGCTGTGGAAAGAATTATAACATCATCGACCACCAGAGTTCAGTGCTTGTAACCAAGTGCCCAGTCATATGTAAATCAAAGCCTGGGGTAAACAAAACGTCCTGCTAGATCTCATGACAACCAGAGTCATTACCACCAACCACATAAACTGAGCTCCCAAGCTTAAGTATTGACTTCGTCCAGAGCTGTTTTCATAGCCCTTACATTTCATAAATCCCCCTTCTCCCAGGCTCTTTTATTCTCCACTTTCATTTTTTTTGCGGGTTTGGGAACAACGATTGAAATTGTTATTGGAAATGAAGCTAGCTAACAAACCGGCCCCTTCTGCATTTCTGTGGTAGAGGGAAATTGGGGCTTTCACATTTGTGTGTTTTTTGTGAGGGGCCTGTTGTCAAGAGTCAGCGATGTGAAATATGAATTCAGCCAGTCTTTTTGCACAGGAAGTTGAACTGTACTCAGTCCGGAGCACTTTCACTTCACAAGAAAAAAACATACAAAACAACAATAGCACAACGACGTGGTGAATGGTGAAGAGTGTAGTTAAATGGGGTGTTCTCCAACCACGGGGCTAACTAGCCCCCAGAATGTGCAACCACTTTGACTCACGCAGAACCCAACTTTCTCTCTCCACTCTGGTGCCTGCCAGAATTCCAGAGCTGTAGGTTTTCTCTCTCTCCCCTCCCCCCCCCTCTCTCTTTCTCTCTCACACTCTCTCTCTCTCTGTTACAGCTGTACCCTCCAACTCCAGTAAGCACACAGCAACAGTAACCTAGACAACACATCAGGCCAGTTTGCGGGACAGATGGGGGCCTTGATCTGGCCTCACAGATCCAGTAATGACTCTCTATAGGAGGATGTTTGGGAGCTGAGGGTAGAATGTTGGGTGGAGGCTCTGATTTGTCAGATTGGTGGCTTGTGTGGCTGTAATGATTGTGCCTTTTAATGAACAACAGATCTTCCAAAGTTTGGTAAACATGTTGTATACAGTTGCATTTGGCTTTTAAATATTAAATGTTGCCAATAAGTAGACAACCCTGTTTTAAGGAGGGCCATTTATATGTATACATTACTGGCGTAATGGCTTCTCATGATTGGATTTTGATCTTACCTCATCCTTCCAGTCTCTCACACGCTCACAGAGACAAGTCTGCCCATTGGTGCCTTCAGTCTGTGTTAAGCTGATATAATATCCCACCTGAACGCCTCGTCACAGTCAAGAGCTCAGACTTAGGCAACCGCTTGGGTCTGGTGAAGAATGAGCTGAAAAAGCAAACTTGCCATGTTGCCTTAAACCGGCTGCCCTCCCCTCCCACTCCCCAGGAGTAACCCACCCATTCTGGACCTTATCGTCGCTTTTCTGTCAAACACTCGTATCCTCACATTGTACTGAAAGGGCACTGAAACCACAGGGGTACAGCGAATATTAATCAAATCTTGCTCTTCCCCTATAGCACGAAAGGGGAAGTGAGTAATCGGGCACAGAACTTTAGGTAGAAAGTAAAGTCCAAAATGATACACAGATGTACTTGAACTGTACACCGAAACCCACAATTTGCAGACAAAATTTTAACATCATCTACCTCAACCCTGGAGGTCATAATTATTCAATCTTAAATTTTTTTTATATATCCGTAACCTACATTTGTGCACTATGACTGCTAAGAAAGCAAGCGTAACCAGAGGTGGGTAGAGTAGCCAAAAACTGTACTCAAGTAAAAGTATTGTTACTTTAAAATAATAATGACTCAAGTAGAAGTAAAAGTAGTCATCCAAATAATTACTTGAGTAAGAGTAAGAAAGTATCTTGTGAAAAGACTACTCAAGTACTGGGTTACTTCATATAATCTGATTTAATGTTGAAATAAGCAGAGCAAGATGAATGTAAAAATCCAAATGTCCAAAATATAAAATTGTAAAAGCTTGTCCAATAGAAATAAACAAAATATAAAATAGCCATGTGCAAATTCAAATATGGCCTAAATCATATCCCTTTAAATAAAACAATACACAGGAGGTTCATCAGAAGAGGAGGATTTTCGCTTTCTGTTGTACTCTATTAAGTCTGTATACCTCATCAGTTTGTTGGGGTGAACCCTCTGTTGACAGAAAAAAAAAATCAATGAGGCTACATGGGATTTATCTATTAAAATAGACTCATCATCACAACAAAGAGGAACCTGCTCAAATTCAAACAGAAACTTTGTATGTGGAAAACATAATGCTTTGTCGCACCATTATTGTACCTTATGATGCACTTATCCACAATATTCCAAAGTCCCATGATTCCTTGCGCGGAATATGTGCAGAACTTCCGGTTTAGCGTAAACAAACTTTATGTATGCTATGCAATGTTCCAGCACTCAAGTCATGACTGTTGCATGCTTCACAAAAACTATTACACTACTAACTAACGCTTACATTACAGTGTGAAATTTCCACATTAATACCAGTAACCTATTTAAACACACTCAATTTCAAAAATAACGTATATAACAAAGTATTTTGAACAATAATAGCCTACTTACATAGCAATGATGAATTCTTATCTGTGTTCAGTAGATGGAGACAGAGACAGTAAATCAACAATACAGTTCAATCCGCTTCTGTTTTGCTCCAGAAAACGATGTCAGCTAGGTCTATCAGCAAACATGCGGCTTAGCTATGCCCAGAAGTCCTCAATAATGATAGTATTTCCCAAGAAATTACGAATAATAGTTGACCACGTTTCGTGAGTGAATGCATAAGTGCGATGATAAGAAAAAATTCGGTTACGCTGACCTAAAAAACGCTATTCCAAAAGCAAAATTAGACATGTTATAGTATACATCGTAAGAAAGCTTATACTCTCACCTACTGAATAAATGAATTGTCAATCAAGCCAGACTGTACTAAAAAGGGCGACAACGCCTTAAACAAGGCGTGTGGTATAACATAGTTTGAACGTGAGGCCAGGGGTGTTCTCCCTCCTACGAATCACCCGCCATTGTTTCAGCCATTGTTGTCGCCCACTCATCCTTCTGTGTGCTGTGACTGGCTACGTTTGATTGGTGAAACGGAGTCATTTGGGGTTGTGACAGAGCCAAAGCAAAGACCAGTCAGCCTCTTTGGCTGAAGTCTCTCTGAGAGAATGAAACAGAACATGCATTGAATAAAAAATGGGTAAAAAATAAAAGTAAGGAGCGGAATGTAGCCGAATATAACGGAGTAAAAGTAACATTTTTTCTTCGCAAATATACTCGAGTAAAAGTGAAAAGTATGTTGCATTATAACTACTCTTACAAGTACAATTTATTCAAAAAATTACTTAAGTAAATGTAACGGAGTAAATATAACGCGTTACTACCCACCTCTGAGCGTAACATTACTGTGGTTGTAATATCAGAGCCAGGTAGTACTACTGGGGAGATATACAGTTTCATGGGGTGAGCCAAACTAGCCATACAAAAGGCCAAAGGTTTAAGGCCAGACAAAAAAGGCTCAATCCAGTTTGTGAACTGCAAATGATCAAGCTGGGCAGTGCAGTGCATACGAGTTACCTGTGAAGGACCATGCAGGGTAGCACAGTATGGAAGCGTTATCTGTGAAGGACCATGCAGGGTAGCACAGTATGGAAGCATTACCTGTGAATGACCATGCTGGGTAGCACAGTATGGAAGCGTTACCTGTGAATGACCAGGCTGGGTAGCACAGTATGGAAGCGTTACCTGTGAATAACCATGCTGGGTAGCACAGTATGGAAGCATTACCTGTGAATAACCATACTGGGTAGCACAGTATGGAAGCGTTACCTGTGAATAACCATACTGGGTAGCACAGTATGGAAGCATTACCTATGAATAACCATGCTGGGTAGCACAGTATGGAAGCGTTACCTGTGAAGGACCATGCTGGGTAGCACAGTATGGAAGCGTTACCTGTGAATAACCATGCTGGGTAGCACAGTATGGAAGCGTTACCTGTGAATAACCAGGCTGGGTAGCACAGTATGGAAGCGCTACCTGTGAATAACCATGCTGGGTAGCACAGTATGGAAGCGTTACCTGTGAATAACCATACTGGGTAGCACAGTATGGAAGCGTTACCTGTGAATGACCATGCTGGGTAGCACAGTATGGAAGCATTACCTGTGAATGACCAGGCTGGCTAGCACAGTATGGAAGTGTTACCTGTGAAGGACCATGCTGGGTAGCACAGTATGGAAGCGTTACCTGTGAATAACCATGCTGGGTAGCACAGTATGGAAGCGTTACCTGTGAATAACCAGGCTGGGTAGCACAGTATGGAAGCGCTACCTGTGAATGACCATGCTGGGTAGCACAGTATGGAAGCGTTACCTGTGAATAACCAGGCTAGGTAGCACAGTATGGAAGCATTACCTGTGAATGACCAAGCTGGATAGTGTAGTATGTATGATTTGCCTGTGAATGACCAAGCTGGGTAGCATGACTCAAAGGGAAAGTTTCCTTTGAGTACGTTTCACACTGAAATGGAGTTCAGTGCTTCACCCAACAAGGAACAGACAACAAAAATCTAATGACTAACTTCACCTTTTGAGGTTTTTATTGCTTTGTGGTTAGTCTTTAATAAAACACTACAGTCTGCAGTGTTTTCACTTACTGACTTACACTGTCGACATCCTGACACAGTTTCTGCTCTGTTGTTTGAATAGCTTCCCCGCTACTTGCCGTCTTTCCTTCAATAGGTCTGATTACTCACAGCGTGTGTCACTTTGTCTGCCCCCAGGCACCGGGCTGTAGACGGGGGTTGTTGGGTGAGATAAGTGTGCCTTACCTCACCAAATTAAAGAGATTTCCATGTCCCAGCCCCCACAGAAGGAGGCTTAACTCTGGTGCATGTGTGCACGTGTGCCAGGCTGAGTAACTCCTCCTTACGTACAGTTTCCAGTATACAGTACGGTCACTGTCATTACTATTAACTTATCTTACACACACCTGCTGACTTATACAGCTGTCATTGTGTTTGTCTCTGTTCACCTATGGTTTTATGAGACACAAGGGAGACAACATGTTTTATGTAGTCTAGCTTATAAAAAGAGCATAGAATAGAATATTTTTGGGACAAAGATTCAAAGTGAAGGGGGAAGTGGACTCTGAAAAAATGACACCATTGAACATGAACTCTAGTACATGTACTAGAGCCCACTTTTTTTTTTTTATAAGTATAGACATAGAAAATAAGGCAGATAATACTGGATAATGACCATCTGTGTTTTGATATAAGCTGTATTTCAGCAAGTAAAAGCTTGTGAGATGGAAGGTTTGATGATGTCATGAGTGTGGCAGACAGGTAAGTCAGGCTAGCGCTCTTGAACATGTTTGCATTCATTTAGAAAGGTGAGGCAAGCTTAGACTCTTGTCCTAGCCAGGCATGAATAGCTGATCAGTTGAATCGGGTGAATTACTGTCGGTTTAGAGCAAAATTCCCTGCACTAGACACTTTAGAGCAGGGCTGCACAATCCTGTTCCTGGAAATCTATCGCCCAGTAGGTTTTAACTCCATCCCTAACAAAGCACACCGTATTCAGCAGCCAGAGAATCAGTGTATACATAATATACAGAATCATACATCTATGTGTATGCATATGTATGACTATATATACAATACTCTTATTGAGAAAATACTGTTTTTTTAAATTAATTTAATTCAGTTAACTTAATAGATAAGTATTACGTTCCTGTCATTTATGCTGTTATTGCTGTTGCTGCTTGTTTTCTTACTGTGGTTGATTACTGTTATCAGTTGTCACTACGCTTTGGCAATATGTATTTTTAAATATGTCATGCCAATAAAGCATTTGAATTTGAATTTGAAATTTGAATCAGGTGTGCTGAATCAGGGTTGCAGTGAAAACCTGCAGGACGGTAGATCTCCAGGAGCAGGGTTGGGCAGCTCTGCTCTGCTCTGCTCTACAGCATACACACTGGGCTGGGGAAAGCAAGCAGCAGGAAGATGTAGTAATACAGCTGGAGAAATGAGAGAGAGAGAGAGAGAGAGAAAGTGAGAGAGAGAGACTCCATCTGGGGTCCTACCCATGGCTCAACCACACTCTCCACACCAACTCCACTTCCAGGAAAAGTGCAGCCGGACTGTTTAACCGCCTCGCGGCCGGCTCTTATCGGCTTCCTGCTTCCCCGCGAGGGTTTCGCGGTGCAGCTGCAGATAGGGGAGGTCGCCTGGTGTCGGGCCTGCCTTCCGTCCGGAGCTGAGCGGCCCAGATACAGCCGCGGCTGCGGGCCGTCAACCGCCCGATCGCATTGCACAACCCCCGTTACGCGCTGGATCGTAACGGGGGCGAGGTTGTGTTAAAAATGAAAACTTTTAAGGATGTGGTTTTTTTTTTTTTTCTTGGATGCCGTCGTTTTAGAGTACACTATGGAGGCACGGGCAGTATTGGATGTGAGAGGGATCGAAGTGGAGCCAGTCTCTAAAGTGACCAAAATGAATCACTTCACCTTCACGTGCGCATTGAGTCTACAGGCCCATTCTCACTGTCAAATAACTGAGTTAGGAGTTAGGTTAACATTATTAATGAGTAACTCCTCCATGAGCTGTACATGCTTAAACTACCCTATTAAAGGACAACTGTGCATGCTTAAAATACCCTCTAATTGGACACTTTACAAAAATAATTTAAAGAATATAATTTAATTTAGAAGACAAGAGAGACTCCTTCTTTAACTGCTCCAAATGAAGGGTGCAAACTCTTTCCCTCTGAGCTGCATGCGAAAGGAACATTGTGAGGGAATGGGAAGGAGGAAGGGAGGGGGGGAGGTCAAAAATAAAAACAGTCCTGCCTGCAGACAGTTATCTTATCAAGCCATCGAACGGCCTGCGTAATGTCCCCCTGTCCATTTAAAGGGATGGCTATTTTTGAAATTTGTAAAGGCATTACATCATTGTTCTTGGCAAGTCAGTGCAAACAATTTGGGCCTGCTGACGGGCAGCTCTCTAACGGGTCAGAGATGTGGGGACCCGCTGTTGCTGAAAGGGTCAGGGGGGAGGGCGGGGGAAGGTTGGGGGGCTGGGGGGGCGGGATTGTTTTCCAGTGGGCTCCATGAGTTCTCTCGCAGAAAAACAAAAGGGATAGCGCGAGGAACTGGCGCGGTTTTGCCTTGGTGAAGACTGGTGATTGACTGACTTGCTGCAGAGGCTCAGACTTCAAATTGCTGGGAAGAGTTGCCTGAACCAGCAATGTCTATGGAATGCGACACTGCAGGGGTTCTTGACTGGCTTCTACTCACACATCCCACTTTTGCAGAAACCTGTGGGACCGTATGCCTGTGTCTAGAGAGACACAGAGGTGATGTGTTTTGTAGTATTGCAAGGGGAAGGAGGGGGGGGTTATGATGGTGGTGGGGGCAGGGGGGTTTAGGGTAGTGGGTGGGGGAGGATGAGAGTTTGAACTAAAACCTAATTCACTACTATTATTTCTGGCAAACAAACTGACAAATGAGCATTGTGTGATACTGTAAAACAACAAACCAAATTACTTAGATTTTTTCATGATAAAAACTTATGACTTTGGGCTGTTACATCGCTGCACTAAATCTAACAGTTTTCACTTTCGCAACATTATAAGAGATCACTAAGGGAAAAGACAGTAAAACAGAGCATGTGGGTTTCACACAAGAGTGGGATTCAGGAAAGGGCAAGGTTTAAAATGTAACAGTTTATTTAGTTGCTGCTTGAGGTTTTTGTCATGCATGATAATTTAATGTACCCTAGAAACAGAACTTTCCTGGCACCATAATGTTGCAGTGTGCTCTCTGCTAGGTAGTCTTACATTACAGAAGAAGTATTGGGTCTGGCTTTGCAAGGTAGCTAACTTCCTGTGCAATTCAAAATGATGTATTAATAGCATCCTCATTACGATCATTATTTATGTTTGGTTTTGGCAATAAAGCATATAGATTATTGATTGATATTTGGAAACAGTTTTATCAATTGGTCACTCATAAAATATCACTGACCTTCATACTCACAAGTGACATAAATTTGATTTAGGTATTAAGAGAGTGATATTTGTAAAAGCGCTGTTATTTTCCGTTAATATCACCCTATTTAGGCATGTATGTCTTCAGACAGTAAAGCGTATGGATCATAGTTTCAAGGTTTGTGGCATCAGTATAATGAATTGATCACATATCATGACTGACCATGATAACCCATAACAACATAGACTGTTGCATAATACATCCACGACATCGGCCAAACAGCGAAGAAGGGAAGTGAACACCGGCGACAAGAATGTGTCACCTGCCGTATGTCAAGCCTGGATAAAATCAGCACAGAAAGTTCCGCTTACAAAAAGAACAATTCTGGCGCTCCCTTCCCAGCCTGGCGGTTCCAGCCTGGCAGACGGCCGCGCGCCAGACGGAAATGGGAAAATGGCCGCCACGCCGGAGCCCGGCACTTGTTTCAAATCTTGTTTGGTCGTGTCTCGAAGTCTCTCAGCTGGCTTACAGATGATGGATTATCATTTGCCCGTAACCTCTCGTTTCTCAGCTTCCTGGGTCCATCTGATCCAGGAAAACCAATCAATATATAATGCGCACGTTATGTAAAACAGGATATGCTGCCTCTCAGGGGGTGCATCCAGAGAAAGAGCTTGTCCTCAGCACAGTGATGTGCCCAGAACCCTGCCCGAACCCTGTCTGTGCCAATGCTAACTGTGGCCAGGAGTACAGGGCTACACATAATTAGCCACAGCCGATCCAAGGGAGGGAGGATTTCTGTTAGCAGGGTATTCTCCAGCAATCGCGAGTCCACTGTCAGTCACCGACAGACTGCCTGCTCTAGGTGTGAAAAGTCAGCTGGTGGATTCTGAAGAGAAAGGGGGCAGTAGCAGGCTGGATGTATGCCAGAGGGCATCCTGGGTGATGGAGTTTAACCTCCAAATCGGCAGGATACTGCAGGGATTGGCCTAAAAATAACATTTGGCAATCCAATTCCAGCAATAAAGGAAATTTGAAATAAAATGATAAAAACAAGGCATAAACGGAGATGATGGTATTCCTAAATGGTACGGTTACTTCATCGATGAGCAGTTGTATCTTGTCTATCCTGTCATAATTCTGACATCTTCCCCTTTTTTTCAGACATGCCAGCTGTTGCTCAGGCCCTGAGGCAGAACCAGCCCAGCGTCATCATGGGAGAGACGCTTCTGTTGACTCCCCCTGGATTTGTATATTAAAGAAATGTGGCAACAGTTTCCCTGCTTCTCACTGTACAACCTTCCACTCGTGTGAATTTATGCGGTTGTATTATTCGACAATATCTCGAAGCACCGATAAACAACATTAATCAAATCCATATTAAATTCCTCCGTTCTTTTTTGCGGGGCTATGATTCAGTAACAGCATGTTTTATGGCTCCTCGTAACCAACAAGGGGTTTTTTTTTTCTCTTCTCTCTCGAGGGGATATAAAAATGAAGGCATTAAAATCTCGTCAGAACCCTTTGTTCAGGCCCGTGATGTCGAAGCCCACACTTTCGGCAGCAGGCCGGGTCAGGCCCTGCGCTGTCGAAGTGGATCCGAGTCGCACCGGGCCCCTTCCAGGGCATTGGGTTCCTTCAGTACCGGGCCCTGCAGACCACATGTTCGCCCCATAAATCACACTGTTTAATCTCTCACTGGCTGTTCCAAACCCTCTGGGAGGTAAAATATCTAAGGGGAAAAAAAAACAAACAAAAAAAAAAAAAAAACATTTGGCTGCAAACTCAGGACATTGTTTTAGTTACAGAGCTGATTCTTGAATCACATGTACCGGCTTAGCCATTTTCTGTATTACTAATAATAAACTGGCCCCAGTGGTGCGCTTTAAAGGTTTAAGGGGAAACAGAAACCCTCTAAAGATGCTGTGTCAAATCGGAAGATGAAATCATGCCTAGAGAAAATACCCCCAGGGCCCTCACGGATCTCAGCTGGAGTGTCTGAAGCCCTGATGTGTGTGTGTGTATGCGTCAGTGTGCATGTGTATGTGTACATGTGTGAGGATGTGTGTGCGC
Source organism: Anguilla anguilla (assembly GCF_013347855.1). Taxonomy (NCBI): domain Eukaryota; kingdom Metazoa; phylum Chordata; class Actinopteri; order Anguilliformes; family Anguillidae; genus Anguilla; species Anguilla anguilla. The sequence goes on along the minus strand of NC_049202.1, from coordinate 66,783,189 downwards.
ATGTGCGTATGTGTGTATTTGTGTGTGTGTGTGTCCATGAGCATGTACATCCATGCATGTACATTTTCTCAGATGTAACAAATTTTCAGTACATTAAAAAATACACAACATTTAACAAATGAAAACACAAGCCTTCTTCCACCGATGCATCACAATGAACATATTCATGGATCTGGGGAGTAATAATTCATGACATCAGTGGAGTTAATTATGCAATTAGTACATTCTGTCAGCTTAAATCTTCACTACAGTATGTCATCGTGGGGAAATCCAGCTGCAGAGGTGAAGACTGAGCTAGCGGAACGCAACGGTGGTGCAGCCTCTTCCCAAAAAGGCTAGTGCCGTCTAACCCTCATCCCAAAGAGATCAGTCCTGCTGCCTGCCACGCTCCCTTCTGCCTGTGAAGTGGCCATATATCTGATGCAGGCATCTGGAGTCTTCAGGTCCGGGCTCAGACACAGCACGGTGTGTTTTGGCGTGAACGTGCCCTTATCTTCCTTTCTCTCCATCGCAAAAACATGGGAGCGGCGAACAATAACTGTCTTCAGGTCCTCGGGGACGGCGGACCAGACGCGCGCGGCACGTAGTCCACCGAGGCCTCCGATGGCGGGCTGCAGGCGGGCTTATCTGGCCGCGATTATCTGCCAACGCCGCTCTGTCTCTCCTCACCTCGAGCCGCATTTTCCCCTGAAGAAGAAAACCCAAGCGCTTCGTCTCCCCTGATGCTTCCTTGTGGTTCCGCAAAAGCGAAGTTCCAACGTTCATGTCCTCCTTCGCAAAAATGTTGGCAAAAGAGAAAATCTGCTCTGGTCCAATCTGATGCGGAGCCAATTTTGCTGGCTGTGGAGTGGAGAGGGAAAGCAAGACTGAGGGAGGGCAACAGGGCGGAGGGAGGGAGGGAGAAGTGTTTGCCAAAAAAAGCGTGCAAGAAATGCAGCCATATGTGGCCTTGGTCAACAACGGGGTCGGTTTCAGGGATTCAATGCAGAATTTTTAAAAATGATTCCTGCATGGCGAGCGTGAAACAAAAGTCTAATGACCAAGTGAAGCCAACCGACCTCCGTAAAAAGAAATGAGCTGAACCACCTCTGTTCATTTCTCTTGATCTCCAAGCGCTCCCATCCTGAGACTGTAGGACAGTCGGGAAATAGCTGATTTCCAATCCTCAGGCCCTTTGAACTCTGGGGAAGGGAAGGGTGGGGGTGGGGTGGGTGTTCTGAAGGGAGGTTTGGACATTCGCCGGACCCCCTCCGGAGAGTCGCGCCCTGGCGGGACACCGGCGGGGCGGCGGGGGTGGGGTCAACTGCCTGTGGCGTGCGGCGCAGGAGAACATTAATCACCCTGCCTGTCCACAGGCCCACTGCCGCGCTCAGCGGCACACGCACCAGACGCACCAGACGCATCATACGCACTGCAGTCCGAGTGGATCACTGCCAGCTGGCTTCCTCCCTCATTCACCTCCGCGCTGAGCCAGACAGCAAACACGCCACACACACACAAACACACACACACATCTACACACACACCTACATGCATGCATGCGCACACACACACACACACTCATTGAGAATTCGCAGTCATGGTGGATGGGATTCCCTCCCCTCACGGCTATTAAACACCAGACCGGAGACCAGAGTGAACGGACATTTGAGGCAGGGATGTACCCCCGTAAAAAGAAATGACTTTTCATCTTCCACCGCACTTTACTATAAGTGATATATAGAGTATTATATCATAACAAAATAATAAATAAATATGGCATAAATCAAGATGAAGGACAGCACATGCTCTTTATCATAATAGTGACAACCATGTCAGTTTAATTTCATTTTGACTGCTGTGTTTAATCCATATGTACTCTCTGTTATTTTGCCGGGTTACCCTTTCATGTGGCTGGAATGTATTTGCGGTTTGGAGGACATAAGGTTCTGCTCCATCGTAAAACAGGCCTTCAGCTGAAAGTCAGAACAAGAAGGAGAAGGAAAAGATGGCCGCATGCGGATCTGTTAAAAAGATTTCACTGCAGTCTGAGTGATCTCCATTGTTTTGTCAATCTGTTCCTCAAGATCCAGACAGTTACGTATTCGGCTCAATCCAAAACCAGAAGCACATCCATTCATTTCCACCCGATTTTCCTGTAAACACAGTTGGGAAACCCCTCCAAAATCACACTTTGATATTCCTAAAACACATTATTCCTTACTGCTAAAACAGTTACATTTTCTTGAATTTCTGCCGGAAACAGAAACACACTTGCCTGTCACCATCTTTTGGTGAAAAGTCCTCCACAGCATTCTTATTACAAGAATGAGAAAAGGCGAATTGTTCATTCCATATAGACAGTAATGCATTTATGCATATATTCAAAGGCTTGGTCAGATCTGACTAGACTGAAGAGCGCTGAAACCCTGTTAGAGCACCTAAGAGAAAGAAAAAGTAAAAAGGAAGTAAGCTAGGTATACAGTTTCATAAACACAGAGACAAACCTAAAGCATTATTTCAACCTTGTGACGTATGTATTTCAGAAATAAACATAGTAAAATGGACTTCCATGTCCATGGTTTGGTTTCATAGTTATGGTCCTTTCTGAAACAGTCATGAAAACAACTGCAAGACACAACAAATATGGTCAAATTTAAATCGCAACAAGAGAGAATTCATTTTTAACAACTATGTGGAGATCTGCAAATCTTTGATTCGAATGGCTCTGACACTTCAGAAGCCACAATTATACCAGAATAATTGAGATAACGAAACAAATACAAGCAAAAAAAAAAGAAACATCTACTTTCAGAAAACAATGTAAGAGGTGTTTCTGTGACACTGTGTTGGTAAAATAAGCACCACGTGGTTGAATGTGAATCTGTACACAAAGCAGAGTGTACTACATGGTGTTCTAGAGACTGCAATCTACCAATCAACAGTAAACGTTAAGTATTACAGAGATTCTACAAATGTATGACTACTGAATTTCCGGTACAACAATCTGGGTTTGAAATGAAAACAAGCACAAGTCGCTGCAGGTCTCTTGGAAACATGAGGTGGAATCTAATCAAAACAGTTCGTCTGAGCGGCCAGGACTGCAGGATCTGCCAAGAATGTACAGAGCAAGCTTTCTGTGTACCCGTTAAATTAACTCAAAATTTTACATATCAAAATATGAAATAATACTCAGTGTTTTTTTTATGAGTGGGAACACGGGGTCTTTCTTTGATGACTCATCTGATGATCCTCCTGGAGGAATTTTGCGTTTCCAAAGGTCTCTGGGGTTTTCACCCCCCCCAGTCTTGGATGTTTGCAGATGGGTCTGGCTCAGTCTGTCGGGTCCAGATGTGCTCAGATGATATCCCCATGGCACACTGTTTCAGTCAACAGGGGCCCTTCAGGCACAATGAAGACGTTCAGAGTGGCCAACTCCCCCAGCGCCCGTAAATCATATGGGCTGGCCGTGCATCCTGGAGACGGAAGCCGGCCCTCTCTGATCCTTCCCTGTGAGCCATCACCAGAGACACAAAGAGCCACAGACTGCAACAGCACCTCCTACTGTGCACCAGCAGTCTCACACATGACCAACATCACCAATGGTATAGCCGCGTTATAGCTACAGTAGTAATACAATGTCAAAAAAGCATGGTAATTGGCCCCATGAAAATCATATAGTAAAACTCCTTCAGAGGATAAGGAAACTACATAGTCCTCAAAAGGTGATCTTCCATGGGACCTAACGATCACAGTTACCCTTTCTGTTGCCTTGCTGAGTGTGCCAATACTATGCGCCTACCCAATGGTATCGGCATAAGTGCTAAACAACAGTGTTTCCTTTTTTCTGAAAACATAATGAATGGACAAGTAGATGCACTCCGGGGCACAGTGATTATTTGCGCCAGTGCTTCTTCCTTCAGTTAAGTTATATTTAATTTACATCACGTGAGAGTATTACAAAATACTAAAACAATTACTAAAACATTTAAATAGCAGGAAAACAAACCAATAATGGAAGAGTACACTAAATTCACTGAGACCAGAGATCACAATCAGAAAAAAGATTATGATAAAGCTGAAAATAAGCACAAAAAATAATTACAGTTTTTTGACTCAATTTAAAAACAACTCCCTGAGAAGTAAATTAAATAAAGTAAATATATTGATTAACTGAAGGCAGGGTGGATTTTCCGTCTAAGTTATAGGTCACTGTCCATACACCCTTGCACATATGACTACTTTGTGGAGAAACCAGCTGGCATCCTGTACATTTTTCCTTTACACTCAAACGTTTTAAAAACTTTTTAGAATGTTCCAATCCGATAATGGTTTTAGTAACATGAAATAACTCGATAAGAGCTGCCTTTAATAACACTTCTTATTTCATAAATAGGCAGAGGCAACCAGACACAGTGAGCTCAGGCACAATTCGAGCCTCGGGCGAAATGAAAGAAGAAAGTCACCCAGCAGAATGGACAAGCCTCTGCTCATTTGCATCCGAGAGATTTTCCCACACGGAAAATGCCAAACGGGGAGAGATGAGGGCACATTTAAACCTGTTTTTAACCGCGCTGCGTGGAGAGCGGCAGGGAGGCAGCTCGCCATGTTGTGTCTTGAAAAACCGCAGAGCTCTTGCACAACTGCGCAGACAAAAAAAAGGGTTAAAAAAAAAAAAGCGCCACGGCCTGTTCCTGCTTGTTGCTACCTTCTTTTTGAAGACGCAACCAAAAACCTTTTGAAGAAAGCGTGATGCAAGCACGTAAAGTCGATTCACTTTTGCAAGTGGCATCACTTTAAGCCATGCATTATGAAGGCAGAAAACAAAAGCAGGCATAGAATAGCTCGCAACGTGCACAATAGCTTTAAGTACAGGAGAGTGTATATCTTGCTAATTTTCATAATTTTCTTGCAAATAAAGAAAATGTCAAGCATTCATTTAAGAGACTGAAGTAGGTTTTAATTATTGCTTCACTTCAGATGTGAAAATGTGTGTAATAAATTGGCACCTGTGGTATGTGGGGAACTCCCTGCAGGAAGGGGTTGTTCAAAGATGTTTATATCCTTACAAAGGTGGTGTGCAATTAATATCTGCAGCATTGCTGACTAATGGTATGAAGAACACTTCATACAAACAGTTTGATAAATTTATGTGGTACTGAATAGCTTTGAAAATAACAAATGAAAGTGAATCCTACATGCTATTTGGACACAAAAAGGTTTCTGAGAGAGAATAGTAATCCCTTTGTGATAGAATAAAGCAGCAGTACATTATTAAGCTTTACCAAGTTAGTGGGACACTGATGGCACTAGATAAACACAAGCTGTTAGGTGATAAGTCATGACTAGCTAAGACTAGCTAATCAACTGACTTCTGGGAAATTGCTGAAGTGTATAAAGTATTGGCAAGGTGAGTGTATTAAATTTAATCAAAGCAATTATGAGAAACTTCCAAATATACATTGAGCAGAAAAAGGATAAGGTAGAAAAATTTACATCAGGCCAACTGACTGGACAGCCAGCTTTAGAAATCAGTTGTCCCAAACAATTAACAGCCAGTGGAACCTCAGTCTTGTAAGCAATAATAAAAACAGATGGACTTACTATTGTAGAAACTACAAATTAATGAGCACATTTTCTGTGCATGTATCACACTACATTGCTGTAATAGGTTATGGCATTAGATAGCTGAGCAGCTACAGTATAGCTACAACAGTAATACAATGTCAAAAGGCATGGTAATTAGCCATATGGAAATCATATAATAAAACTACTTCAGAGGATTAGGAAACTACATAGTCCACAAAAGGTGATCTTTCAAGAGACCTAACAATAAATAGTTTCTATGGTTACATTTTCTGTCAACAGAACATCTTGACTTTGAAGATTCTGCCTAAAATAATAGTTCATGATAGATTTACTGTGTACTTCCTGAAGAGGATGACCTCCCCGACCACTCCACAGTGGGTGAACAGCTTTCTGGTACAATGCCTTTAGCCAACATTATTTAGCCATGTACTAACCTAGAGTTTGTGTTTAATCACTTTCATTTTGCTATTATTAATGACATTAATAATGTAATTTTTTAATAATTCTATCATTTTCATTTGAAGAAGCCCCCCCCCCCCCCCCGGGACCCCCAAATTGGATGGTGCAATCTTGCACGTTTTGTCCAGATGTTGTTCCTGATTGAAGTTCGGGGAAAAGACAGATCATGTTGATGGGATGAACTTGAGGGTGACCAAATGGAGCGTGACTGTTTTCTTAACAGCTTTGTGTCTATGCTGTGCAGTGAGGGGAAACTCTGAGGCGGCAGGAGGGAGGAATCTGTCCCACAAGTGTGCTGCTCTGTTACAGAGGTTTTGGGTTGTGTGTGTGTGAGGTGTTGGGGGGGGGGGGGGGGGGGCTGCAGGCCTGGCTTTCTCATTTGAGGACACACAAAGAAAAGAGAAGGAAATCTCAGTTAAATGGCAAATACAAATAAACATACAGTATGAACACGAACACATGCACACACACAGATGGACACACAGAGAACACAAGCGCACACATATTTGTACATACACAAATGTGCATGCTGCATACACACTCACATAAACACACACACACACACACAAACATACAAACACACAGGTACGCACAGATACAGTACACTGTGCACACAAATCCACGCACAAGACTCATACCGTATATGCACACGTGTGAACAAATATACACCCACGCATTATCATAACTATGTATGTTTTTTTTTTTTTTTCTTTCCTAATGAAAATAACAGCTTAGATCAGCACTCTGCAACTCTGACCCTGGACAGCTACCAGGCCTACTGGTCTATAATTTTTGCTTTTGAACCACTTCAGACCAAAGGAACACGCTGAAGTGAGATAACAGCATACTTGACTAGGTTGTGTGATCAAGTGGTGAGTATCAGCCAAAAACAGCACATCCTGTGGCTCTCCGTGACCGGGGTTAGAGGGCACCGATCTGGCTAAAGTGTGAAAACAAAAAACATTTCATAAAACCACACGCAACCCTCCTGGGCATCCAGCGCAATAAAGTGGCCCGGCTGACAGCGTGCCCCGCGAGCTCAGAGACAAAGGAAGTCTTCTTTTTTTTTTTGCGTCGCTCGAAAAACACGGCAAGTTCCCCCCGCAGAGGGTAACTCTGGCCTTATGCGGGCCTTTCAATCCTCAGACGTGCAGTTCTGAGGTCAGGAAGGTGAGAGCGTAAACAGGAGGTGAAATTGCCCACAGCTTTTTTCCTTCCTACTGTAGGTCCCCTGCGGAGGACGAAGTGTGCCGGGCCTGGTCTGGGGCTGCAGCGCTAATGATTTTAACAGGCAGATTGGGGCTCCTGGGGCAATAACATTGACACTACTGAGGTGCTTTATGTGACCTGTAATTCGATAGGACGGAACCCCGTCTCTCAAAAGCTCCCTCCAGAGTTACACGGGAAACGGTAATAAAACAAAACTTATATTTTTCAGCGACTCGTGTCGAGAGGAGAGGTCAATAGCAGTATTGTGCAAGTAAGAACTGGAGGGATTATCTATCACCTTGGTTTGCCTTGGTTCTTGTAGTGCTAATATCAGTGGTTCAAAACAAAAATTTTCTGATTTTAAATATTATTTCATACAGATATGTTAATAACGGTTTCTATGTATTTACCTGTAGAGTTTTTTTTTTTTTTTTTGATGTTTTTTATAAATCTAATACTTCAGGGCACCACTATCGTTACAGTAATATTGTATTTACTTGGTAAATGGACTGCATTTATATAGCGCTTTTATCCAAAGTGCTTTACAATTGATGCCTCTCATTCACCAGAGCAGTTAGGGGTTAGGTGTCTTGCTCAGGGACACTTCAACACGCCCAAGGCGGGGTTTGAACCAGCAACCCTCCGACTGCCAGACAACTGCTCTTACCTCCTGAGCTATGTCGCCACTTGGGTGTCATATCAAATTGAGATTGACAGTATTTGGCCACCAGTACTGGTTAATACATTTTTTTAAATTCAACAGCAATTCAATCATAGGTACATATCTGAAGCCCTTGTACATATGTTTTACTCAAATATTTACTCATTTTCTTTGATTAAGTGAACAGAAGATGGCGATGTTGTGATATTACTCACGTTCAGTCGAAAAGCCCTCCATTTAAATAACTAAAGTAAAAATAAAAAAAAACAAAAAATAAAAATTATAAAAAACAAGCTTAAGTACTCTTAAAGTTCCATTCGCAGTCTGTGCCGTTAGATTTTGGTGGATTTGTCACAGCACAGTAGCTGAATGAACTTGATTTCAGTCTCTTTATAAGACCAGTAGTTCTGCCTCCTCTGCAGTCCAGTGCAACTGGAGTGATCGTTCTCCTGGTCCGTGCCAGTCACATGTCACATGACTGCTTAGTACCGGCTCGTCCAGACACACGAGGGTGAAGGGAACGCCCCTCGCTGGAGTGATTGGCAGTGAGGACCTTTGGGCGCCCGGCCACTCGTTATCGCCCGGGGAACGTGCTGCAATCACAGCCGGGGGGGGGGGGGGGGGGGGGGGGGGGGCGGGTGGCACTCAGTTGCCGAGGCAACAGGGGTAAGGTTAAGACACAGCTAGCAGGCTTAACGTGTGGGTTGACCTCTCTGAAACAGCACTCCTCCGAGGTTGTGACCCAACACTCTGGGGGAACGACATTTGCTGCTCTCCACCAGCCTCATCCCCCGCCCCCCAATATTACCTAATAAGGAGGTATTAGGTAATGAAGTAATACCTATTAAATTAACTTGCTGGCTCTCACAACAGCCTCAGTGCAGAAGGTCACGTGCTGGCCCTGGCCTCCATACAGTTTCAGGGGAAAACTAAGACCGAGAGGAATTCTTCATTCAGCGTACTGGCTCATTAAATCCACACATAACGGAGGGGAATGTACAGGGAAGCCGCTCTGAAAGAGCGCTAGTGGGTTTTTCGTAAGGGAACCAGGGAATGTACGGTAAGTGCCCCGCACACTACGGATATGAGTAGAGGTATCAATTCCTGCCATTTCTGTGAGGATTAGTACTGCTGGGGCCTCACCCGAAGCCTTTTCAGTGTAGGCACTCTTTATCACATTCTTAACATATAATCTCTTTTGATACCCCTGGGCGAGTCCAGACTTGGCCAAGAATAAACGATTTTCACAAGAGAAGGCAAATCCAGATCACGAGAATCTGGACGGAGCCATTCAGGAAGACGCATCTCCATTGCTATCTCCCAAACCCCCCCCCACCCTGCCCCAGGTGATCCTTCCAGGAACTGCTTGTCAGCACTGAGCCACAGGCTGTTTTGGGCTTTTTTCCAGGCTGCAGAGAAGAGGCTCAAGTAGACCAGTCATAACATCACTGGAGCTCTCAATACTTGAGTGAGCTCAGTTCCAGACAGACAGGTCGGTCCCGTGTTCCCCTCCTCCACGAGAGACTCATCTCTTCAGACTGTACCTGGACTAACTAACGGTCACCACTCTGCACGGCCACAGCCAATCTGGGATCATTTCTATCAGTTACTGTAAACTCCCCTCTTTCATGTTACACATGTACCTCCTCTGCCACTTTCATGTTAAATGGTAAATGGACTGCATTTATATAGCGCTTTTATCCAAAGCGCTTTACAATTGATGCCTCTCATTCGCCAGAGCAGTTAGGGGTTAGGGGTTAGGTGTCTTGCTCAAGGACACTTCGACATGCCCAGGGCGGGGTTTGAACCAGCAACCCTCCGACTGCCAGCCAATCGGTCTTACCTCCTGAGCTATGTCGCCCCAGCGACCTCCGTCCAGCACTTATTGTACCTTGCATCGTTATCTTTGTGTTTCTAGCTTGTCGTGCCTCCTAGTTCGTCTTAGCATAGGTTAGGTCAGAGTAAAGTTTACCGTGTGAACTGGTCTTAATGTGTTCATGGGAACGAATAACTGTACAAAATGAGTATTGCGCCTTGTCGGACCTGTGTTTTGTAGTTGCTCCAATGACCTTCGGTATGCACTTATTTTACGTCGCTTTGGCTAAAAGCGTCTGCCAAATAAATGTCATGTAATGAGCGGCTCTGTCAGATACAGTGGCCCCCATAGAGTGCCAATGCATCCAGACTGAGCGTGCCGCCCTCCTCTGTGTAATGGGCTGGGATCCCGGCCATGCTCTTCTGAAATCCTGCGGTCAGGCCCAGTTCACCGTGAGAAAACTATGAACGCGGGTTTCAAATTACAACTGCAACAGCTTTGCGATTTCTGGCTGAGGGCTTTAAACTGAATTTATCAGTTTAGCTTCAGAGTGCTGCACTGACATCCACCAAATATTAATTCAGCTGTACAGTGCTATATTACAGGAGGACGCTACACATATTTGAGTTAAATGGAAGTGACGGCAAATGTTAAATGTAACTGTCAATAAAACACATCTAAAAGACATTGGGTAAATTGCACTGATGACATAGGTTGGACAACTTGAACTAGCCTAAATCTAGGTGATGCAAGTTCACAGTTTGACTAAGAATAACACAGAACCCTATACCTGTTGTATAGGGTTCAAAATGAGGAAACTTTCAGGCTACAAAAACAATCTGACAGCTTTTTATTGTTAAATAGGCTTCTAAAGACACGGTCTACAACCAGGGATTTGGGGGAATTTAAGTAGTCAGGAAAATAAAAAGGATAATTGGATTATTATTACCCCCAAGACTGAGAAATCAAAAGCCAAGAGCAAACAACTACTTTTGGGGATTATAACTGACAGATCACTGATATGTACAGTAATTGCTGCACCTTCCACTAGGATGTAAAACATTACAATACTGCCACTGCTGTAGTCTACCACTGTGAGTGCTTAACCAGACCCACCCAAAACTGTTGTTCCTGTTTTAGTACAACTGTAACATTTTTAAGCCTGTTTTTACATTCCTGGTCTTTTATTATTACTCCTTATTTTATCATTATTTACCTATTTTATTTAGATTTTATTTTACCTCATCTCTATTATGTCTTTTTTTTTTTTTTGTCTTTCTGTGTCTCTTAAATTATACATATGTATGTTCTTTCTATGTGAAGCACTTTGGGTTATAATCCTTGTATGAAGGTTATACAAATAAAGTTATTATTGTTCTGATTATTATTATTATTATAGTCATTATTATTATTAAACAGACTCACCCAAAACTCCAGTCTCTACCACTGTGACTGCTCAATCAGTTCCACCCAGCACTCCAGTCTCTACCACTGTGACTGCTCAATCAGTTCCACCCAACACTGCAGTCTCTACCACTGTGACTGCTCAACCAAATGTAAAATGAGAACCTTTGTCGTTGCCATAACTGAAAGTGAGAAAGGGAGAGCGGGGGATGAGGGGTAAAGACATGGTGAGACTGCAGAGGTTTTCCAGGTGGGATGGATGTTAGACAGGTTGTTAATGGTAATGGTGAGTGATTCATTGAACAGGTGTACTCCGTACCTTCAGACAGTCTCATTCCCTCCCCTAAGAAATCGACACTTATCAGAGGGACTTCTCAGCCTATTCCAAGCCGAGGAGAGAGCTGATCAAGAGGCACAGCACACACCCAACACCTACATTAAAAAAAAATACATATTTGCAGATGTGCAACCTGTAAGTCCTTCCACTGCTGCTTTGGCTGATCCAGAGACCCGTGAACGTGTTCTTTAGCCACCTACCTGTCCACCTGCAGCAGACGTTTTGAGAAGACACTAAAGCAGGGGTGCTGACCTCTCCAGTGATGGTCTGCATGGCGGTTTTTGTCCCGACCAACTTTTGACATATCAATCAATCGCGCATTTAATTAAAATCAAACATTTCTACTTCAATGGCTCCATCTGCTGGCACAAAGGTGAATACCATTTTACGTTGCCTGACGGTACACGTAAAGCGGTCATTAAGGCTGTGTTGGCCTGAAAACTTCAAAACCAAGAATATACATTTTATTATGACGCCTAACGCAGATTGGACACGAGAACACTACAGTTGTGCGCAGAGACTACTACCTATCTGCATCGGTCACCAAAAATTTTTTCAAATATTTCTCTCTGTATTCGGAACGTGGAACGGTGCCGACGACCTACTGTATTGGCATCTGTTTGTCCTGCACTATTTAATAAATGCACCTGTCGGCGTATCCAGAAATGCGTTTTATTTTTCTCAACAAATTACCGCAGCTTTCCATGGTCTCTGTCCGCGAATCGCATTTCCCGAATATCTTCCGAATATCATTGGTAAAGTTCGAGAAGAAACAAGATAGTATGCAGCACATTAGCCTCTGCATGTCCAAACAGGGTAGTCGAGGTTGGATAAACCAAAAACGGAGTATTTGCCTACTATTTGATAACACCGTACTTGATGAGGTAACTACAGTGTCTCTGATTGGGTTTTTGCTATTTTTTTCGCCACCACGTGATCAAAACACTGTCATGGCGGCCTCCGCTGTACTCAGGACAAGCATGGGACTGACTTTGTCGCTTTGTCGAGTTAACCCAAGGTGTAATCTTTGCAAAATCCACATTTTAACAAGATGTAGGTACGGTCTCACGGAGTCACTAAAGATGCGTACAAATATCCGTTCTTGGACAATGAGCAGGAGCATTCATACGTCCAACGGTGAGTGTTTTAAAGCATACGATACTTGGCAATTGCGAAAGAAACTGTAGCAGTTACTAAATACGCAAAAAAGATGGAAAATATCACTTGTCATATTCTGCAATGCCGCTCTGATACAATGCCCGAATGGCAAGTACCTCCTACCAGTGAATTTAAATGAAAATCATTTTATAGCAATGTGAAATTTCAGTGTTGTGTAAGGTCGTTATAAAACATACGTAGATGGTTGTGTAAGATGCAGTCTTATGGGAAAAGACAGCGCTCGCGACAAAATGAATCCGATGAGAAACTGCGGTTACGTATTAGTGAAGAAAGGGGATTGCTGACTTGTTAGTTGGGTCTTCAAGTGTTTTTCGCCGACTGTCTCTAGGTTTGTATCACAGCAAAAGCGAGAGGATAGATGAAGAGGACGAAGCTGATGTGTGAGTTACTTCTTCATTACTGTAATTGCGTAATATGAGACGTTTCCCAGGGATTTATAGTGTATTTTGTCTGGCACGCTTCTAGGGTGAACGTGGTGTATACAGACCGATCGGGAAAGCGAATCCCAGTTAAGGCCAGAGTCGGAGACAACATACTGTACTTGGCTCACAAGCATGGAATTGAGTTAGAAGGTGAGAACTGACCGTCTTACGGGGGGAAACACCGCTACCGTTTGAATCACTGCAGTTTTACCATCGCTCAATTCTGACAGCTCATTGTATAGATTTTACGCAAGTATGTCCACGTTTTCCATTTCACTGGTTTTTGAGAGTCGGGACAAAACAGGTCCTGCAGTCTGCGGAGGGGTCTTGTTTGTGCTAAAGATGAAGAATTTTACAAAAACAATTTTACGTGTGTAAAATGTCTCTCCCTGCTCAGGAGCCTGTGAAGCCTCACTAGCCTGCTCCACGTGCCACGTATATGTGCATCAAGATTACCTTGATAAGCTGCCTGAACCGCTGGAAAGGTAATGGGCGTGTGGTCATTCGTATCGTATTGTATGGTTAAAGAAGTGACCCTTAGCTACTTCAACTTGGTCTTTTTTTTCTGCCACACCTTTGTCCCCTGCCAGTCTCAATTTATATTTGAACGGTATGACAGTTACACTGACTTTGTACATACACAATTGTAGGAAAACTACTATAGCAATTAAAGAGCACCATGAAAGGTTCTGCTAATGCATGACAGGACGCCATCCGCTGCGTGCTGTTCACTGTTGCCGTAATGCTTATGAAAAATTACCGGATTCACAGGGAGGACGACATGCTGGACATGGCCCCCATGCTGCAGGAGAACTCTCGGCTGGGCTGTCAGATCATTCTGACCCGCGAGATGGACGGCCTTGAGGTGACTCTTCCCAAGATCACCCGAAATTTCTACGTGGACGGCCACGTGCCCGCGCCGCACTGAGGAGGGGATGCCGAAAGGGAGCGGCGGCGGCGGCGTCTGAAATTTGGGTGCGGAAGATGGGGAGTACGGTGTTCTGGAGCACGAAGGTCCTGCATCTTCCAGGGGGGACACAGACCCTCACTGGCGGCTGCTGTAGAGCCGACAAGGGGAAAACTTGGGTTATACATTCCTGAAGTTTACCTTGGGTATACATCTGTTTTTCATGTCTGAGGCAGGGCAACGCTACATAGTTCCTGTTTTGAAGAGGTGATCATTAAAGGTCATTAATGGTTGCTTGCTGAAAAATGTACCCGTTGCCATACAGAAGTCTGGAATTAAGGAGCTGGACTGCTGGCAAGGCTTGGTTCTGAAGTGTAGCACTGCTATCATGTGCTTGAATCTGAATTACGGAGATAAACGTTTAACTCTTTAAATAGGTGGAACATGAAAAATTAAAAAGGGAAATCGGCAAAGAAAATATATTTTTGCAACCTAAATTGGACTAAAGTTATCTGGCAAACGGCATTTCAAAATTAAACCCAACTAAACTGAAGTAATGAAGCTCAGACATACCAAGTAAAATCTTTGCACTTTGCTCCGAGACTCATAAATACTTGGTACGTCCAACCATATCCACTGCCTTGGATACATTTTTCAGTGAGCAATCTAGTTTCCTTAAATGGAACATTCCATGTTACAGCCAAGCACCATACGCACAAAATGAACACTGACCATGTTTACATATTTATAATATTCCAGATACATTGTTCTACTTGAATTTCCAAAGATTTAAGGTTATATTGGGGATAAAATAAATCAGATTTCTAATCATGATATGTCTAAATATAGGAATACTTATTTCATAAGATGCTGTTTATTTAAAAATTTGGGATTCTTGGCATATAGAGATTAGTATGCATGTCCATCACAGATAATGTTTTGTGATGCATGCAATGCTAGTGATAGATTTCAAGCTCTTTGAAGAGATGGGCAGATTTTGTACAAGACTGAAATTTTAAATTCAATGCATTTCTGTAACTGCTCCCCATACCAGAGAAACATTTTTACATTGCCATTAATTCCAAAATAGTCCAGTAAATAGCAGTTATGAAGTATGCTGGCATTAAACGGCGAATTGGGAATATAAATTGAATTTATTTTCAAAGTGCAGCTGGATTTTAGAATATCTCCTGCATGCAAACATGGTCACATTGCAATACTGTGTCTTAGTGTATGAGCTGAGCTCCTGTCTTAATTGCAGCCTCAGCAACATATCAACTTGACATTTCTTGCTGCTTTCAAACACTAGATCTGAGGATTGTCAGTTTTTATTTTTATTTAGTCTAGTTCTAGGTGCTGCAGCCCTCCTACACTTATAGTAGAGAAGCTGCAGAGCTCACCTTCAAGACAGGAGTAAATCTTTGCCATTACTACTTTTACAATGTCGTGAGGGCAGAAGGGAAGCCTTTAAGGTTGTTAGCCTAAACACGGTCAATTCTCTGACTGGTTATGATGTGGAAAGGGGAGGCCTTGTGTGTCCTATGGCAGTGGATCCCAACCTCGGCCCTGGAGTACCCCTGTGTATACTGGTTTGGGTTCCAAGCACAAATGTAATTCCAGAATTATAACAAGTTGTTAATTTTTCTTAATTATGTGCTCTTCGTGTTTAGAGGGTTTTTTTACCGTCTTCTACCACATTATGTCATAAATAGCTGAGCATTCCATGAAGAATAAAATTCCCATGTCCATACTGTGCTTCTTGTGCTACATTGCAAACAATTACATTAAAGGGTAAATTATTTTTAACAGATCAAATTAAAGACTGAGGTGAGTCAATAGACTTCTAATTGGGCAAAGTGTGGACACCTGGCCACTAAAACTAGCCATCTGGAAGATGATGAAGAATTAAGACAAAGCAAATGATAACAAGCCAAACCTGCATTGTATCAATAAATTTCAGGAAGTTAAACATGTTTTGCTATATGTTCAGGGGTCTATTGATTAATCTCAGTCTTTCAATTGGTCCAAAAAGTGTGTTACCTCTTCTATGTAATTGGTTGCAATAAAGCACAACATGAACATGGGAACTTTATTGTTCATGGCTATTTCTGACATGTGGCTTAATGATCCCTCTAAACATGAAAAGCACCTAATTAAGAAAAATGAACTTGTTCAAATTCTGGCATTGCAATTGTGGTTGGAACGAAAACCAGCATACACAGGGGGTAACTCCAGGACTGAGGTTGGGAACCACTGTCCTATGGCACGAATATCACAGCTCACAGGTGATGTGCAAAGGGCATTACTTCTTTTGTAAAATTGGAATTCAATTTTATTACGAGCTGGACTTCAGAAAGCCATTGAATCCAGTGGGGGCTGGACTGGATGCTGCTACCCCCAAAGGTTAAAAAGGCACATAAGTCAAGCAACTTCAAACTTGGGACCATCTTCTCACTCTTGGATATCCAACTCCTCTACTGGCTGTAACTAATCACCCCAGCACGCACAGCTTCAAAGACACTGTGATCCAGTATTAGTACGTCAAGGAATTTCAAGTGAATCCACCTTTGGATTGCATTAGTATTACTTTTTCCTTCGAAAGGAATGTCCATAGCTATTTTAAATTGCGTTGGTTGTTGAGAATGGTTATACACGGTTACCTGGATTGATGCCGAACTGATTTGCCTATACACAGGCTTCACTTAAATGTACTGTATCAACCATAATGCACAAATGTCAATGCATTATGTACGCAAATGCCATATTCACACCTTGGTGCATTTAAGAAATAAAATTGTTGGAAATCTTAAACGACTTCTTTAATCAAAGTTGTATCCATGAGGTCGTCACGACAGTGCTACAGTAAATGCTCACGAGTTTGATAATGAAAGGAATAGGCTTAGGCTAAAGACACCCATAACTTGCAACTTGTTTTCGCGAGTAAGGAAAACCCGGTCGAGAAGTAGTTGCCCTTTTTTCACGGAAAACTAATGAGACCTTTTGTGACTGGTTGGAATCTCGTTATTCCCGAAATAGTGGGTTGATTTTCTCCACGAAAAGCTAAATGCATACAAAACTCAGTCTAGTTCACAAAAGCTTTAATTCGATGTAAGTGTAATTACCTATAGTAGGCCTATAACATGAAGCAAAAAAAAAAAAAAAGTGGAGGGAACTTTTGCAGACTAACCTGGCTATTTGCAAAGTCCTTGAACCTTCTTTAGCATCAGTGCTAAACGAAGTCAATAAAACCGATTTAAACGGAAATGCAAGGCTGCATTATGAACAGCGAATCATCAGTAGCATACAATTAATCGGCATGGTGCATCTTTAGAAACCTAGAAGTTTCATTTTAGTGAGGACTCCAGCAACCAATTAAGACGACTGCTATTGCAAAAAGTTTGGGAACGACTTCGATTGAAAGTTTTATGCTGTGCATTTCCGCGCGTTTCCCCTACGTCATACACAGATTGTTAACTACAATTTGGGACACCTGTTGACCGTTGAATTAGCCAATTCTGCTTAATGTTGTAACACTTACCTGTACATTTGCTTTTTGTACACTTGCATCACAAACTTTAGTTGATCACCCTCGTTGAAAAGTGGCCAACTACGATCTGGTGGTAAGTAGACTACACTGCCTTCATTGAATGTTACATTTTGTGATCTACATAGCCTGGTTGCCCAATAATAAAATCACCAGGAAAAATAACGTTTGAAATAACCCAGATAATCTAGCCTAGATATTTTTCGTCTTATTTTTCACGAACTCAATAAATCGCATAATCAACGTGATACGCGATTGTTGCAAATCAGAAACACATTTTCTGTTATTCGACAGTTCAATAATATATAAACTTTGCACAAGCATAATGTTAACCACAGAATCTGTACTCACCAGTGTTCTAGCTGGGACAGCGTGGAAGTGATCACTCCGATTAACTGGGAAATGATTACATTAGGTTGCCATTTCCTAGAAATACGGACATCCATGTAAAAAATGACAAAATACAACCGACAGGCTTTGTTATCTCTATCCACCCAAAACAACAGCAGCGATGTTAACAAGCTGATTTCAAGTTGCGCGCTTTTTGGCTGCGCATTAGTCAGGTGAAAGGTGGGGGACGCTATTTTGTGATCAGACCCAGGGAGCACTTGTACGAGAGTTGGCTGGCAACGTTATCTTAAATCTGCTAGGATTAGGCCTATAACTAGGTGTTAGACAGCTGTGTTCTGTAACTCGCTAGCCACGTGGCTAATACCATTTGTCATTGGTTGGCTGTCCGTTTGCTGACTAGAGGTAGCATACGGCCAGGACACTCAGAGGCTACACCTTAAAATACCGGGGATGGATTATGACATAATGGGGAGGGTAAATATGAATTTCAGCATGAGAAAAAAAACTATACTCTCCTGGCCTATTGTAATTATGTTATTAAAGTATCGGACTCGCATTAAGTGTGTTAAAAATAACGTTCCAAAATTTGACCATGAAGCTGTAAGACTTCCCTGCATCATGTGTTGTTGGATGTTGAGATCCGCTGGCAGGTCAACGCCTCGAGACATACACGTCCACGCGCTCTCTGTCTGTGGCGGAGCTCGAGATTTGTTGGTGATCACAGTGACACATTCCGCCGTGGAAAGGAATTGTTACATTTTTTCCGGAGATATTCGATACAACGAAGCGGGTTTGTATCTTGTTTTCAACTGTGTGTCATTGACTAGTTATATTTTACTTATCATTTATACTTTGTAACCATAAATGTCTGAGTTACACATGTAACTATGTATTTGTAGTTGTCAGAGATATGATGGTTTTCCTTACGCTCAGACAAATAAAAATGAAAGTAGTTTAGCCGACCGAAGTAGCCTACACTATCCCTCGTATTTCACATACAGGCTAGGTCTTCATATATGGTAAATATTTGGGATTGTCGTTTGTTTCGTCCGACACTACCGTAGTTACCCTACCAGAGATTTAAATATACGAAATAGTGTACCTATACATCAGAAAGTTCCATAATTTTGTTGTACTTTTATTTTATATAATCGTGTCCTATACTTGTATAACTTACTTAGAATAAGTTACTGTGGGATGCCAGAAGCACCTGAAGAATAAGAAGGGAAACCAAGTTAATTTTATTTCCATTGCAATTGAACAGGTGCGGAAAAAAATGAGCGTAGGCTCAGGAATCCCAGTGGCCCTCACCCAGGGGAACAGAGAGGAGCTTTATGTCAAGGACCCTCCGGTGCCCCAGTCCGCCATTTTATACCTCCTCCAGGAAGCCACCAAGCTTGCATTGCCTGAAGCCAGACTGGACAGCCCCAATTCCATGGTTATGGATGGGATTTGGTCTGGGGAAGGGAGTGAACAGCACAAGCTATGCCCTTCTCCATCAGGCTCTGCCTCGGCCAGGTACTTCGGTCACCGCGGCGATAATTACACAGATCCCCGGCGCAGCTTCAAAGGCTCCTTCTCCCTCCTGCCAACTCCGCCAGGCAGCAGCCCGTGGGAGGTCATGAGTCTGATCAACCTGCAGTGTGAGAGGCTTCTTCATCCGGAGGACGGGGAGGAAGACGAGGTTTATGAGGGCACGCCGTCTGCCACTGGGGAGTCAAAATCCAGACACGGCAGGGGGGCGTCATGTTTTAAGGAGGGTGACCCCAGCCCTGCTGTCCCACCGGATAATCGCGCAGGGAGGTTTGCTGAAGCTTTGGGCTCCTCTTCCAGAGAAAATAAAGCAGAAGATATTCTTGTTCAGGCACAGCTCACTTCAATTACAGATAGATGTGACAGTGCTATACATGCACATGGTCGAGGTGACCTGGCTAGTGGTTCATTTCAAATTGCAGGCTCAGAGTCAGGTGGCACACACTGTTTCAGAAGTCCTTCTGTAAGCAAAGGAAATGAGGATTGGCATCTACATGGAAGAAGGGAAATACCAATGTTGTCAAACCCGGATGGAAAAGGACAAGGTTTATGTGGCACTCATTGTGCACCTCAGCTGGAACCAGGCCTGAACTTACTTGGATCCGTCATCCATCAGGAAATTCAACAGCCTGAGTCCAGTTTCTCGGCTAATGCTGATGCATTGGTACGTTCACCCAGTGCCTTTCGCACCCCTACTCATCGAGCCAGCCGAGTTTCAGACCGAGGTGTGAATGCGGACAGCAACTCAAACGCGATTCCCTTTGTTGACCCTCCTCAAGATGTCCAACCTCAGAGTGGTCCCCGATCCGTGTCAAACAATTCAAACTGTCAACCTGCGGCACAGCACCCAGAGCCCCAGGAGAGGTTAGTAACCCGTCGGTCTGAGCTTCATGAAAGCTGTGTGGAAAATGTGGATGAAGAGCAACTGAAGCTCAAGGCCAATCGTCCCGCCTCTGACGCGCGATGGCAAGCCAGGAAGCCCAGGAAACAGAGCCACCCGACTCGAAGCGCCGACCTCTGTGACCCCACCTTCAAGGGCGTGACCTTCCGCATGCGCACAGAGCTCAGTGACAACAGAGACCAGTGCCGTCTGCTCATAACCTCAAACTACAGGTAACTTCTGAACCTACAGGTTCCTCCAGAACCTACAGGCTGTGACTAAGTAATACTAATGCACAACACTTGAGCAGAATATTTATACTTTTCTACCACTGTCATAGGGTCTCCCACCTGAACCCAATAGGCACCACAATAATGACCTCTGATTGGCAGAGGTCTAGAGACACAGGTGAATCGTTATGTTAAGTGACGGACGGAAGAATGGCCCCCTGTGTGCTTGGACATCAGGATAATTTGATAGTTGAGTGTCAGCGGATGTTACTGGAGGAGGGAATCACCTGAGAGTCTATGCCTGTATATGCAAGAACTTTTTTTTTTGACAAATCTACTTTTTGAAAAAACTGAAGGATTAACTCTGGTTCTACTGTCTCTGATGGAAATAACCTTTATAATACATATTTTTTTATATTGCCATAAAGATGCATATGCCATTTCTTTATGAACTTTTCTTATCCGCAAAGTAATTATTTCAAACTGTTTGAATATAGTTTTTCTGTAATTGTCCGTACAGACAAAGGTAAATCTGAGTAAGGCTTCATTCAAAGGACCAAGCGGGTGTCAGTTGGTTTGAAGAGATGAAATAATCTTCCGCTACATCTAGGAACCAAAGAAGGCACGGCTACTTTCGGCTGCACACATTTAATAAAATTCCGTGTTCGGTGCACTCATTATTAAGATGAGGATATGCCATGAGCTAATTCAATAGTGCTGTTCTGCGAAATGGAGTCCCAGCATTTCATATTAATCACAACTATGCAGTATGATGATGTGCCATTGAGTGATTGACAGCCCATGTACCCACAGTGCCGAGTTGCTGAAGAGCATCAGGAGGGTGAGGGGTGGCAGGTCACGGTCCCTCGCGAGCTCCCTGAAGACGAGCAGCTCGGAGGAAGACAGCGACTCCTCCAGCCTCCCCAGTGAGTACCGCTCACCTTCGGCACAAGCGGGCCCGCCAGTGAAGTGGGACTCCGGGGGTACCGGGGTGACCCCGGACAGCTTGAGGAGCAGAGAGGAGATTCGGACCGTTTCTCGGCTGGGCTCAGCATTGAGAACACAGATCATTGTAAAAAAAAAATGCTGCATCAGCAGCACCCGAAAGGATTACACTCTCGATACTGTTGATGTATAAGTTGTGTCAGATGGCCACGCACTTCAGGAATTTCTAGAGAAAAAAAAGTCAGAAAGGACATGTAAACGCACAGGCTAATAGGGTGTAATCTTAACCGTGTAATTCCAGTCCTTAGTTTTAGGACCCTGAAGGTACCGTATAAACTGCAAACTTAAAACTTTTGCAGTTGTGGTATTTTTCCGTGCTTGAAAATAGGGTGGAAAATACGAGGTAGTAGCAGTAATGAGCCCTGTTTCCACATTTCTAATTCCTTGTGTGGGCCAGTGTTTCTTTCAGCACTTCTGCCTCTTTCAGAGAATAAGAAGTGCGCCTCCTGCGATACGAGGAAGACTCCTCTGTGGAGAGATGCGGAGGACGGGACTCCACTGTGTAATGCCTGTGGAATTAGGTGAGTGATTGTGAAAAATTAATAATCTGGATTAAATTCATAACCTGGAGTTAAATGTGATAATTGTCAGATGTTTGATCGATCAGAAATGCTCAGCAGATTTGTATGGTCCACCTCTGCACTTCCGAATGCTGGTGTGTCCTGTCAGATTTCATGGCTTTTATTAAGATTGTAATATGTACTTTCTTGATTAATATTTCTAGGAAATGGAAGCTAGATTTAATGTGCTGTGATGCACTTTGTTCTTGTATGTAAGTAACACATTTAGGTATTTAACTATTAATGTGAATTATTTAGGCAAGTTATATTGCAATCGCATCAGCTCTGGAGAGAGGTCATCTAAGTGTGTCTGACTCTTTATGAAATGAATATGGTTGTGCATTTTTAAAGTTGTGATGCACTTTAAAGTGATTTGCTCTCCACATATTCACAGTCTGAATATTCACATATTCAGCCTGCCTGGGCAGCTTTATTTGTATGACATGCGTTCACTGGCAACAGACATGCATTGGAGGCTCCTGATTATGGACCTTAAGCATATTTCTAGAAAATAAGATGTTATGTCCTAGGGTGTGTTACCCTGTGTAAATTATGATGCACTAAACAGGCTTATTTTCCTCATATTGGTCTGAATTACATATATCCTGTTAATATAGATTTTTTAAATGTTTAAAAAAGACCTTTTTGTGTAGTAATTTTTCTAATGAGACTGATTGATTAATGATTAATGCTGGCTGGTGTCTTTGTGGCATGGTCATGACCTGCCACCCTGCTCTCTTCGCCCGTTCACAGGTATAAGAAGTACCGGGTCAGGTGTTTCCAGTGTTGGCATATCCCCAGGAAGGAGGGGAACACAGACTCAAAGTGCTTCCGGTGTGGGGACGCGCTGAGGCTGGTGACTTCTCAGCGCAAGCTCACTGGCTGGTGAAAAGGAGCAAGCCAGCTCTGCGCCGGTGTGATCTTCACCTTTATTATTTCAGTTTCTTGTTCTGGCGAGTGACCTTCAGCATTGCAAGTGCTGGTCGGCTTGCGTGTTCCGTTGACTACCGCAGGAGTTGCACTTTAAAAAAAAAAGAAAGGACTTGTGCGATGGGGCAGTCTAAACAATATTTGTCCAGTTGGTTATTATGCTCGGATACTGTTTTCCATGTAAGCCTGTACGCATTTTCCATATGCGTGGTGAGTTGTTTTGAGCTTCTAATGCTAGGCCTCAGGCCGCTTATGTATATCCTATATTGATATTAATTTGTTAAGAAAGATGTGTGTTTAGATGTTATTTCTTATGTAGTTTGTTATTGTGGTTCTTTTTTCTTTGTGCTTGGAGACAAACACAAGGCATTAACTGCTGCACTGTTTGTTCTTTGCCTTTATTGTTTTCATTTGTATGTCTTTGTTTTTTTGTTTTTTGCTGACTGCTGTAGCCAGAGTTCTGCTGTTCTGGTCTGAATTAAATTCAACCTTGAAAATCTTATTTAAGGCATGCTTACTCAATCCAACAACTGAAATCTAACATAAATACAGATTTCTCACGGGGGGGGGGGGGGGGGGGGGGGGGGGGGGTGTTGGGATGCATACCTGTGTCCCTGTGAGACCTATTTGAATTCAATTTGCACGTCTGGCGCTTCTGGTCTGTGCAACTTCCCTACAACAGAATGCAATGCCATTGTTGAAGAACTGATATTTGTCTGTAATACATGTTTCAGCCACACAGTGGCGAAGTTTCCTCCTCGTGATATATCCTTTTGTTTCACCCAGTAATATTGCCTATAAAATCTTTTTTTGTTCGATAGCTACATTATTTATAGTTTGTTAAAACTAAAAAAAAGTGCTATTAATATTTCTGCTGAGAAATTTAAATAAAAAAATAGCAATTATTTATAATATTAGTCATCCTTTCTAGATGAGTATTTCTTTCGCATTTATCCATTCTGAGGAGATGCTTCCTTTATGTTGGTTGCTCTGTTGTTGCTAATGAACTCTTGGGAACGAAAACAAGAAATAATAATACATGAAAAAATATTAATATATTAAAAGAAATACGGCTGTCTTTTATTGCAACGAAAAACAAAACAACAGGAATTCCTCGCCAGCAACACGCCGGACAATCTCATTGAATTGAATTCCAGTATTGTCCATTTTGATATTGAAACCATGCAACTTCTCTATTTTCTCGCCCGGTGGGGCTGTTTTCATTCAGAAGACGTGCGTGATACACATGGGAAATCATCTGCGGCGTTGCCTGCGCCGCAGCCCACCCACACCACCCCTGCCGTCCGCCCTGCCTTGGGGTATCGACGCGATTATAGGCAGGAAATGTGGGAATCCCCAACGAAGAGCTCAATCACTTAACACAAACAACCCTGGGCTCTGGTTAAAATGAATAATGCGGTCTTTCTCATCCCATTTCCTCCTTTCGGTCCTTTGAGCATATCCCTTCGTTCAGGATGGGAACTTCAGTCAATGGAATTCGTTCGTTTGTGTGTTTCCATGTTGCTGTCAAATATAGATTTAAACAAAGACTAACTAACTAAATAAATAAATAAATAAGAAAATAAAAATACTTTTAAAAAAATCTCCAGGAACGGGTGCAGCGCCGCCCAAGCTCCATGTTCAGTGTTTATGGCGAAATACACTGGCTATTTGGTACAACAGTTTCTTTCAATACAGCAGTAAACTGCACCCTCAGCCCGTGGGATGCTTTCAGTGTTATTTAGCGGACTCATTCTCTACAAGGAAATTATTTTATTTCGTATTTTATCCAAATAAAATCAAGGTATATTTTTTGCCCGAAGTTGTGTCGAATAACACATAAGCCTCCGGCTTAAAACTTTACGGCCTTTCTAACACTTTCAGCATTGCAATCGTTAAAAGGAAACATTGTTCATTTTGATCTTAAGTAGTTATCTGCTTATCTTATAATTATGTATGTTCTAAGCTGTTATTTCAATAGAGAAAAATGTAATATTAATGCAAAGTCCTAGGAAATTACGCCAACCTAATTAACAATAGCTAGGATAGGTCTGTGTTTAGCCTATTAATCTTTTATTATTATTTTGAAACGCGGTTCGTTTATTTTCATCTGATTAGGTTATTTTATTAGTGCTATGTATCCTCATATATACAGTATCTGAAACAGGAATGCATCGTAAAGCGGATGGGCATCAAAGTATTTTTATTTTTTTTTATTTTTTTGACCATCGCTTTCTCGTTAGAGTTGATACCTCAGTCTAACAACAACGTGGGTGATCCCAGGCTCGTGTCTCTGCAAAAAAAAGTGTACCGAGCCGCAGCAGATAAAGACTTTTAACGTGTAGGCCTGGGCTACTGATAGCCTACTGGTAACAGTTGGAATTTACGAGCGGGCCCATGTACCGCCTTCATAAATTCGGGAAAATACAACAGGAGCAGGAACACTAAAATCCTCTTATTCAAGAACATTCTAAGAAGTTTGGGGGCGGGGGAAGGATGCGCTTTATATAAAATCCGCATGAGCCACGCCGTCTCTCGGGGAGCAGGATCACTCCGTAACAATTAGGCGGTCTGGCATGAACTTTTCAGCTATATTTACTCTGGTTTTATTTATAAACTATGAACAGAAATTAACGAAATATCTGTGTGAGGTAATGAAACTGTCACATTTAAAAAAAACAAAAAACAGGATTCTTTGAAATATTTAAAAAAGTATTTCATTATAAGTTGGTCGTTTATAAGCAGCTAGTACGGTAGAATAGTGTATTTTCATAGGATATAGACATTTTAAATCCACGCAAATTCTACATTAAATTGAATGCACATTTTTGTGGGAGCTGAGTTTTTTTTAAAATTCTGCGCTGTGTAGCCTATTTGACACAATGAAATTTAAAAATTAAAATATGAATTATTGCAAATATAATTTTAGATAGTCAAATGGATAAATTAAACCGATCGTTTTAAACAAAAGACAACATGTTACTTTTCCTCCGTTCTTAAAGACGTTGCATGGGCAATACACGGCATCTAGAGTATAGATGGCTACGGAAAATATTGAATGTGAATTGAATATTCAATAGTTAACATTTTCCCCGGAGGTTTGGGTCTTAAAATCACATTATGTATATATGATTAAAAACTGGCCGAACGAAATGTAATAATAAGGCTTATCTCAATGTTTCAAATATGTCTATTTTGCGAATACAGGAAGCGTAGACTAACCTACGCAAAATGTATAAACATACTTACAAAAATGTGTTTAGTCTAGGCTTAGCTGCGACAAAATGACAGTGTATCCGGTTGCGGTTACCATCTGATTGTATATCGACAGTAGTCGATATCACAACTGGCTTCAATGTCTAATTTCATCCCAGTACTGATCCAGTACTGGACCTATATAACTGCATGCGCGAGAGAAGCGAGATAATAACTAGTCTGAAATGTAAGCCATATGATGCTGTTAAGAGCAGAATGATTAAAAATAAGCAATGAATGGATCATTGTCATTATCACACAGTTTAAGGATAAACGAGACCACACTGTAAGGTGTGTTATTTTTGGACTGATTTGCCAGAACCTCTCAGGGAGGAGACGGTTTTGGCGTTCTTTACGCGAATTTGATTGGATAGTGGCTGCAGTGGGCTACTTCTAAGAAGCTGCGAACTGCACCATGACATCACAGTCACCTGATCCACTAGTTACAGTTACAACCAAAAACTTGGAGAGGTGCTGCATTTGGAGAACGTCGTCTTATTAGCTTTTTAAAGTTTTCCCCTCAACAAAACAAATCCATAAATAATCATAAAAATTGCTCAAGCTGTTTTTCTTCCTTCTTGGAATACTGCGTCTACGCTTCTTTGTAAGGATATAACGATACATTCCTAATGACTTTCGTGGCGCGTGGGGGAGCTTACATTCTTTGCGCAGCTGATTAATTTTTTTTATTTTTTTGTTTGTTTTGTGAATGGAAAGCGAAAAAGCGTGTAGCGTGTGACCCTCCGCGCGTTTCAGATCTGTGCCGCTTATCCTGCCAGTTGGCGCAGGTGGCATCGGATCTGTGTGTGGATTATGACTTTGGACACAGAACTAATGGAAGAGCCCGACATCGATGTGGTGGGAGATGTTAACAAGGACTCTAGAAAGGAAAACTTTCTAACTTCCCCGGCGTCGGGGAAATCAGGGCACGAAGTAAACGCATCCTCGTCTCCAAAACTACAGGACGTAGATAGAAATGGTAATAATACTCCGCAAAAATGCAGTCCTGCTGCAGGGAAGAGCGCTGCTTCCGTAAAGCCACCCTACTCCTACATTGCTCTAATAACAATGGCCATTCTCCAGAGCCCGAAGAAGCGCCTCACTCTCAGCGAGATATGCGACTTTATCAGCCACCGCTTCACCTACTATAGGGAGAAATTTCCCGCCTGGCAGAATTCCATCAGACACAACCTGTCTTTGAACGACTGCTTCATCAAAATGCCCCGAGAACCCGGTAACCCAGGGAAGGGAAATTACTGGACGTTGGACCCCATGTCGTCTGACATGTTTGAAAACGGCAGCTTTCTGCGGAGAAGGAAGCGTTTCAAACGGCAACACTTCAGATTTAGTGCGCTGAAGGAAGCTCCGCTCGAGCCTCGCGGGATGCCCAGCTTTACCTACGGTGCGTACGGCCTCGGGGCGACGTGCCTACCCCTTCCCGGATTGGAGTTATACCACATGGGCATTGACTATCGTTCAGGCTCACCCTGTGCGCCCACCATCCCACCTGTCAGCAGCATCCTGCCGGCGCTGTCAACCCTTTTCACCAGGACCCAGCATGCCGCCGTTAAGGCTTTTCTCCCGTCACAATCTCCAGGATACGATTCCCTCGGTACGACACGCTGCGCCGCCGTGGTCCCCGACTCCTCATTCTTGTCAACAACGGTGCTCCACCCGCTGGCGTCTCCACATCTCCTCAGTCTACAGCAGGAGCACCAGAAACTGCAGTCTCTGCAATTCAACTCCAGTCTGGCCAATAAAATCCTTGGCCTACAGCAACTGGGAAACGCCAACAACCAATAGTGTTGTTGAGCTTCAAGAATTAAACTTTGGCTCTTTATTTTGCATTTCAGGTAACAAGATTATTTCCTCAAATCAAAGACATTGTACAGACAGCTCCCCACCCCTATCCACCACAATTCATTTTGTTGTCAGTAGTTTAATTGTACATCTTTGCTAACCTAAAGCTTTTTTTATTATACATTTTTTTTACCAAAAATAAAAATTGATAAACATATTCATATTTGAAACGACGATTTTCTTACAGGGCTTGTTACGAAATAAAGAATTGAAACAAAACCGAGATAAAGCTCACGACCTGGGTAGCATCTGTATCAACCGATATGCTAGCGTGGAGGGAAAAATATAAGTTGAATTTATATTAACTTAGTGTATCAATATAAGTTAAATTGTGTCCCTTCACGCACATACCTTCACGGATATATATATTTCAAAATTATTGACTTAATTGTGGAAATATCTAGGTCACTCATTTTGTTTCATTTTCTTTGTTAATTTTAGTGACGTTATCAGAGTAAGAGTAGGCCTATGTCAATATCAATTAATTGATTAAAATATTTTAAAACGTAAAATGTATCCTCACTGATGTCAAGAAGTGTGACATTAAGTGCCGCATGGACAACATCCGGTTGTTTTATTACTGCTGCTGCTGCTAATAATAATAATAATAATAATAATAATAATAACAACAACAATAATAATATTGCTGTCCAAAACTGGGAATAACAAAAACTATTTGCGAGTGTAGGCATGCCATTTATTATTTCTGAGTGAAAGTATCAAGTACTATAACGGTTTATTTATTTATTTATTGAGGCTACGTTAACGACTCGATCACAACTTTTATGTACGGGAGTACATACCATATATTGTAATTGCAATTTGATTTTCACGTCCAGTTATATTTTCTTCACCTTTAAGGGCGTTTCTTATATTTATTTATAAAAAATTAAAATAAAAAACAAGAGAAATATGTCAATAATGTCAATCGATATCTGAGGCTTATACTAGCATTAAAATTGAAGAGATTGGCGCATTGGTACCCCTAAACAACGCATTTATTTTATATTAACTAACAGGGTTGGGGTCAGCTACAATGATGTCAACTGTCGGTGCTTACAGATACCATACACTAAAGGGAATTCAAAATTGGTACTGTGTTTAATTTTCAAACTGACTAGGAATGCGAAATCCCTTGTAAAACGGATCATTATTATTTTTTCCACACACCTTTCCACTCCAAAAATATGCATATCGGCTGTAACGTATTTAATGTAATCGACAAGACTGGTTACTAGTTACTATGAAGTATTTTGTGGTTTCAGTGCCTGGATGACCCAACAGCTCGTCTGTTAGGCCAAAAATAGTTCGTCCGACAGATTAATACTGACTGGGTTTTGAGATCCAGATTGTTCGACATTGTGAAGTATCTTCCTAAGCCCTCTATCAGCTCTACATTCTATTTTTTAAAAAAGATCCGAAAAGTTTATGAGGTGGCGGGCCAGGGGTTGTGTGTGTGTGTGTGTGTGTGTGTGTGCGTGCGTGGGTGTGTGCACAGTAAACTGTCCAGTGTTAATTCAACACTAACAGTGTTAAGCAATTGGTCCCAGTCTGGATTGTGGGACCAAATGTTGTCTGTTTGATTTGTCTGTTTTAAAATCCAATCCCCGCGCTGAGAAAAAGAATAGTCTGAGAGAAAATAATAAGCGAAAATTAGATTTAAGGTATTAATAGTTTCGCTTTAAAATTAAGGAATTAAATATCACTTTCCATCTGGAACCACTGATTCCACACCCGCTCGCCCAGGCCCCTTTTAGTTTGGGATCGATGCGCCTGCAGCCCAAGTTGTCTCAAGACTTCTGTAAAATGAAACATTTAAAACTGCCTTTAAAAACCTTTGAAAAGAACATGTTTATTTGATAATATAGATATTTTCAGGTAGGCTGAACGGTGAATCGTGGTAGCGTTGTCAGCTGTTTTGGGACGGAAGGTTTAAGGTCTGTATTTGAAAGTAAATATCTTTGACTTGACAAACTATTGAATTAAATTTTATTTACTGCTTTAAGGTTTTAAATTAGACCTAATCATTGCCGATTTTCTGTATATTTCCATTTCACTTGATAAAATAAATCGAATAGGCTGCATGTATTCCTCGGCAGCCTACTCAAGTCTAGTGAGACTTGACTCGCAGGAAAACTTTATTAATATCACGGCAGAGTGTTTTATTTATTTTTTATGTCTAATTATGTTAAACTGTACATGCAATCTACTTGGGTAGAGCTGTTTGTATTTGATTGATTACTGCTAAAATAATTTTTGATGGCGGTAACAGATATACAAAACCTTCTAACGACTGCTGGCAGTCTCTTTTTGGATTTTATCTATAAAATGGAAAGAAAGTAGATGAACTGATGATGAATTCTGTTTCAAGACAGAATTGTATTTCTTGGACCGTATTGGGGAAATTAACTCAGGGAAGTGGCCAGCTAGTCTATGTTTGATTTGGTAAGACAAATTTATTCTTGGCCTTTATTATTAAATTTATTTATATTAAAAATTACTTAACACAAATAACATGGGGTGAAATTTGGGGAAGTGCATTTTTTTGAAGTATCACTGCCAAAGCTGAAGCTTTCTTGAGTCTAGTAACTTTTCTTTTTTTTTTTTCGTGAGTAATATTTGAGGACACAATATAATGTAATACATTTGCACGCCTTATTGGATACAGCTGTGACATAAAAAATGTCTATCAGTCCTCCAGTTACGGCCACTGATAAGCACACGCTCTAGCGCGCGCTTTGCTGCGGCTGGTGCTGTGTTGTATGCGGTGTTTTGCGCCTCAGACAGGGGTGGAGTTTGCAGTTTGGGCTCGCGGCAGAGCCAGCGGCAGGGGAGGCATGGAGCCGCACGGAGCAGGTGGAGACTTTCACCTTTTAAACCGACGCTAAAATCGAATTAGAAGTGCAGCGCTGTGCAGAGGAAGCAACCTCTGCGCACACTACGTCAGGTCTGAACCTGTGTGGGGTCTGTATTGCTTTACGTCAGTGGTGTTGATTGGACAAGCTCTTCAGAATCATCTCCAGACACGTTGAACATTTTTCAGTGTATAATATGGAACTCTTATGTGTATTATTATCATTATTGTTGTTGTTGTTATATGTTTGGCCAGTTGTCCAGGGAAATTGATCACCTTTTTACATATTACCAATTAATACCGTTTTTTGCTAAAGAACGTCAAGTTTAAAATATTCCTCAGAGGTACAACAATGTCTCACCAGTATTTAAAACCCATAGCCTTCCAGCTATTTCAAGTTTTAATTCCCTTTCCACTATTTTATGCTGATACTGGAGTTTTTATACTTATATACATTTAAGAATCTGTGTGTTCTGAGCAGCACATATTTTCCAAAGAAATTGAGTGGGAAAGACTGGTGTCTCCTGAGAGTCAGGTGTAGATTCAATAACAGCACAATCAGCTGATCAGTGAACCAACCAATCAAAGTTTGAGTTTGTAGAGTTGGAGAACTTCTGTGTTTCTGCCCTGAAAAATGTGGAGTTCCCCCCCGCATTAAGAGGAGAGAGACCAATCACAGATGGAGAAAAGGATGAGAAGTAAATCCTTGCTGTAAATATAGGCTCCTGCACCTGACAAAACAGGAGCACAAGGAATGGAAAGATTTGTGTGTGTGTGTGCACGTGCATGCACGTGTGTACGTGTGTGTGTGTGTGTGTGTGTGTGTGCACGTGCATGCATGCATACGTGTGTGTGTATGCGTGTGCATGCGTGTGTGTGTGCGTGTGCGTGCGTGCGTGGGTGCATGTGTGTGTGTGCGTGCGTGTGTATGTGTGTGTGCGCGCGCGCATGCATGCATATGTGTGTGTGTGTGTATGCGCGTGCATGCGTGTGTGTGTGCGTGTGTGCGTGCGTGTATGTGTGTGTGCGTGTGTTTGTGTGTGTGTGTGCGTGTGTTTGTGCATGTGTGTGTGTGTGTGCGTGTGTGTGTGCGTGTGTGTGTGCGTTTGTGTGTGTGTGTGTGTGCATGTGTTTGTGAGTGTGTGTGTGTGTGTGTGCGTGTTTGAATGCACCCGAGAGTCACGGGTGTTCTGGAAACGTGCAGCGCAGTGCTGCCTGCAGCAGCTGTGGAGATCAGCTGTGTGTTATTTATGACGTGTCCTGTGCTCTGGCTCGTGTTGCCTTGTTTAACATCTCACCCCCCTCCCCCCCCCACTCCGCCTCCCCTCACAGAGTTTACCTTCTGCCCACTTCAGAGCTGCTCCTCCACATTCTCTACCTTTCACTAGTTTCCCACCCATTATCACAGACGCTGCTCCAAGGCACTCCTCTTATGCAACTCGTTTATGCTCTACATGTCATTTTAGTTTATTTTTTCCTGCTGTACATCTGGTAATATTTGCTTGGTCTTTGTTGTCTTTTGTCTGGTTTTTTTTTAACTTCCCCCATGCTAATTTATTTTTGTATTTTCACTATGGTATAAAGAAGTCAACGTCTTTAGTCATCAGTTACACTAAAGCAAACATACTTTTCAGGGAAAAAAGTAATGTTAATTGTTAATTCTTTATATAAATTTGCTGTATTTCAGTTTCAAGTTTGTAATAAGCCACATAGATAGGACAAATTGGTAAGCCATGGATTTGGTTTCCATTGATTCTTTAAATCCCCTTTTCTTATTCAATAGCCAGGACACTCCTACACAATTCAGAAGGTCCGTTGTTTTGGGCAAATAATCTTCGCCAAAATGTGTGTGTGTATGAGTGCATGTACGTGCACGTGTGTTAAAATGTAACCATTGACGAGCGACTCACATTTTGTCAGTGCTCAATTTCTGCAGATGTGATTTTTCTGACAAGATTTGAATTGATCAGTAACCAAACACGCTGACGCGCCATGCATTTGCAACGAGCTCTCACACAGGCTGTTTGAGCATAACGTGTTGTCAATTAGTACAATAATGAGCCCTGTTTAAAAAATCTGGTGTTTGTTTTTGTCTTTGCTTGCGTCATCCAAACATGTCTGCAGGGGCACGTGGGAAAAGAGAGCAAACAGACTAGAAAACGTGGAAACATAATTAGCAGAGCTCATCGGCAGGCGGAGAGCAATGTGAGGTGGCGCGTGCACTAGCGCGCGCTAGCGTTTGGTAGCGTTTGCTTGCATGTGGTAGTGTGCGTTTAGCCTGTGGTAGCATGTGGTAGCGTGTGCTAGCGTGTGCTAGCGTTTGGTAGCGTGTGCTTGCGTGTGGTAGTGTGCGTTTAGCCTGTGGTAGCCTGTGGTAGCGTGTGCTAGCATTTGGTAGCGTGTGCTTGCGTGTGGTAGTGTGTGTTTAGCCTGTGGTAGCCTGTGATAGCGTGTGCTAGCATTTGGTAGCGTGTGCTTGCGTGTGGTAGTGTCTGTTTAGCCTGTGGTAGCCTGTGATAGCGTGTGCTAGCGTTTGGTAGCGTGTGCTTGCGTGTGGTAGTGTGCGTTTAGCCTGTGGTAGCCTGTGGTAGCGTGTGCTAGCATTTGGTAGCGTGTGCTTGCGTGTGGTAGTGTGTGTTTAGCCTGTGGTAGCCTGTGATAGCGTGTGCTAGCGTGTGCTAGCATTTGGTAGCGTGTGCTTGCGTGTGGTAGTGTCTGTTTAGCCTGTGGTAGCCTGTGGTAGCCTGTGATAGCGTGTGCTAGCGTTTGGTAGCATGTGCTTGCGTGTGGTAGTGTGCGTTTAGCCTGTGGCAGTGTGTGCTAGTGTTTGGTAGCGTGTACTTGCGTGTGGTAGTGTCTGTTTAGCCTGTGGTAGCCTGTGATAGCGTGTGCTAGTGTTTGGTAGCGTGTGCTTGCATGTGGTAGTGTGTGTTTAGCCTGTGGTAGCCTGTGATAGCGTGTGCTAGCGTGTGCTAGCATTTGGTAGCGTGTGCTTGCGTGTGGTAGTGTGTGTTTAGCCTGTGGTAGCCTGTGCTAGCGTGTGCTAGCATTTGGTAGCGTGTGCTTGCGTGTGGTAGTGTGCGTTTAGCCTGTGGCAGTGTGTGCTAGCGTGTGGTAGCCTGTGCTAGCATGTGGTAGCCTGTGCTAGCGTGTGGTTGCGTTTGGTAGCGTGTGCTTGCATGTGGTAGTGTGTGTTTAGCCTGTGGTAGCCTGTGATAGCGTGCACTAGCGCGTGCTAGCGTTTGGTAGCGTTTGCTTGCGTGTGGTAGTGTGCGTTTAGCCTGTGGTAGCCTGTGGTAGCGTGTGCTAGCGTTTGGTAGCGTGTGCTTGCGTGTGGTAGTGTGTGTTTAGCCTGTGGTAGCCTGTGATAGCGTGTGCTAGCGTGTGCTAGCATTTGGTAGCGTGTGCTTGCGTGTGGTAGTGTGCGTTTAGCCTGTGGCAGCCTGTGATAGCGTGTGCTAGCGTGTGCTAGCATTTGGTAGCGTGTGCTTGCGTGTGGTAGTGTGCGTTTAGCCTGTGGCAGCGTGTGCTAGCGTGTGGTAGCCTGTGCTATCATGTGGTAGCCTGTGCTAGCGTGTGGTAGCGTGCGTCTAGCGTGTGTTTGCGCGTGGTAGCGCGTGGCAGTGTGCATTTAGCGTGTGCTAGTGCATGCTAGCTTGTGGAGTCGTCCAAACAACCCGTCGCTGCAGAGACTCAGATCACATAGGCCTCACCACTCACTAGCAGCTCACTTCCACACTCAGTCCGCTGGCTTTTACTTTTCCTGGCAGAGAAAGTTATTCAATTATAACCCTCCGCTCGGCTGGCGCAGCGGACGCCCCTCTGGCCCATTAAAACGTGCTGCTTCAGCGGGCCGCGTGCGAGTTTATGAGGGGGTCGTGCGACAGAGCGCGGCGTGTATTTGGAGAGGGGGACCCCCTCGGGGCCGGTCGATGACAGTGACGTACAGCAGGAAAGCCACCCAGGAGGAAAATGAGCTCACACTGCAGCCACGCGCACCCGGAGAGTGAGGAGAGCGAGGAGAGAAAGAGTTAGACCGAGAGACGGAGAGGGAGAAAGAGAGAGAGATGGAGAGAGAGATGAAGAGATGGGGAGTGAGGAGAGGAGGAGTAATACAGAGAGACGGAGAGGGAGAAAGAGAGAGAGATGGAGAGAGAGATGAATTGATGGGGAGTGAGGAGAGGAGGAGTAAGACTGAGAGACAGTGAGGGTGAGAGAGAGCGAGAGATGGATAGAATGAGAGAACAAACGAAAAGGCGTAAGACTGACTGTACGAGCGGGAAGGAGGAGGAGGAAGAAGGAGCGAGGGTATAAGTGCTTTGTGATGAAAGTGAAGAAGGGAGAATGAATTGAGGAGAGAGAAAGCGAAAGAGAGAAAAAGAGAGAGACGTTAAGGAAGCGAACGAGAGAATGTAAGTGAACGAGAGAACCCCCCCACCCCCCCACCCCCCGTTCTTAAGGCCCGGGAAAAACACATCTGTGTCAGTGATCTCATTTACTCAGCCACTGCAGTCTCCTTCTTCCCTGCAGCAAGTGTCCTCCCTTGTCTCGTTCTCCCTCATCCCACAAGTGTGGAGACAACGTGTTTCCAATCTCGTCGAAAGT
Source organism: Anguilla anguilla (assembly GCF_013347855.1). Taxonomy (NCBI): domain Eukaryota; kingdom Metazoa; phylum Chordata; class Actinopteri; order Anguilliformes; family Anguillidae; genus Anguilla; species Anguilla anguilla. The sequence continues at coordinate 66,747,620 of NC_049202.1, read as the reverse complement.
TGGGAGACATTCTGAACAAAAACGAAATATACGAGTGCAGCTCCATTTCCTGCTGCTGTATTTGAGTTGGACGGCGTCGTGAGCTGGAGAGAAGGCTTACCCCCCTGGTCTTCTAAGAACAACAAACACGGCAGAATAGACACCATGACCCCTGCTTGAGTCACATGCTTCTGGAACCTCTGCATCTCAGTCAGCATGACTGCATTAACCACCCCTCGCACACACATTCCACACACACACACACACACACACACATACGACATGTACACACACACACGACAGACAGCCAGACACACACACATACACATATACGACATGCACACACATACAGCACACACACATACACACGTACAACACGTACACACACACACACTTCAGGTATTTGTCAGTCCAGGTAGAAATTGTTACCCAGTGCAATGGAAATTTAAGCAAAAGAAGATACATTTTTGACATTTCTTTTAGGGGAGTCGGAAGCCGTTGGTTTCACCCTGATCATGAACCAAAGGGAGAAGCGCGCCAAAACGCAGCAGGGCTTTGTTACTACCCAGAAACCATGCAACGCTCTACTGGGCTGCGTTCTGCGTTTGGATCCGATCGTCACTCCCTCCTCCCTGCCTTCAGCAGCGCTGCTTTATTCCTGAGACCGCGCCGTCCTCTCTGCTGCTGGCCTCCTCTTACACCCCACCTGGACTCACCTAGGAGGAGGAGGAGGAGGAGGAGGAGGAGCCCTCTGCAATAAGCGGGTGGGGCAGGGGGAGAGGGAGCCACCCAGGGGCGAACTACCCCCCCCCCTACTCGAAAGCTGGAAACCAAATGCGAGGCAGAAAACGCCAGATGCACTTTGAAGGAAGGAAGATGCGAGGACAGCTTGCAGGCAGTGCCGCAAGCTCTCTTCTCCAAACGTGTCAGGGTCAGTAATGGGAACCACGTTGTTTTGTGGGATAGAACCAGATTAACGGCAGTGACATTACCGAGGTCGACCCTCTCTGGTTTCTGCTTGTCATTTTTACAGTCTTTTCTTGTAGCGCCTTGGCTAACCCACAGGAAATCATGTTGAGTGTAACATTATAACGGCTCCCCGGGTAAGACCAATGCGGCAGTTACTTTAACGTCCGCCAGGCTCCCTTACGGAAATGCAGCGGGGGTTCTGGTTGCAGATTTCCACATATACGTCGAGAGGCGGGGGTCAAGTCCTTCGCGTCCAAGTCAATATATCCCCTTCTCTCCCCTCGACAGAAAAGAATTTGGAAATGGGAGTCTCGAAAGACGAAAGACTAACTGAAGGCTCCCCCGCAGCTGGACGGGGTTGTTTTTGGATGACGCCCCGTCGCCCCCGAACAGCGGCTCGGGAATCGGCCCCCTCCTTGATCGTGTGTGTGCGAGGACGCGATGCGCCGCGGGGCCACGCCAGATGCTGCCGTGTTTGAGCTCGCTCCCATCTGCGCTCGCCCTGGGTGTGCAGGCCACTTGTTTTTAAGCACAGAAGGTCACTTTCTCTCCCTTTTACTCTCTCTCTCTCTCTCTCTCTGTACATCTCACTCTCTTCCTCTCTGTCTCGCCCTCTGTACCTCTTCTTCTCTCTTCCTCTCTCTTCCTCTTTCTCTCTTTGTACCTCTCACGTTCTCTCTCTCCATGCCTCTCTTTCTCTCTCTCTCTACCGCTTTCTCTCTGTACTCCCCCCTCTCTCTCCCTCTCTCCCTCTCTCTCTCTTCTCTTTCTCTACCTCTCTCTCTGTGTACTCCCCCTCTCCCTCTCTCTCTCCCCCTCTCTTCTCTTTCTCTACCCTTCTCTCTCTGTACTCCCCTCTCTCTCTCTCTCTCTGTACTCCCCTCTCTCTCTCTCTCTCTGTACTCCCCTCTCTCTCTCTCTCTCTGTACTCCCCTCTCTCTCTCTCTCTCTCTATATCTCTCTCTTTCCCTCCCCACCTGGTGCCACGCTCCCCTGGCTCTCCCGGTTTTCCCTGCCACCCAAACTGTTTGTGAGCATGTTGTTTATCCCCGCCTGCTTTGGTGGTCCCTGATGCAAGCTATATTTTCCCCTCTGCACTTCTCTTTTTCTTTTTTTATAGCAAACTCAAAATTGTTCCTAATTCTCTGCTGCTAGAGGGGGTAATTTGTGGCTTTTTTGCCGAATATTGCAGGCTCCCTAATGTGAAAAATGTGCTCTGGGGATGGCTTTTTCCCCCTGTGATCCTGACAAGGGGAGGAAAGAACTCAGTCATTTCTTGACATAAGTATCAAAACATGAACCCGACTGTCAGAAGCACCTCATTTTAAATAGTAATGGTTTTAAAGCTGGGATGCAAATGAGGCTTGAAAATACTTTGTTTGCTAATGGTCTCTAATCTCGTGTACATGTAGTGTTTAACCAGAGTTTTGTCTTTAATTATCCCATTTATTACATCAGTGCATGCGTTTTTTTTTTCATTCTTTTAACAGCGAAAATATCCAGAAAATCCATGGTGAAATAAGAAATCTAGTTGGGGGGGGGCAATATAATTTTGAATAAAAAAGAATGACTTCATTTGATAGAAGACTGTTGCACACGTGCATATCAGCTGATTCGGTTGACTGACCATACTACCCAATGTTGAATAAAACCTCGTTGTGAGGCTGTGTACACTACTGCATTGTTCAAAGTGTCGTACAGCCCCCGCGTCCAAACACAGGCCGCAACAATCTGTACTTACGGGAAATGACTGAGCGCTGTGGGACCATCTGCAGTACCGTTCCCAAACACACCAAGCAAGGCGGCGGAAACGAAAGGCGCCGACACAGTACTCATAATCGAGTGAAGCTGAAAGGGTTTGTTCTGTGAGGAGGATGTGCGAGGGCTAGTACTCAAATCGAGTGAAGCTGAAAGGGTTTGTTCTGTGAGGAGGATGTGCGAGCACTAGTACTCAAATTGAATGAAGCTGAAAGGGTTTGCTCTGTGAGGAGGATGTGCGAGCCCTAGTACTCAAATCGAGTGAAGCTGAAAGGGTTTGTTCTGTGAGGAGGATGTGCGAGCACTAGTACTCAAATTGAATGAAGCTGAAAGGGTTTGCTCTGTGAGGAGGATGTGCGAGCCCTAGTACTCAAATCGAGTGAAGCTGAAAGGGTTTGCTCTGTGAGGAGGATGTGCGAGGGCTAGTACTCAAATCGAGTGAAGCTGAAAGGGTTTGTTCTGTGAGGAGGATGTGCGAGCACTAGTACTCAAATTGAGTGAGCTGAAAGGGTTTGTTCTGTGAGGAGGATGTGCGAGGGCTAGTACTCATAATCGAGTGAAGCTGAAAGGGTTTGTTCTGTGAGGAGGATGTGCGAACGCTAGTACTCAAATCGAGTGAAGCTGAAAGGGTTTGTTCTGTGGGGAGGATGTGCGAGGGCTCGGCTGGGGCCGCACCACACGCTCCTCAGCAGGCAGACATGTTGCAGTCTGTTTCCTACCTGTTGTGCTTGGCACGGCCTGGTTCATTCTGAGCCCAGACCTGGAGCTTCACTTTAATTCTAAAAAATGCAGAGCGGGCTCTATCCCATTCCACTGCAGTAACCACCCCCCACCACTACCACCTCCTCCCCACCCCAAAACAGCTGAAGGATTTTATAAAACCCCATTTGTTGTTTTTGCTTTCACAGCAGCCAGCCAGGTTTAAAAACCTATAAAGTGCCGCACCAAGGGCAAAATAGAGGATTGGAAACAAAATGGGAACCTGGTTGCAGAACAGAACAGAGCATCTAAAGGAGAGGGGGACTGAAAGATGTAAGGAACAGCTTGAGAAAGCTTGAAGAGCATTGTGTATGTGTGTGTGTGTGTGTGTGTGTGTGTGTGTGTGTATGTGGGTATGTGATAGAGTGAAAGTGGCCATCGAGATAGAATGAGCCAAACAAATAAACCAGAGCTGGATACAGGACCAAGGCAGACGCTGGGCTGCTTGCAGTGCTGTCTTAAGTTATTTTATTGATAGTAACACCAGGGTACATTCTCTACAGGAATACACCAAGACACATTCTCTACAGGAATACACCAAGACACATTCTCTACAGGAATACACCAAGACACATTCTCTACAGGAATACACCAAGACACATTCTCTACAGGAATACACCAAGACACATTCTCTACAGGAATACACCAAGACACATTCTCTTCAGGAATACACTAAGGCATATTCTCTTCAGGAATACACTAAGGCACATTCTCTTCAGGAATACACCAAGGTACATTCTCTTCAGGAATACACCAAGGTACATTCTCTACAGGAATACACCAAGGTACATTCTCTTCAGGAATACACCAAGGTACATTCTCTACAGGAATACACCAAGACACATTCTCTTCAGGAATACACCAAGGTACATTCTCTACAGGAATACACCAAGACACATTCTCTTCAGGAATACACCAAGACACATTCTCTTCAGGAATACACCAAGACACATTCTCTTCAGGAATACACCAAGACACATTCTCTACAGGAATACACCAATACACATTCTCTTCAGGAATACACCAAGACACATTCTCTTCAGGAATACACCAAGACACATTCTCTACAGGAATACACCAAGACACATTCTCTTCAGGAATACACCAAGACACATTCTCTACAGGAATACACTAAGATACATTCTCTTCAGGAATACACTAAGATACATTCTCTGCAGCAGTGGTCCTCAAATATGTTCCAAGGTAGTCGCAGGGTGGGCTGGTTTTCATTTTTCGCACTTAATTGATAAACGAAAGCAGTTGAATATGCGGTTGACTCGCCTCGCCTGGTTTCTTTGGCCTGGACTGGCTGCAATATTTAAAAGTGAAAACAAAAACTGAAAGACCTTGCGATTTGATTTGAGGACCGCCCTTGTAAATAAGATGAGGAACTGTTCTGCCAATTACACTCAAATAGGTCTTTGCCATGGCCAACAGCTGGAGTGCCCTCAGCAAAGGCCACTTTGCTTCCACTAGACAAACATTTCCTGGCATCTGATCAAAAACTGCTCCGTGCAGAACATGTACAGGATTCTGTACCCTGTGGCCCTCAGGAGAGGCCTGCCGAATTGACTGTATGTTTGCCCACGACGTTCCCAACGTAACCCCGAGTGTGACCTTGCAACGGGTCGCGGGGCATAAGTGATATACTTTATTTACCCAAGTGGCCACAGAAGGGCCGTTGGGAGAATGCACACGCCATGTCATGAAGAGAGAGGAGGAGGCGGGGGGGGGGGCGTAAATAACGCTGTGCACCAGAGGGGAGCTCATATCTTTCACGGTCCTGCCCCCTCCCCCTTCTCCCTCCCACAGGGTCACCCCCGGCGCCCACCGGGGGAAACCTGGATAGTGACGGGGCGGAGATGCTGGATGCCCCGCCTCCTCCACATCGGCGGGATCGGGGGCAGGTTGCGCTACTCGCCCTTCTATCGCTGCCTTCTTTCTTTCTTTCTTTCAGCTTTTCTCTCTTTCTTTCTTTCTTTCTTTCTGCTTTTCTTTCTCTCTGTGTCCCTGCGTTCCTTCCCCTGTTTCTCCTCACCGCAGAGGGAAGCAGGCCTGCTTTCTGAATCCGCTCTCGGCGATCCTTTATTTTGGCGGCCGCCGTGCCCTTCCCCCCCCCGAGCTCCATAAAAGCCTGACATCGTTCTGTTTTCTCTGCTCGTTTTCAGATGAGCTGGAGCTCATAAAAATGTTCAGAGGGCCAGCGGAGGTCTCCGGCACTGTGGAAGGGGATGTGGCGATGGTGTGTGAGTGTGTGTGCGTGTGTGTGTGTAAGTGCGTGTGTGTGCGTGTGTGAGTGTGTGTGCATGTGTGGGTGTGCGTGTGTGTGTGTGTGTGTGAGTGTGTGTGCATGTGTGGGTGCGTGTGTGGGTGTGTGAGTGTGTGTGTGCGAGTGTGCGTGCATGTGTGTGTGTGCGTGTGTGTGTCTCTGTGGGTGTGTGTGTGTGTGTGCGTGTGTGGGTGTGTGAGTGTGTGTGTGCGTGTGTGCGTGCATGTGTGTGTGTGCGTGTGTGTGTCTCTGTGGGTGTGTGTGCGTGTGTGTGGGTGTGTGAGTGTGAGTGTGTGTGTGTGGGGGGGGGGGGGGGCAGCTTGTGGAAGGAAAATATGGAGTTATATGCAGTACATCTCGGGAGCATTTGATCCCCGCATTGCACCACTGTACAAGAGGGACTTTTTCCAGAAATGTCCTCCCCCTGTGCTGTGTTTTCAGTTCTGCATTCGGTGCTCGTAAAAGTCCAGCCTGACAGGTGCTGGAGACCCAGAGCAGGAATGCGAAAGGAGGATGAAAAACTATTGCTGTGTTTTTGCTGTCGATGCCACTGCGGAGGATTTATTTTAACAGATGTGAAGACTCAACGCAAACGTGACCTTAAAACCCATTAGGCTGTTCTGTGTTTGGAGTGGTTCCACCTAACCCCCCCCTCCCCAACCGGCCTCTCCAACCCCCCTCCCTTGTGACAATTACATCTGATTAAAGAATGACCAGCTGGAAAGACGGACCAAAGCCTTACAGTAAAAATCTATCAGGGGATGTTCCCTAATTCAGTCGTTGTGGCTCACATACGGGAGCCCACGCTTGCTTACTTTACCAGCGAGTGCACTACGGGCGAATCGGGGCGTTCTCCAGGGTCATCGCCGCGACGTCCACGTGGAGCCGTGAGGAAGGGGGAAGCGGAGAGAGCGCCGCGGCGTGCGGGTGAGTTATGGAGAGCCCTGAGAGGAGGACAGGCGCGGGGCGGGGGGAACGAGGGGCGGAGGGGGAGAGACGGGAGTTTGGGACGGTTGGCGGGGAGGCTGAGAGGAGACCCGGAGTGAGAGAAGGGAGCCGTGATAATTTATTCGCCGCTAATTGGAAACAGCGCGCGCGGCGCACCTGAAGCGCAGTCCGGGCCTCTGCAGAGCAGGGGGGAGGGGAGGGGGGGGCAGGCGCAGGGCGGGCGAGGCGACGTGGGAGGGGAGGGTGCGGGGGTCAGTGTCAATGCCGTCTTTGTTATTTGGGAAGGCCGCGTGCTCCCCCGGCCCCATGGGTCCTGCTCTGCAGATGGGATGGGATTGGGTTTTTCTGAGATTTCGAGGGTCATGTTGACAATCCCACACACCAGGCCAGACGTGGGGACCACCCTGGCAGTCCCTCTGACTGTCACTCTCTCTCTTTCTCTCTCTCTCTTTTCCTCCTTCTATTTCTCTCCCTTATACTGTGTTTTCTCATTTTGTGTTCTCTCATTCTGTCTCTCTTTCTCTTGCTATTTTTCAATCTTTCTCTCCCTCTATTTCTTTCTTTTACTCTTGTTCTGTCTTATTTTGCATAAGAGCGTCTGCTAAATGCCTGTAATGCTAATATGCGATGGACACTCAGATTTGAGAGGGAGCCCTGTTCGCAGAGCAGCTAGCGTAGCCTCGGCACATCAGTTCACAGTGAGGGTCCACTGGGGTCGCTGTGCGGAAGTCCATGGGCGACGACTTGGAAGAGTGTCAGGGAGAGAGACTGAAAGCCCTGTGGAGATTTAAGAAAAGGGCCGTTGTGCGCATATTGTCTTCATTTCCAGCCATTCGGGGGCCCTGTTCACAGACTATTTTAAAGGTCACCCTCATATCAACAGAGGCTTAAGACTACAGGAAGAGAGGGCATGTTTGTTCCAACTACAATAATACTGAACTGATATTGTTATCATCCCTGTCATTACCATTGTTGTTATCAACCATTTTTTTATGATTAACTTGCTGTGGTTGTTTGTTTTGGCTTATTTCTTTATCTCGGAGCACCTCAGCCACACCCCCCCCCCCCCCAAACCCTAAATAAATAAATAAATAAATAAATAAATAAATAAATAAAATGTGCTAGTGAGCAAATGTACTAACAATGGAGATAATAGACTTCATATCCAATCTTTTCTAAATAGGATCCAGAATGGTCTGCATGAGGCGTCCAGCTCTGTAATCCTACTCTGGATGTTAAAAGACGGAACATACAGGCCTGAGCAAAGTAGTAAGCTGTCAGCATTCAAACAAAGCCAGGCTTCACTTAATAAACCGCCAATATAATGAGAGAAATATATAAATAAATGTGCAGAAAACCCCAAATTCCATGAAAAACAAAAACACAACCCCGACTGAAAGACAAAAGCCAGACATATGGAGGCCAGATTTATCGCAGATTTTTTGATCGCACATATATAAGCTTTTTTTTTTTGAGGGAATGCGTTTCGCAAAGATTACAGTGCGGAGTGGGTTCTTTCATTTCACTCTGAAGGCCTAGTGTTTTTTAATTATTTTGCTTGCTTCGGGATGTTTGGGCGAGAGTGCTTTCTTTCATCGGGCTTCAAGTGACATGACTGGCAGCCGGGCAGCTGTTCCGCCGGTGCGTCCGTTTGCGATTCATAATCCGACGCACATTTATTTCCATTTCAGAGGTCGACTGACAACTCCCGTGTCTCCCTTTGTGTTTTTCTAACGTTTCCATCTATTTATAGCGAGACGTTCCAAGCGTTTGTACTTCACGGCGTCCGAGATCCACGTCCCTCTCTATTTGTCTCGCGTTGTACACATAGTCAGCCGCAGAAACCATGAATCATTCGAACTCTGTTGCGCAATACTTCTAAGCCTCTCCCCGCCTTCAACGTCTCCGTCCCTTCTGTACCAGACCAGAGATTTGCGCGTGGTTCTGCCTGTACATGTGTTCATATTAAAACATTTCCGTCTGCTTTGTTTAGTCCTGCTTCCTTTTCATCCCTCATTTCACTGTTTTGTTCACGTCCTCCCATTTGTCTCACGAGGTTGCTCACATTTGATCCACAGCACCCTCGTTTTCCTCTCACCGCCATTTTAACCGCTGTGCTCCAGCCTCTCCTCTCCTTTCACCATTCCGCACTGTGTGTTTTGTCAATCTGTGCTCTACATTGCCTCCCTGTATGAATTTAAATTAGTATTTTTAACATGATTTTTGGCTTGATATGCGCCGAACATTTTTGAAAATTATTGATGTAGGATTCTATTAATTATAACTATCAGAGATGTTATAAACCAGTTGATGATGATGATGATAACAACAATAATAATAAGAATAATAATAATAGCTTTTGAAGTGCACATTAAATTTCTACTTTCATGTCTTTTTCTGGGCTTGGCAATGTGCTTGGCCACACACACTGAATGTAGTAACTGTAATCCGTCAGTAGGTTCTGTATTATGAGGTATGGCCAAATTTGTTCATTTTATGATGTGATGTTTTATGATGTGATGTAGTTCATGTCATTGCCCTTGAAGCTACTTATGGAACAGTGCGGTAATAAGGAGATGACTGTGCTTACTGGAGCATTGGTAGCCTGTTTTTTTGCACTTGTATTTTCATTTCTGTTGGACGATCTCATGTTGGTACTGCTGCCATGTGTCGGGTGGCGTTGAAGGTCGGTGTAAAAGTGCAGGCGCCACAGCTGCATCTGACCTTTATCTTTACCATTTAGGGCTCGCCTTCAAAAATCACGCTTTCAAAAGAACCGCAGAGCAAATCCGATGCTTTTTTGGCTCAGAGCAGACGACGGTCGCCTTTCATTTCGAGCTCAGATTGGAGGCCATTTGGGTGTGTATCCGGCCCGGGCCTCCGTCTTGTTTTTGGGTCCCTGTTTCCACTGTGGGGGAGCTGGCTGGTCCATGGACAGTGAGATGCAATGAGCCGCTGCTGCCCGCAGTCTGCCGTTACCGGAAAATCCTGTCACTCCCTGTCCATCGTCAGCTCAAGGTTATGCACGTACTGTATGTGTGCGTGTTTTCTATTAAGAAGCGGTACGGGGAAAATGTGTCTTATCGTAAGCTGTGATGCGTGTCGGAAATTCTAGTTTATTATCTAATGGAATTCAAATGTTCCTCTTGCTGGTGCTGTGAAGCCGTCTGTAGTTCCGATATCCTGTCATGGTCCAGTTCACTTTAGCACTCGCTAAATCACTGACATAAGTGTCTGTAATCTCACACTCAGTGTTCGGTTTCGCTCGCTGCGTTATCAGTAAAAGGTGCCGGACTGAGGCTGGATTACTTCAGACTGCAGTGTTGCACGGGACACACAGGATGCAGAGAGCTGAGCCTTCTGTGAACCCGGAGCCACACCCTGCACCTGCCCACTTCCTACTGGATTCACAGGCTGGAGTCAGATGCTGACCTACTCAGAGCAGCAAAGTCCAGGGGTCGGAAAAGTAAGCCAAATGTTTCTTCCACCCATCAATTTAGCCAGCTGTTTTTACTGATTAGTTCCACCTCCTCGCTGAAGAACTGTGCTAGGTGAAGAACTTGTGATTAGCAAGTCCAGGTGATGGGAACAAAAGCATGGGGACTTGTACTATCCGTACCTGGATTTTAAACCTCTGGACCTATTCTGCATCCTAGCTGCAGTTGCACATTACGTTCAAAGGTATATATATTTTGGCTCTGAATTTTTTTTGCAGTTTTACTGTTACACAGTTCTGGAGCATGATATGTTAATAATTACTAAATAAGTGTTTAGTAATCATTATAATAATAAAAATTAATAATAAAACCTCTTCAGTAACACTTTACTTTGAGTATCCAATGTCAACAACTTATTATCCCCCTGAATATCAGTTGAGTGTCAATTTCAAGACGATTTCATGCCAGGTGATGCTCCACAGACTCTTGTAAAGAAACACCTTATTGAGACTCTAAGTATTACCTGAGTGTTCGCTGTATCTAAACTCTCTCTCCACTATGCGAGCAGACAATCTACTGCATATAAATGGCCTGTCTGCAGACACGTCAAATAACGTTCACAGTTTCAACAACAGTCATCTACATATGATATGACTCTCAACATGTTGCCATTTACCACATTTCATTCTCATCATGTGACATCATCAAAATGTCTGGTGGCAAAGTGAAGAGTCATTTATTGATTGTCAACAAGATATATGTAGACCATCAGCAGTGTCTCAATGAGTGATTCCTTTAAATTGACACAGAACAGATATTCAGTTGATATCAAGCACAGAATAATGTATTACCACTTTGTCCTTACCCCATGGAATGGCAGTCATGAGACTAGAAAATTATAGAAGAGTAAACAAATGAAAGTCTTGATATGTAGAATTACGCGTAAAGCCCGTTTGTCTAAAGTCAGATGGCAAGATCAGGCCCTAAGTGTATGAAACCAAGACAGAAACTGGGGCCAGGTTTTTGATAATGGAGAGCCAGCTCTCAGCACCTGACACACACACACACACACACACACACATATTACTCGCCACCCAACGTGGGCATAGAACAAACTAGTAATTGGACCAAATCATAAGTTTTTAATCCAGACCCAAATATAGAGAGTGTGTCCAGTTCCCAGATTCTGAAAACTGTACCGTGTAACGGAGTGTTTATTTGGGAGAGTGAGTGTGGTTACACTCACAGTGTTGGGTTCATGGGGAATGGTTTGATGAAGAGTCTGTGT